>NC_080431.1:88548801-88885224 GCF_028018845.1 Melospiza georgiana | reverse complement strand
TCCCCGGAAAACAAAACTCGCCTGCCAACATTTTGATGGCAGATTGCAGGAGCCACTTGGTACTATCAAACCAGCCCAACTTGGCACTGGTGCCACCATGGGTCTGGTCACCATCCTGCCTAGCATAGCTTTTCAGGAGCCAGGAGGTCACTCCCAGCCATAGACCCCCAGACAGAAACCTCGGCCCGTTTCCATGGAAAACAAAAGTAAGCTGCCCCGCTTCTGGATGGCAGATTGCAGGAGCCACTTGGTACTATCAATTTAGCCCAACTTGGCACTGGTGCCACCATGGGTCTGGTAACCATCCTGCCTATTGTAGCTTTTCAGGAGCCAGCCAGTCACTCCCTGCCATAGGGCCCCAGACAAATACCTCGGCCCGTTTCCCTGGCAAACAAAAGTAAGCTGCCCCGCTTCTGGATGGCAGATTGCAGGAGCCACTTGGTATTATCAAACCAGACCGACTTGGCACTGGTGCCACCTTGGATCCTGGAACCATGCTGCGTAATGTGGATTCTAAGACGACAGGCGGCCACTCCCAGCCACAGGCCCCCAAACACAAACAACGGCGCTTTTCCCTGGAAAACAAAACTCGCCTGCCAACTTTTTGATGGCAGATTGCAGGAGCCACTTGGTACTATCAAATCAGCCCAACTTGGCACTGGTGCCACCATGGGTCTGGTAATCATCCTGCCTAGCATAGCTTTTCAGGAGCCAGCCGGTCACTCCCAACCATAGGCCCCCAGAAAAAACCTCGGCCCGTTTCCCTGGCAAACAAATGTAAGCTGCCCCGCTTCTGGATGGCAGATTGCAGGAGCCACTTTGCACCATCAAACTATCCCGAATTGGCACTGGTGCCACCTCGGGTCTGGGAACCATCCTGCGTATCGTGGATTCTAATTAGCCAGCCGGCCACTCCCAGCCACAGGCCCCCAAACACAAACAACGGCGCTTTTCCCTGGAAAACAAAACTCGCCTGCCAACTTTTTGATGGCAGATTGCAGGAGCCACTTGGTACTATCAAACCAGCCCAACTTGGCACTGGTGCCACCACTGGTCTGGGAACCATCCTGCGTATCGTGGATTCTAAGGAGCCAGCCGGCCACTCCCAGCCACAGGACCCCAGACACAAAGCTCTGCCCGTTTCCCTGACAAACAAAATTAAGCTACCCCGCTTCTGGATGGCAGATTGCAGGAGCTATTTAGTACTATCAAACCAGCCCGACTTGGCACTGGTGCCACCTTGGCTCTGGGAACCATCCTGCCTATTGTGGATTTTGTGGGGTCAGCCGGCCACTCTCAGCCATATGCCCTCAAACACAAACCACGGCCCTTTTCTCTGGCAAACAAAACTCAACTGCCCCTCTTCTGGAAGGCAAATTGCAGGACGCACTTGGTACTACAAAAACAGCCCAACTTGGCACTGGTGCCACCTCTGGTCTGGGAACCATCCTGCGTATCGTGGATTCTAAGGAGCCAGCCGGCCACTCCCAGCCACAGGCCCCCAAACACAAACAACGGCTCTTTTCCCTGGAAAACAAAACTCGCCTGCCAACTTTTTGATGGCAGATTGCAGGAGCCACTTGGTGCTATCAAACCAGCCCAACTTGGCACTGGTGCCACCATGGGTCTTGTCACAATCCTGCCTATCGTAGCTTTTCAGGAGCCAGCCGGTCACTTCCAGCCATAGGCGCCCAGACACAAAGCTCGGCCCATTTCCATGGTAAATAAAAGTAAGCTGCCCCGCTTCTGCATGGCAGATTGCAGGAACCACTTGGTACTATCAAACCAGCCCAACTTGGCACTGGTGCCTCCATGGGTCTGATAACCATCCTGCCTATCGTAGCTTTTCAGGAGCCAGCCGGTCACTCCCAGCCATAGGCCCCAGACACAAAGCTCTGCCCGATTCCCTGGCAAACAAAAGTAAGCTATCCCGCTTCTGGATGGCAGATTGCAGGAGCCACTTTGAACCATCAAACTATCCCGACTTGGCACTGGTGCCACCTCTGGTCTGGGAACCATCCTGCGTATCGTGGATTCTAAGGAGCCAGCTGGCCAGTCCCAGCCACAGGCCCACAAACAAAAACAACGGCGCTTTTCCCTGGAAAACAAAACTCGCCTGCCAAATTTTTGATGGCAGATTGCAGGAGCCACTTGGTACTATCAAACCAGCCCAACTTGGCACTGCTGCCACCATGGGTCTGGTCACCATCCTGCCTATCGTAGCTTTTCAGGAGCCAGCCGGTCACTCCCAGCCATAGGCCCCCAGACACAAACCTCGGCCCGTTTCCCTGGCAAACAAAAGTAAGCTGCCCCGCTTCTGGATGGCAGATTGCAGGAGCCACTTGGTACTATCAAACCAGCCCGACTTGGCACTGGTGCCTCCATGGGTCTGGTAACCATGCTGCCTAACGTAGATTCTAAGGCGCCAGGCGGCCACTCCCAGCCACAGGCCGCCAAACACAAACAACGGCGCTTTTCCCTGGAAAACAAAACTCGCCTGCCAACTTTTGGATGGCAGATTGCAGGAGCCACTTGGTACTATCAAACCAGCCCAAATTGGCACTGGTGCCACCATGGGTCTGGTCACCATCCTGCCTATCGTAGCTTTTCAGGAGCCAGCCGGTCACTCCCAGCCTTTTGCCCCCAGACAAAAACCTCGGCCCGTTTCCCTGGCAAACAAAAGTAAGCTGCCCCGCTTCTGGATGGCAGATTGCGGGAGCCACTTGGTACTATCAAACCAGCCCGACTTGGCACTGGTGCCACCTCTGGTCGGGGAACCATGCTGCGTAACGTAGATTCTAAGGCGCCAGCCGGCCACTCCCATCCACAGGGCCCCAAACAAAAACAACGGTGCTTTTCCCTGGAAAACAAAACTCGCCTGCCAACTTTTTGATGGCAGATTGCAGGAGCCACTTGGTACTATGAAACCAGCCCAACTTGGCACTGCTGCCACCATGGGTCTGGTCACCATCCTGCCTATCGTAGCTTTTCAGGAGCCAGCCGGTCACTCCCAGCCATAGGCCGCCAGACAGAAACCTCGGCCCGTTTCCCTGGCAAACAAAAGTAAGCTGCCCCGCTTCTGGATGGCAGATTGCAGGAGCCACTTTGAACCATCAAACCAGCCCGACTTGGCACTGGTGCCACCTCGGGTCTGGGAACCATCCTGCGTAAAGTGGATTCTAAGGAGCCAGCCGGCCACTCCCAGCCACAGGCCCCCAAACACAAACAACTGCGCTTTTCCCTGGAAAACAAAACTCGCCTGCCAACTTTTTGATGGCAGATTGCAGGAGCCACTTGGTACTATCAAACCAGCCCAACTTGGCACTGGTGCCACCACTGGTCTGGGAACCATCCTGTGTATGGTGGATTCTAAGGAGCCAGCCGGCCACTCCCAGCCACAGGAGCCCAGACACAAACCTCGGCCCGTTTCCCTGACAAACAAAATTAAGCTACCCCGCTTCTGGATGGCAGATTGCTGGAGCTATTTAGTACTATCAAACCAGCCCGACTTGGCACTGGTGCCACCTTGGCTCTGGGAACCATCCTGCCTATTGTGGATTTTGTAGGGTCAGCCGGCCACTCTCAGCCATATGCCCTCAAACACAAACCACGGCCCTTTTCTCTGGCAAACAAAACTCAACTGCCCCTCTTCTGGAAGGCAAATTGCAGGACGCACTTGGTACTACAAAACCAGCCCAACTTGGCACTGGTGCCACCTCTGGTCTGGGAACCATCCTGCGTATCGTGGATTCTAAGGAGCCAGCCGGCCACTCCCAGCCACAGGCCCCCAAACACAAACAACGGCTCTTTTCCCTGGAAAACAAAACTCGCCTGCCAAATTTTTGATGGCAGATTGCAGGAGCCACTTGGTGCTATCAAACCAGCCCAACTTGGCACTGGTGCCACCATGGGTCTTGTCACAATCCTGCCTATCGTAGCTTTTCAGGAGCCAGCCGGTCACTTCCAGCCATAGGCGCCCAGACACAAAGCTCGGCCCATTTCCATGGTAAATAAAAGTAAGCTGCCCCGCTTCTGCATGGCAGATTGCAGGAACCACTTGGTACTATCAAACCAGCCCAACTTGGCACTGGTGCCTCCATGGGTCTGGTAACCATCCTGCCTATCGTAGCTTTTCAGGAGCCAGCCGGTCACTCCCAGCCATAGGCCCCAGACAAAAGCTCTGCCCGATTCCCTGGCAAACAAAAGTAAGCTATCCCGCTTCTGGATGGCAGATTGCAGGAGCCACTTTGAACCATCAAACTATCCCGACTTGGCACTGGTGCCACCTCTGGTCTGGGAACCATCCTGCGTATCGTGGATTCTAAGGAGCCAGCTGGCCAGTCCCAGCCACAGGCCCACAAACAAAAACAACGGCGCTTTTCCCTGGAAAACAAAACTGGCCTGCCAAATTTTTGATGGCAGATTGCAGGAGCCACTTGGTACTATCAAACCAGCCCAACTTGGCACTGCTGCCACCATGGGTCTGGTCACCATCCTGCCTATCGTAGCTTTTCAGGAGCCAGCCGGTCACTCCCAGCCATAGGCCCCCAGACACAAACCTCGGCCCGTTTCCCTGGCAAACAAAAGTAAGCTGCCCCGCTTCTGGATGGCAGATTGCAGGAGCCACTTGGTACTATCAAACCAGCCCGACTTGGCACTGGTGCCACCTCTGGTCGGGGAACCATGCTGCGTAACGTAGATTCTAAGGCGCCAGCCGGCCACTCCCATCCACAGGGCCCCAAACAAAAACAACGGTGCTTTTCCCTGGAAAACAAAACTCGCCTGCCAACTTTTTGATGGCAGATTGCAGGAGCCACTTGGTACTATGAAACCAGCCCAACTTGGCACTGCTGCCACCATGGGTCTGGTCACCATCCTGCCTATCGTAGCTTTTCAGGAGCCAGCCGGTCACTCCCAGCCATAGGCCCCAGACAAAAGCTCTGCCCGATTCCCTGGCAAACAAAAGTAAGCTATCCCGCTTCTGGATGGCAGATTGCAGGAGCCACTTTGAACCATCAAACCAGCCCGACTTGGCACTGGTGCCACCTCGGGTCTGGGAACCATCCTGCGTAAAGTGGATTCTAAGGAGCCAGCCGGCCACTCCCAGCCACAGGACCCCAGACACAAAGCTCTGCCCGTTTCCCTGACAAACAAAATTAAGCTACCCCGCTTCTGGATGGCAGATTGCAGGAGCTATTTAGTACTATCAAACCAGCCCGACTTGGCGCTGGTGCCTCCATGGGTCTGGTAACCATCCTGCCTATCGTAGCTTTTCAGGAGCCAGCTGATCAGTCCCAGCCATAGGCCCCAAACACAAATCTCTGCCCGTTTCCCCGGCAAACAAAAGTAAGCTACCCCGCTTCTGGATGGCAGATTGCAGGAGCCACTTTGAACCATCAAACCAGCCCGACTTGGCACTGGTGCCACCTCGGGTCTGGGAACCATCCTGCGTATAGTGGATTCTAAGGAGCCAGCCGGCCACTCCCAGCCACAGGACCCCAGACACAAAGCTCTGCCCGTTTCCCTGACAAACAAAATTAAGCTACCCCGCTTCTGGATGGCAGATTGCAGGAGCTATTTAGTACTATCAAACCAGCCCGACTTGGCACTGGTGCCACCTTGGCTCTGGGAACCATCCTGCCTATTGTGGATTTTAAGGAGCCAGGCGGCTACTCCCAGCCAGAGGCCCCCAAACAAAAACCACGGCCCTTTTTTCTGGCAAACAAAACTTAGCTGCCTCACTTCTGGATGGCAGATTGCAGGAGCCACTTGGTGTTATCAAACCAGCCCGTCTTGGCTCTGGTGCCACCTTGGGTCTGGGAACCATGCTGCGTATCGTGGATTCTAAGGAGCCAGCCGGCCACTCCCAGCCACAGGCCCCCAAACAAAATCAACGGCGCTGTTCCCTGGAAAACAAAACACGCCTGCCAACATTTTGATGGAGTTTGCAGGAGCCACTTGGTACTATCAAACCAGCCCGACTTGGCACTGGTGCCACCTTGGGTGTGGGAAACATCCTGCGTATCGTGGATTCTTAGGAGCCAGCCGGCCACTCCTAGCCACAGGCCCCCAAACAAAAACCTAGGCCCATTTCTCTGGCAAACAAAAGTAAGCTGCCCCGCTTCTGGATGGCAGATTGCAGGAGACACTTGGGACTATCAAACCAGCCCAACTTGGCACTGGTGCCACCTCTGATCTGGGAACCATCCTGCCTATCGTGGATTTTCAGGGGCCAGCCGGCCACTCTCCGCCATATGCCCCCAAACAGAAACCTCGGCCCGTTTCTCTGGCAAACAAAACTCAACTGCCCCTCTTCTGGAGGGCAAATTGCAGGATGAACTTGATACTAAAACCGCAGGCCGACTTGGCACTGGTGCCACCTTGGGTCTGGGAACCATCCTGCGTATCTTGGGTTCTAAGGAGCCAGCCGGCCACTCCCAGCCACAGGCCGCCAAACACAAACAACGGCACTTTTCCCTGGAAAACAAAACTCGCCTGCCAACTTTTGGATGGCAGATTGCAGGAGCCACTTGGTACTATCAAACCAGCCCAAATTGGCACTGGTGCCACCATGGGTCTGGTAACCATCCTGCCTATCGTAGCTTTTCAGGAGCCAGCCGGTCACTCCCAGCCTTTTGCCCCCAGACAAAAACCTCGGCCCGTTTCCCTGGCAAACAAAAGTAAGCTGCCCCGCTTCTGGATGGCAGATTGCGGGAGCCACTTGGTACTATCAAACCAGCCCGACTTGGCACTGGTGCCACCTCTGGTCTGGGAACCATGCTGCGTAACGTAGATTCTAAGGCGCCAGCCGGCCACTCCCATCCACAGGGCCCCAAACAAAAACAACGGTGCTTTTCCCTGGAAAACAAAACTCGCCTGCCAACTTTTTGATGGCAGATTGCAGGAGCCACTTGGTACTATCAAACCAGCCCAACTTGGCACTGCTGCCACCATGGGTCTGGTCACCATCCTGCCTATCGTAGCTTTTCAGGAGCCAGCCGGTCACTCCCAGCCATAGGCCGCCAGACAGAAACCTCGGCCCGTTTCCCTGGCAAACAAAAGTAAGCTGCCCCGCTTCTGGATGGCAGATTGCAGGAGCCACTTTGAACCATCAAACCAGCCCGACTTGGCACTGGTGCCACCTCGGGTCTGGGAACCATCCTGCGTAAAGTGGATTCTAAGGAGCCAGCCGGCCACTCCCAGCCACAGGAGCCCAGACACAAAGCTCTGCCCGTTTCCCTGACAAACAAAATTAAGCTACCCCGCTTCTGGATGGCAGATTGCAGGAGCTATTTAGTACTATCAAACCAGCCCGACTTGGCGCTGGTGCCTCCATGGGTCTGGTAACCATCCTGCCTATCGTAGCTTTTCAGGAGCCAGCTGATCAGTCCCAGCCATAGGCCCCAAACACAAATCTCTGCCCGTTTCCCCGGCCAAGAAAAGTAAGCTACCCCGCTTCTGGATGGCAGATTGCAGGAGCCACTTTGAACCATCAAACCAGCCCGACTTGGCACTGGTGCCACCTCGGGTCTGGGAACCATCCTGCGTATCGTGGATTCTAAGGAGCCAGCCGGCCACTCCCAGCCACAGGACCCCAGACACAAAGCTCTGCCCGTTTCCCTGACAAACAAAATTAAGCTACCCCGCTTCTGGATGGCAGATTGCAGGAGCTATTTAGTACTATCAAACCAGCCCGACTTGGCACTGGTGCCACCTTGGCTCTGGGAACCATCCTGCCTATTGTGGATTTTAAGGAGCCAGCCGGCTACTCCCAGCCAGAGGCCCCCAAACAAAAACCACGGCCCTTTTTTCTGGCAAACAAAACTTAGCTGCCTCACTTCTGGATGGCAGATTGCAGGAGCCACTTGGTGTTATCAAACCAGCCCGTCTTGGCTCTGGTGCCACCTTGGGTCTGGGAACCATGCTGCGTATCGTGGATTCTAAGGAGCCAGCCGGCCACTCCCAGCCACAGGCCCCCAAACAAAATCAACGGCGCTGTTCCCTGGAAAACAAAACACGCCTGCCAACATTTTGATGGAGTTTGCAGGAGCCACTTGGTACTATCAAACCAGCCCGACTTGGCACTGGTGCCACCTTGGGTGTGGGAAACATCCTGCGTATCGTGGATTCTTAGGAGCCAGCCGGCCACTCCTAGCCACTGGCCCCCAAACAAAAACCTAGGCCCATTTCTCTGGCAAACAAAAGTAAGCTGCCCCGCTTCTGGATGGCAGATTGCAGGAGACACTTGGGACTATCAAACCAGCCCAACTTGGCACTGGTGCCACCTCTGATCTGGGAACCATCCTGCCTATCGTGGATTTTCAGGGGCCAGCCGGCCACTCTCCGCCATATGCCCCCAAACAGAAACCTCGGCCCGTTTCTCTGGCAAACAAAACTCAACTGCCCCTCTTCTGGAGGGCAAATTGCAGGATGAACTTGATACTAAAACCGCAGGCCGACTTGGCACTGGTGCCACCATGGGTCTGGTCACCATCCTGCGTATCTTGGGTTCTAAGGAGCCAGCCGGCCACTCCCAGCCACAGGCCGCCAAACACAAACAACGGCACTTTTCCCTGGAAAACAAAACTCGCCTGCCAACTTTTTGATGGCAGATTGCAGGAGCCACTTGGTACTATCAAACCAGCCCAACTTGGCACTGCTGCCACCATGGGTCTGGTAACCATCCTGCCTATTGTAGCTTTCCAGGTGCCAGCCGGTCACTCCCAGCCATAAGCCGCAAGTCACAAACCTCGGCCCGTTTCCCTGGCAAACAAAAGTAAGCTGCCCCGCTTCAGGATGGCAGATTGCAGGAGCCACTTGGTACTATCAAACCAGCCCGACTTGGCACTGGTGCCACCTTGGGTCTGGGAACCATGCTGCGTAACGTAGATTCTAAGGCGCCAGCCGGCCACTCCCAGCCACAAGCCCCCAAACACAAACAACGGTGCTTTTCCCTGGCAAACAAAACTCAACTGCCCCTCTTCTGGATGGCAAATTGCAGGACGCACTTGGTACTATAAAAACAGCCTGACTTGGCACTGGTGCCACCTTGGGTCTGGGAACCATCCTGCGTATCGATCTTTTTATTGAGACAGCCGGCCACACCCAGCCATATGCCCCCAAACACAACCCACGGTCCTTTCCTCTGGCAAACAAAACTCAGCTGCACCGCTTCTGGATGGCAGATTGCAGGAGCCACTTGGTACTATCAAACCAGCCCGACTTGGCACTGGTGCCACCTTGGGTCTGGGAACCATCCTGCGTATTGTGGATTGTCAGGAGCCAGCCGACCACTCTCGGCCACAGACCCCAATCAAAAACAACGGCCCGGTTCACAGGCAAAGAAAACTCAGCTGCCCCGCTTCTGGATGGAAGATTGCAGGAGGAACTTGACACTGTCAAACCAGCCCCACTTGGCACTGGTGCCACCTTGGGTCTGGGAACCATGCTGCGTATCATGGATTTTCAGGAGCCAGCCGGCCACTGCAAGCCACAGGCCCCCAAACAAAAACCACAGCCTTTTTCTCTGGCAAACAAAATTCAGCTGCCCCACCTCTGGATGGCAGATTGCAGGAGCCATTTGGGACTATCACACCAGCACAACATGGCACTGCTGCCACCTTGGATCTGGGAAACATCCTACCTATCGTGGATTTTCAGGGGCCAGCCGGCCACTCTCAGCCATAGGCCCCAAACACAAACCACGGCCCTTTACTCTGGCAAACAAAACTCGCCTGCCCCTCTTCTGGATGGCAGATTGCAGGAGCCACTTGGTACTATCAAACCAGCCCTACTTGGCACTGGTGCCACCTTGGGTCTGGGAAGCATGCTGCGTATCATGGATTTTCAGGAGCCAGCCCGCAACTGCAAGCTACAGGCCCCCAAACACAAACAACGGTGCTTTTCCCTGGAAAACAAAACTGGCCTGCCAACATTTTGATTGCAGATTGCAGGAGCCTCTTGGTACTATCAAACCAGCCCAACTTGGCACTGGTGCCACCATGGGTCTGGTCACCATCCTGCCTATCGTAGCTTTTCAGAGGCCAGCCAGCCAGCCCCAGGCACTGGCCCCCAGATAAGAATTTCGGCCCGTTTCCATGGCAAACAAAAGTAAGCTACCCCGCTTCTGGATGGCAGATTGTAGGAGCCACTTTGCACCATCAAACCAGCCCAACTTGACACTGGTGCCACCTCTGGCCTGGGAACCATCCTGCGTATTGTGGATTCTAAGCAGCCACCCGGCCACTCCGAGCCACAGGCCCCCAAACACAAACAACGGCGCTTTTCCCCGGAAAACAAAACTCGCCTGCCAAAATTTTGATGGCAGATTGAAGGAGCCACTTGGTACTATCAAACCAGCCCAACTTGGCACTGGTGCCACCATGGGTCTGGTCACCATCCTGCCTAGCATAGCTTTTCAGGAGCCAGGAGGTCCCTCCTAGCCATAGACCCCCAGACAGAAACCTCGGCCCGTTTCCATGGAAAACAAAAGTAAGCTGCCCCGCTTCTGGATGGCAGATTGCAGGAGCCACTTGGTACTATCAATTTAGCCCAACTTGGCACTGGTGCCACCATGGGTCTGGTAAACATCCTGCCTATCGTAGCTTTTCAGGAGCCAGCCAGTCACTCCCTGCCATAGGGCCCCAGACAAATACCTCGGCCCGTTTCCCTGGCAAACAAAAGTAAGCTGCCCCGCTTCTGGATGGCAGATTGCAGGAGCCACTTGGTACTATCAAACCAGCCCGACTTGGCACTGGTGCCACCTTGGATCCTGGAACCATGCTGCGTAACGTGGATTCTAAGACGACAGGCGGCCACTCCCAGCCACAGGCCCCCAAACACAAACAACGGCGCTTTTCCCTGGAAAACAAAACTCGCCTGCCAAATTTTTGATGGCAGATTGCAGGAGCCACTTGGTACTATCAAATCAGCCCAACTTGGCACTGGTGCCACCATGGGTCTGGTAATCATCCTGCCTACTGTAGCTTTTCAGGAGCCAGCCGGTCACTCCCAACCATAGGCCGCCAGAAAAAAACCTCGGCCCGTTTCCCTGGCAAACAAAAGTAAGCTGCCCCGCTTCTGGATGGCAGATTGCAGGAGCCACTTTGCACCATCAAACTATCCCGACTTGGCACTGGTGCCACCTCGGGTCTGGGAACCATCCTGCGTATCGTGGATTCTAATTAGCCAGCCGGCCACTCCCAGCCACAGGCCCCCAAACACAAACAACGGCGCTTTTCCCTGGAAAACAAAACTCGCCTGCCAACTTTTTGATGGCAGATTGCAGGAGCCACTTGGTACTATCAAACCAGCCCAACTTGGCACTGGTGCCACCACTGGTCTGGGAACCATCCTGCGTATCGTGGATTCTAAGGAGCCAGCCGGCCACTCCCAGCCACAGGACCCCAAATACAAAGCTCTGCCCGTTTCCCTGACAAACAAAATTAAGCTACCCCGCTTCTGGATGGCAGATTGCAGGAGCTATTTAGTACTATCAAACCAGCCCGACTTGGCACTGGTGCCACCTTGGCTCTGGGAACCATCCTGCCTATTGTGGATTTTGTGGGGTCAGCCGGCCACTCTCAGCCATATGCCCTCAAACACAAACCACGGCCCTTTTCTCTGGCAAACAAAACTCAACTGCCCCTCTTCTGGAAGGCTAATTGCAGGACGCACTTGGTACTACAAAAACAGCCAAACTTGGCACTGGTGCCACCTCGGGTCTGGGAACCATGCTGCGTATCGTGGATTCTAAGGAGCCAGCCGGCCACTCCCAGCCACAGGCCCCCAAACACAAACAACGGCTCTTTTCCCTGGAAAACAAAACTCGCCTGCCAACTTTTTGATGGCAGATTGCAGGAGCCACTTGGTGCTATCAAACCAGCCCAACTTGGCACTGGTGCCACCATGGGTCTTGTCACAATCCTGCCTATCGTAGCTTTTCAGGAGCCAGCCGGTCACTTCCAGCCATAGGCGCCCAGACACAAAGCTCGGCCCATTTCCATGGTAAATAAAAGTAAGCTGCCCCGCTTCTGCATGGCAGATTGCAGGAACCACTTGGTACTATCAAACCAGCCCAACTTGGCACTGGTGCCTCCATGGGTCTGGTAACCATCCTGCCTATCGTAGCTTTTCAGGAGCCAGCCGGTCAGTCCCAGCCATAGGCCCCAGGCACAAAGCTCTGCCCGATTCTCTGGCAAACAAAAGTAAGCTACCCCGCTTCTGGATGGCAGATTGCAGGAGCCACTTTGAACCATCAAACTATCCCGACTTGGCACTGGTGCCACCTCTGGTCTGGGAACCATCCTGCGTATCGTGGATTCTAAGGAGCCAGCTGGCCAGTCCCAGCCACAGGCCCAAAAACAGAAACAACGGCGCTTTTCCCTGGAAAACAAAACTGGCCTGCCAAATTTTTGATGGCAGATTGCAGGAGCCACTTGGTACTATCAAACCAGCCCAACTTGGCACTGGTGCCACCACTGGTCTGGGAACCATCCTGCGTATCGTGGATTCTAAGGAGCCAGCCGGCCACTCCCAGCCACAGGAGCCCAGACACAAAGCTCTGCCCGTTTCCCTGACAAACAAAATTAAGCAACCCCGCTTCTGGATGGCAGATTGCAGGAGCCACTTTGCACCATCAAACTATCCCGACTTGGCACTGGTGCCACCTCGGGTCTGGGAACCATCCTGCGTATCGTGGAATTTAGAGGAGCCAGCCGGCCACTCCCAGCCACAGGCCCCCAAACACAAACAACGGCGCTTGTCCCTGGCAAACAAAACTCGCCTGCCAACATTTTGATGGCAGATTGCAGGAGCCGCTTAGTACTATCAAACCAGCCCAACTTGGCACTGGTGCCACCATGGGTCTGGTCACCATCCTGCCTATCGTAGCTTTTCAGGAGCCAGCCGGTCACTCCCAGCCATAGGCTTCCAGACACAAACCTCGGCCCGTTTCCCTGGCAAACAAAAGTAAGCTGCCCCGCTTCTGGATGGCAGATTGCAGGAGCCACTTGGTACTATCAAACCAGCCCGACTTGGCACTGGTGCCACCTTGGGTCTGGGAACCATGCTGCGTAACGTAGATTCTAAGGCGCCAGGCGGCCACTCCCAGCCACAGGCCCCCAAACAAAAACAATGTCGCTTTTCCCTGGAAAACAAAATTCGCCTGCCTACTTTTTGATGGCAGATTGCAGGAGCCACTTGGTACTATCAAACCAGCCCAACTTGGCACTGGTGCCACCATGGGTCTGGTCACCATCCTGCCTATCGTAGCTTTTCAGGAGCCAGCCGGTCACTTCCAGCCATAGGCCCCCAGACACAAACCTCGGCCCGTTTCACTGGCAAACAAAAGTAAGCTGCCCCGCTTCTGGATGGCAGATTGTAGGAGCCACTTGGTACTATCAAACCAGCCCGACTTGGCACTGGTGCCACCTTGGGTCTGGGAACCATGCTGCGTAACGTAGATTCTAAGGCGCCAGTCGGCCACTCCCAGCCACATGCCCCCAAACACAAACAACGGCGCTTTTCCCTGGAAAACAAAACTCGCCTGCCAACTTTTTGATGGCAGATTGCAGGAGCCACTTGGTACTATCAAACCAGCCCAACTTGGCACTGGTGCCACCATGGGTCTGGTCACCATCCTGCCTATCGTAGCTTTTCAGGAGCCAGCTGGTCACTCCCAGCCATAGGCCCCCAGACACAAACCTCGGCCCGTTTCCCTGGCAAACAAAAGTAAGCTGCCCCGCTTCTGGATGGCAGATTGCAGGAGCTATTTATTACTATCAAACCAGCCCGACTTGGCACTGATGCCACCTTGGGTCTGGGAACCATCCTGCCTATCGTGGATTTTCAGGGGCCAGCCGGCCACTCTCAGCCATATGCCCGCAAACACAAACCACGGCCCTTTTCTCTGGCAAACCAAACTCAACTGCCCTTCTTCTGGACGGCAAATTGCAGGACGCACATGGTACTACGAAAACAGCCCGACTTGGCACTGGTGCCACCTCTGGTCTGGGAACCATCCTGCGTATTGTGGATTCTAAGCAGCCAGCCGGCCACTCCCAGCCACAGGCGCCCAAACACAAACAACGGCGCTTTTCCCGGGAAAACAAAACTCGCCTGCCTATATTTTGATGGCATATTGCAGGAGCCACTTGGTACTATCAAACCAGCCCAACTTGGCACTGGTGCCACCATGGGTCTGGTCACCATCCTGCCTAGCATAGCTTTTCAGGAGCCAGGAGGTCACTCCCAGCCATAGACCCCCAGACAGAAACCTCGGCCCGTTTCCATGGAAAACAAAAGTAAGCTGCCCCGCTTCTGGATGGCAGATTGCAGGAGCCACTTTGCACCATCAAACTATCCCGACTTGGCACTGGTGCCACCTCTGGTCTGGGAACCATCCTGCGTATCGTGGATTCTAATTAGCCAGCCGGCCACTCCCAGCCACAGGCCCCCAAACACAAACAACGGCGCTTTTCCCTGGAAAACAAAACTCGCCTGCCAACTTTTTGATGGCAGATTGCAGGAGCCACTTGGTACTATCAAACCAGCCCAACTTGGCACTGGTGCCACCACTGGTTTGGGAACCATCCTGCGTATCGTGGATTCTAAGGAGCCAGCCGGCCACTCCCAGCCACAGGACCCCAGACACAAAGCTCTGCCCGTTTCCCTGACAAACAAAATTAAGCTACCCCGCTTCTGGATGGCAGATTGCAGGAGCTATTTAGTACTATCAAACCAGCCCGACTTGGCACTGTTGCCACCTTGGCTCTGGGAACCATCCTGCCTATTGTGGATTTTGTGGGGTCAGCCGGCCACTCTCAGCCATATGCCCTCAAACACAAACCACGGCCCTTTTCTCTGGCAAACAAAACTCAACTGCCCCTCTTCTGGGAGGCAAATTGCAGGACGCACTTGGTACTACAAAAACAGCCCAACTTGGCACTGGTGCCACCTCTGGTCTGGGAACCATCCTGCTTATCGTGGATTCTAAGGAGCCAGCCGGCCACTCCCAGCCACAGGCCCCCAAACACAAACAACGGCGCTTTTCCCTGGAAAACAAAACTCGCCTGCCAACTTTTTGATGGCAGATTGCAGGAGCCACTTGGTGCTATCAAACCAGCCCAACTTGGCACTGCTGCCACCATGGGTCTTGTCACCATCCTGCCTATCATAGCTTTTCAGGAGCCAGCCGGTCACTTCCAGCCATAGGCGCCCAGACACAAAGCTCGGCCCATTTCCATGGTAAATAAAAGTAAGCTGCCCCGCTTCTGCATGGCAGATTGCAGGAACCACTTGGTACTATCAAACCAGCCCAACTTGGCACTGGTGCCTCCATGGGTCTGGTAACCATCCTGCCTATCGTAGCTTTTCAGGAGCCAGCCGGTCAGTCCCAGCCATAGGCCCCAGACACAAAGCTCTGCCCGATTCCCTGGCAAACAAAAGTAAGCTGCCCCGACTCTGGATGGCAGATTGCAGGAGCCACTTGGTACTATCAAACCAGCCCGACTTGGCACTGGTGCCACCTTGGATCCTGGAACCATGCTGCGTAACGTGGATTCTAAGACGACAGGCGGCCACTCCCAGCCACAGGACCCCAAACACAAATAACGGCGCTTTTCCCTGGAAAACAAAACTCCCCTGCCAACTTTTGGATGGCAGATTGCAGGAGCCACTTGGTACTATGAAACCAGCCCAACTTGGCACTGCTGCCACCATGGGTCTGGTCAGCATCCTGCCTATCGGAGCTTTTCAGGAGCCAGCCGGTCACTCCCAGCCATAGGCCGCCAGACACAAACCTCGGCCCGTTTCCCTGGCAAACAAAAGTAAGCTGCCCCGCTTCTGGATGGCAGATTGCAGGAACCACTTGGTACTATCAAACCAGCCCGACTTGGCACTGGTGCCACCTTGGCTCTGGGAACCATGCTGCGTAACGTACATTCTAAGGCGCCAGGCGGCCACTCCCAACCACAGGCCCCCAAACACAAACAACGGCGCTTTTCCCTGGAAAACAAAACTCGCCTGCCAACTTTTTGATGGCAGATTGCAGGAGCCACTTGGTACTATCAAACCAGCCCAAATTGGCAATGGTGCCACCATGGGTCTGGTGACCATCCTGCCTATCGGAGCTTTTCAGGAGCCAGCCGGTCACTCCCAGCCTTTTGCCCCCAGACAAAAACCTCGGCCCGTTTCACTGGCAAACAAAAGTAAGCTGCCCCGCTTCTGGATGGCAGATTGCGGGAGCCACTTGGTACTATCAAACCAGCCCGACTTGGCGCTGGTGCCTCCATGGGTCTGGTAACCATCCTGCCTATCGTAGCTTTTCAGGAGCCAGCCGATCAGTCCCAGCCATAGGCCCCAAACACAAATCTCTGCCCGTTTCCCCGGCAAACAAAAGTAAGCTACCCCGCTTCTGGATGGCAGATTGCAGGAGCCACTTTGAACCATCAAACCAGCCCTACTTGGCACTGGTGCCACCTCGGGTCTGGGAACCATCCTGCGTATCGTGGATTCTAAGGAGCCAGCCGGCCACTCCCAGCCACAGGACCCCAGACACAAAGCTCTGCCCGTTGCCCTGACAAACAAAATTAAGCTACCCCGCTTCTGGATGGCAGATTGCAGGAGCTATTTAGTACTATCAAACCAGCCCGACTTGGCACTGTTGCCACCTTGGCTCTGGGAACCATCCTGCCTATTGTGGATTTTAAGGAGCCAGCCGGCTACTCCCAGCCAGAGGCCCCCAAACAAAAACCACGGCCCTTTTTTCTGGCAAACAAAACTTAGCTGCCTCACTTCTGGATGGCAGATTGCAGGAGCCACTTGGTGTTATCAAACCAGCCCGTCTTGGCTCTGGTGCCACCTTGGGTCTGGGAACCATGCTGCGTATCGTGGATTCTAAGGAGCCAGCTGGCCACTCCCAGCCACAGGCCCCCAAACAAAATCAACGGCGCTGTTCCCTGGAAAACAAAACACGCCTGCCAACATTTTGATGGAGTTTGCAGGAGCCACTTGGTACTATCAAACCAGCCCGACTTGGCACTGGTGCCACCTTGGGTGTGGGAAACATCCTGCGTATCGTGGATTCTTAGGAGCCAGCCGGCCACTCCTAGCCACAGGCCCCCAAACAAAAACCTAGGCCCATTTCTCTGGCAAACAAAAGTAAGCTGCCCCGCTTCTGGATGGCAGATTGCAGGAGACACTTGGGACTATCAAACCAGCCCAACTTGGCACTGGTGCCACCTCTGATCTGGGAACCATCCTGCCTATCGTGGATTTTCAGGGGCCAGCCGGCCACTCTCAGCCATATGCCCCCAAACAGAAACCTCGGCCCGTTTCTCTGGCAAACAAAACTCAACTGCCCCTCTTCTGGAGGGCAAATTGCAGGATGAACTTGATACTAAAACCGCAGGCCGACTTGGCACTGGTGCCACCATGGGTCTGGGAACCATCCTGCGTATCTTGGGTTCTAAGGAGCCAGCCGGCCACTCCCAGCCACAGGCCGCCAAACAAAATCAACGGCACTTTTCCCTGGAAAACAAAACTCGCCTGCCAACTTTTTGATGGCAGATTGCAGGAGCCACTTGGTACTATCAAACCAGCCCAACGTGGCACTGCTGCCACCATGGGTCTGGTAACCATCCTGCCTATTGTAGCTTTCCAGGTGCCAGCCGGTCACTCCCAGCCATAGGCCCCCAGTCACAAACCTCGGCCCGTTTCCCTGGCAAACAAAAGTAAGCTGCCCCGCTTCAGGTTGGCAGATTGCAGGAGACACTTGGGACTATCAAACCAGCCCGACTTGGCACTGGTGCCACCTTGGGTCTGGGAACCATGCTGCGTAACGTAGATTCTAAGGCGCCAGCCGGCCACTCCCAGCCACAAGCCCCCAAACACAAACAACGGTGCTTTTCCCTGGCAAACAAAACTCAACTGCCCCTCTTCTGGATGGCAAATTGCAGGACGCACTTGGTACTATAAAAACAGCCTGACTTGGCGCTGGTGCCACCTTGGGTCTGGGAACCATCCTGCGTATCGATCTTTTTATTGAGACAGCTGGCCACACCCAGCCATATGCCCCCAAACACAACCCACGGTCCTTTCCTCTGGCAAACAAAACTCAGCTGCACCGCTTCTGGATGGGAGATTGCAGGAGGCACTTGACACTGTCAAACCAGCCCCACTTGGCACTGGTGCCACCTTGG
This sequence comes from Melospiza georgiana, assembly GCF_028018845.1. NCBI lineage: Eukaryota > Metazoa > Chordata > Aves > Passeriformes > Passerellidae > Melospiza > Melospiza georgiana. The sequence goes on along the minus strand of NC_080431.1, from coordinate 88,867,024 downwards.
GTCTGGGAACCATGCTGCGTATCATGGATTTTCAGGAGCCAGCCGGCCACTGCAAGCCACAGGCCCCCAAACAAAAACCACAGCCTTTTTCTCTGGCAAACAAAATTCAGCTGCCCCACTTGTGGATGGCAGATTGCAGGAGCCATTTGGGACTATCACACCAGCACAACATGGCACTGCTGCCACCTTGGATCTAGGAAACATCCTACCTATCGTGGATTTTCAGGGGCCAGCCGGCCACTCTCAGCCATAGGACCCAAACACAAACCACGGCCCTTTTCTCTGGCAAACAAAACTCAACTGCCCCTCTTCTGGATGGCAGATTGCAGGAGCCACTTGGTACTATCAAACCAGCCCTACTTGGCACTGGTGCCACCTTGGGTCTGGGAAGCATGCTGCGTATCATGGATTTTCAGGAGCCAGCCCGCAACTGCAAGCTACAGGCCCCCAAACACAAACAACAGCCTTTTTCTCTGGCAAACAAAATTCAGCTGCCCCGCTTCTGGATGGCAGATTGCAGGAGCCACTTGGTAGTATCAAACCAGTCCGACTTGGCACTGGTGCCAACTTGGGTCTGGGAACCATCCTGCGTATCGCGGATTCTAAGTAGCCAGCTGGCCACTCCCAGCCACAGGCCCCCAAACACAAACAACGGTGCTTTTCCCTGGAAAACAAAACTGGCCTGCCAACTTTTTGATGGCAGATTGCAGGAGCCACTTGGTACTATCAAACCAGCCCGTCTTGGCCCTGGTGCCACCATGGGTCTGGTAATCATCCTGCCTATCGTAGCTTTTCAGGAGCCAGCCAGTCACTCCCAGCCATAGGCCCCCAGCCACAAACCTCGGCCCGTTTCCCTGGCACACAAAAGTAAGCTACCCCGCTTCTGGATGGCAGATTGCAGGAGCAACTTGGCATCATCAAACCAGCCCGACTTGGCACTGGTGCCACCTCTGGTCTGGGAACCATCCTGCGTATCGTGGGTTCTAAGGAGCCAGCCGGCCCCTCCCAGCCACAGGCCCCCAAACAAAAACAACGGCACTTTTCCCTGGAAAACAAAACTCGCCTGCTAGCTTTTTGATGGCAGAGTGCAGGAGCCACTTGGTACTATCAAACCAGCCCAACTTGGCACTGGTGCCACTATGGGTCTGGTCACCATCCTGCTTATCATAGCATTTCAGGAGCCAGCCGGTCACTCCCAGCCGTAGGCCCCCAGACAAATACCTCAGCCCGTTTCCCTGGCAAACAAAAGTAAGCTGCCCCGCTTCTGGATGGCAGATTGCAGGAGCCACTTGGTACTATCAAACCAGCCCAACTTGGCACTGGTGCCGCCATGGGTCTGGTCACCATCCTGCCTATCGTAGCTTTTCAGGGGCCAGCCAGCCAGCCCCAGGCACGGGCCCCCAGACAAGAATTTCGGCCCGTTTCCATGGCAAACAAAAGTAAGCTACCCCGCTTCTGGATGGCAGATTGTAGGAGCCACTTTGCACCATCAAACCAGCCCAACTTGACACTGGTGCCACCTCTGGCCTGGGAACCATCCTGCATATTGTGGATTCTAAGCAGCCACCCGGCCACTCCGAGCCACAGGCCCCCAAACACAAACAATGGCGCTTTTCCCCGGAAAACAAAACTCGCCTGCCAAAATTTTGATGGCAGAGTGCAGGAGCCACTTGGTACTATCAAACCAGCCCAACTTGGCACTGGTGCCACCATGGGTCTGGTCACCATCCTGCCTAGCATAGCTTTTCAGGAGCCAGGAGGTCACTCCCAGCCATAGACCCCCAGACAGAAACCTCGGCCCGTTTCCATGGAAAACAAAAGTAAGCTGCCCCGCTTCTGGATGGCAGATTGCAGGAGCCACTTGGTACTATCAATTTAGCCCAACTTGGCACTGGTGCCACCATGGGTCTGGTAAACATCCTGCCTATCGTAGCTTTTCAGGAGCCAGCCAGTCACTCCCTGCCATAGGGCCCCAGACAAATACCTCGGCCCGTTTCCCTGGCAAACAAAAGTAAGCTGCCCCGCTTCTGGATGGCAGATTGCAGGAACCACTTGGTACTATCAAACCAGCCCGACTTGGCACTGGTGCCACCTTGGATCCTGGAACCATGCTGCGTAACGTGGATTCTAAGACGACAGGCGGCCACTCCCAGCCACAGGGCCCCAAACATAAACAACGGCGCTTTTCCCTGGAAAACAAAACTGGCCTGCCAACTTTTTGATGGCAGATTGCAGGAGCCACTTGGTACTATCAAATCAGCCCAACTTGGCACTGGTGCCACCATGGGTCTGGTAATCATCCTGCCTACTGTAGCTTTTCAGGAGCCAGCCGGTCACTCCCAACCATAGGCCTCCAGAAAATAACCTCGGCCCGTTTCCCTGGCAAACAAAAGTAAGCTACCCCGCTTCTGGATGGCAGATTGCAGGAGGCACTTTGCACCATCAAACTATCCCGACTTGGCACTGGTGCCACCTCGGGTCTGGGAACCATCCTGCCTATCGTGGATTCTAATTAGCCAGCCGGCCACTCCCAGCCACAGGCCCACAAACACAAACAACGGCGCTTTTCCCTGGAAAACAAAACTCGCCTGCCAACTTTTTGATGGCAGATTGCAGGAGCCACTTGGTACTATCAAACCAGCCCAACTTGGCACTGGTGCCACCACTGGTCTGGGAACCATCCTGCGTATCGTGGATTCTAAGGAGCCAGCCGGCCACTCCCAGCCACAGGACCCCAGACACAAAGCTCTGCCCGTTTCCCTGACAAACAAAATTAAGCTACCCCGCTTCTGGATGGCAGATTGCAGGAGCTATTTAGTACTATCAAACCAGCCCGACTTGGCACTGGTGCCCCCTTGGCTCTGGGAACTATCCTGCCTATTGTGGATTTTGTGGGGTCAGCCGGCCACTCTCAGCCATATGCCCTCAAACACAAACCACGGCCCTTTTCTCTGGCAAACAAAACTCAACTGCCCCTCTTCTGGAAGGCAAATTGCAGGACGCACTTGGTACTACAAAAACAGCCCAACTTGGCACTGGTGCCACCTCTGGTCTGGGAACCATCCTGCGTATCGTGGATTCTAAGGAGCCAGCCGGCCACTCCCAGCCACAGGCCCCCAAACACAAACAACGGCACTTTTCCCTGGAAAACAAAACTCGCCTGCCAAATTTTTGATGGCAGATTGCAGGAGCCACTTGGTGCTATCAAACCAGCCCAACTTGGCACTGGTGCCACCATGGGTCTTGTCACAATCCTGCCTATCGTAGCTTTTCAGGAGCCAGCCGGTCACTTCCAGCCATAGGCGCCCAGACACAAAGCTCGGCCCATTTCCATGGTAAATAAAAGTAAGCTGCCCCGCTTCTGCATGGCAGATTGCAGGAACCACTTGGTACTATCAAACCAGCCCAACTTGGCACTGGTGCCTCCATGGGTCTGGTAACCATCCTGCCTATCGTAGCTTTTCAGGAGCCAGCCGATCAGTCCCAGCCATAGGCCCCAGACACAAATCTCTGCCCGATTCCCTGGCAAACAAAAGTAAGCTACCCCGCTTCTGGATGGCAGATTGCAGGAGCCACTTTGAACCATCAAACTATCCCGACTTGGCACTGGTGCCACCTCTGGTCTGGGAACCATCCTGCGTATCGTGGATTCTAAGGAGCCAGCTGGCCAGTCCCAGCCACAGGCCCACGAACACAAACAACGGCGCTTTTCCCTGGAAAACAAAACTGGCCTGCCAAATTTTTGATGGCAGATTGCAGGAGCCACTTGGTACTATCAAACCAGCCCAACTTGGCACTGCTGCCACCATGGGTCTGGTCACCATCCTGCCTATCGTAGCTTTTCAGGAGCCAGCCGGTCACTCCCAGCCATAGGCGCCCAGACACAAACCTCGGCCCGTTTCCCTGGCAAACAAAAGTAAGCTGCCCCGCTTCTGGATGGCAGATTGCAGGAGCCACTTGGTACTATCAAACCAGCCCGACTTGGCACTGGTGCCTCCATGGGTCTGGTAACCATGCTGCCTAAAGTAGATTGTAAGGCGCCAGGCGGCCACTACCAGCCACAGGCCGCCAAACACAAACAACGGCGCTTTTCCCTGGAAAACAAAACTCGCCTGCCAACTTTTGGATGGCAGATTGCAGGAGCCACTTGGTACTATGAAACCAGCCCAACTTGGCACTGCTGCCACCATGGGTCTGGTCACCATCCTGCCTATCGGAGCTTTTCAGGAGCCAGCCGGTCACTCCCAGCCATAGGCCGCCAGACACTAACCTCGGCCCGTTTCCCTGGCAAACCAAAGTAAGCTGCCCCGCTTCTGGATGGCAGATTGCAGGAACCACTTGGTACTATCAAACCAGCCCGACTTGGCACTGGTGCCACCTTGGCTCTGGGAACCATGCTGCGTAACGTAGATTCTAAGGCGCCAGGCGGGCACTCCCAACCACAGGCCCCCAAACACAAACAACGGCGCTTTTCCCTGGAAAACAAAACTCGCCTGCCAACTTTTTGATGGCAGATTGCAGGAGCCACTTGGTACTATCAAACCAGCCCAACTTGGCACTGGTGCCACCATGGGTCTGGTCACCATCCTGCCTATCGTAGCTTTTCAGGAGCCAGCCGGTCACTCCCAGCCTTTTGCCCCCAGACAAAAACCTCGGCCCGTTTCCCTGGCAAACAAAAGTAAGCTGCCCCGCTTCTGGATGGCAGATTGCAGGAGCCACTTGGTACTATCAAACCAGCCCGACTTGGCACTGGTGCCACCTCTGGTCTGGGAACCATGCTGCGTAACGTAGATTCTAAGGCGCCAGCCGGCCACTCCCATCCACGGGCCCCAAAACACAAACAACGGCGCTTTTCCCTGGAAAACAAAACTCGCCTGCCAAATTTTTGATGGCAGATTGCAGGAGCCACTTGGTACTATCAAACCAGCCCAACTTGGCACTGGTGCCACCATGGGTCTGGTCACCATCATGCCTAGCATAACTTTTCAGGAGCCAGCCGGTCACTCCCAGCCATAGGCCGCCAGACACAAACCTCGGCCCGATTCCCTGGCAAACAAAAGTAAGCTGCCCCGCTTCTGGATGGCAGATTGCAGGAGCCACTTGGTACTATCAAACCAGCCCGACTTGGCGCTGGTGCCTCCATGGGTCTGGTAACCATCCTGCCTATCGTAGCTTTTCAGGAGCCAGCCGATCAGTCCCAGCCATAGGCCCCAAACACAAATCTCTGCCCGTTTCCCCGGCAAAGAAAAGTAAGCTACCCTGCTTCTGGATGGCAGATTGCAGGAGCCACTTTGAACCATCAAACCAGCCCGACTTGGCACTGGTGCCACCTCGGGTCTGGGAACCATCCTGCGTATCGTGGATTCTAAGGAGCCAGCCGGCCACTCCCAGCCACAGGCCCCCAAACACAAACAACGGCGCTTGTCCCTGGCAAACAAAACTCGACTGCCAACATTTTGATGGCAGATTGCAGGAGCCGCTTAGTATTATCAAACCAGCCCAACTTGGCGCTGGTGCCACCATGGGTCTTGTCACAATCCTGCCTATCGGAGCTTTTCAGGAGCCAGCCGGTCACTCCCAGCCATAGGCCCCCAGTAACAAACCTCGGCCCGTTTCCCTGGCAAACCAAAGTAAGCTGCCCCGCTTCTGGATGGCAGATTGCAGGAGCCACTTGGTACTATCAAACCAGCCCAACTTGGCACTGGTGCCACCATGGGTCTGGTCACCATCATGCCTAGCATAACTTTTCAGGAGCCAGGAGGTCACTCCCAGCCATAGACCCCCAGACAGAAACCTCGGCCCGTTTCCATGGAAAACAAAAGTAAGCTGCCCCGCTTCTGGATGGCAGATTGCAGGAGCCACTTGGTACTATCAATTTAGCCCAACTTGGCACTGGTGCCACCATGGGTCTGGTAAACATCCTGCCTATCGTAGCTTTTCAGGAGCCAGCCAGTCACTCCCTGCCATAGGGCCCCAGGCAAAAACCTCGGCCCGTTTCCCTGGCAAACAAAAGTAAGCTGCCCCGCTTCTGGATGGCAGATTGCAGGAGCCACTTGGTACTATCAAACCAGCCCGACTTGGCACTGGTGCCATCTTGGATCTGGGAACCATGCTGCGTAACGTGGATTCTAAGACGACAGGCGGCCACTCCCAGCCACAGGGCCCCAAACATAAACAACGGCGCTTTTCCCTGGAAAACAAAACTCGCCTCCCAACTTTTTTATGGCAGATTGCAGGAGCCACTTGGTACTATCAAATCAGCCCAACTTGGCACTGGTGCCACCATGGGTCTGGTAATCATCCTGCCTACTGTAGCTTTTCAGGAGCCAGCCAGTCACTCCCAACCATAGGACTCCAGAAAATAACCTCGGCCCGTTTCCCTGGCAAACAAAAGTAAGCTACCCCGCTTCTGGATGGCAGATTGCAGGAGGCACTTTGCACCATCAAACTATCCCGACTTGGCACTGGTGCCACCTCTGGTCTGGGAACCATCCTGCGTATCGTGGATTCTAATTAGCCAGCCGGCCACTCCCAGCCACAGGCCCCCAAACACAAACAACGGCGCTTTTCCCTGGAAAACAAAACTCGCCTGCCAACTTTTTGATGGCAGATTGCAGGAGCCACTTGGTACTATCAAACCAGCCCAACTTGGCACTGGTGCCACCACTGGTCTGGGAACCATCCTGCGTATCGTGGATTCTAAGGAGCCAGCCGGCCACTCCCAGCCACAGGACCCCAGACACAAAGCTCTGCCCGTTTCCCTGACAAACAAAATTAAGCTACCCAGCTTCTGGATGGCAGATTGCAGGAGCTATTTAGTACTATCAAACCAGCCCGACTTGGCACTGGTGCCACCTTGGCTCTGGGAACCATCCTGCCTATTGTGGATTTTGTGGGGTCAGCCGGCCACTCTCAGCCATATGCCCTCAAACACAAACCACGGCCCTTTTCTCTGGCAAACAAAACTGAACTGCCCCTCTTCTGGAAGGGAAATTGCAGGACGCACTTGGTACTACAAAAACAGCCCAACTTGGCACTGGTGCCACCTCTGGTCTGGGAACCATCCTGCGTATCGTGGATTCTAAGGAGCCAGCCGGCCACTCCCAGCCACAGGCCCCCAAACACAAACAACGGCTCTTTTCCCTGGAAAACAAAACTCGCCTGCCAACTTTTTGATGGCAGATTGCAGGAGCCACTTGGTACTATCAAACCAGCCCAACTTGGCACTGCTGCCACCATGGGTCTGGTCAGCATCCTGCCTATCGGAGCTTTTCAGGAGCCAGCCGGTCACTCCCAGCCATAGGCCCCCAGACACAAACCTCGGCCTGTTTCCCTGGCAAACAAAAGTAAGCTGCCCCGCTTCTGGATGGCAGGTTGCAGGAGCCACTTGGTACTATCAAACCAGCCCGACTTGGCACTGGTGCCTCCATGGGTCTGGTAACCATGCTGCCTAACGTAGATTCTAAGGCGCCAGGCGGCCACTCCCAGCCACAGGCCGTCAAACACAAACAACGGCGCTTTTCCCTGGAAAACAAAACTCGCCTGCCAAATTTTGGATGGCAGATTGCAGGAGCCACTTGGTACTATGAAACCAGCCCAACTTGGCACTGCTGCCACCATGGGTCTGGTCAGCATCCTGCCTACTGTAGCTTTTCAGGAGCCAGCCGGTCACTCCCAGCAATAGGCCGCCAGACACGAACCTCGGCCCGTTTCCCTGGCAAACAAAAGTAAGCTGCCCCGCTTCTGGATGGCAGATTGCAGGAACCACTTGGTACTATCAAACCAGCCCGACTTGGCACTGGTGCCACCTTGGCTCTGGGAACCATGCTGCGTAACGTAGATTCTAAGGCGCCAGGCGGCCACTCCCAACCACAGGCCCCCAAACACAAACAACGGCGCTTTTCCCTGGAAAACAAAACTCGCCTGCCAACTTTTTGATGGCAGATTGCAGGAGCCACTTGGTACTATCAAACCAGCCCAAATTGGCACTGGTGCCACCATGGGTCTGGTCACCATCCTGCCTATCGTAGCTTTTCAGGAGCCAGCCGGTCACTCCCAGCCTTTTGCCCCCAGAAAAAAACCTCGGCCCGTTTCCCTGGCAAACAAAAGTAAGCTGCCCCGCTTCTGGATGGCAGATTGCGGGAGCCACTTGGTACTATCAAACTATCCCGACTTGGCACTGGTGCCACCTCTGGTCTGGGAACCATGCTGCGTAACGTAGATTCTAAGGCGCCAGCCGGCCACTCCCATCCATAGGCCCCCAAACACAAACAACGGCGCTTTTCCCTGGAAAACAAAACTCGCCTGCCAACTTTTTGATGGCAGATTGCAGGAGCCACTTGGTACTATGAAACCAGCCCAACTTGGCACTGCTGCCACCATGGGTCTGGTCACCATCCTGCCTATCGGAGCTTTTCAGGAGCCAGCCGGTCACTCCCAGCCATAGGCCGCCAGACACAAACCTCGGCCCGATTCTCTGGCAAACAAAAGTAAGCTGCCCCGCTTCTGGATGGCAGATTGCAGGAGCCACTTGGTACTATCAAACCAGCCCGACTTGGCGCTGGTGCCTCCATGGGTCTGGTAACCATCCTGCCTATCGTAGCTTTTCAGGAGCCAGCCGATCAGTCCCAGCCATAGGCCCCAAACACAAATCTCTGCCCGTTTCCCCGGCAAACAAAAGTAAGCTACCCCGCTTCTGGATGGCAGATTACAGGAGCCACTTTGAACCATCAAACCAGCCCGACTTGGCACTGGTGCCACCTCGGGTCTGGGAACCATCCTGCGTATCGTGGATTCTAAGGAGCCAGCTGGCCAGTCCCAGCCACAGGCCCCCAAACACGAACAACGGCGCTTGTCCCTGGCAAACAAAACTCGCCTGCCAACTTTTTGATGGCAGATTGCAGGAGCCGCTTAGTACTATCAAACCAGCCCAACTTGGCGCTGGTGCCACCATGGGTCTTGTCACAATCCTGCCTATCGGAGCTTTTCAGGAGCCAGCCGGTCACTTCCAGCCATAGGCCCCCAGTCACAAACCTCGGCCCGTTTCCCTGGCAAACAAAAGTAAGCTGCCCCGCTTCTGGATGGCAGATTGCAGGAGCCACTTGGTACTATCAAACCAGCCCGACTTGGCACTGGTGCCACCTTGGGTCTGGGAACCATGCTGCGTAACGTAGATTCTAAGGCGAAGGCGGCCACTCCCAGCCACAGGCCCCCAAACACAAACAAGGGCGCTTTTCCCTGGAAAACAAAATTCGCCTGCCAAATTTTTGATGGCAGATTGCAGGAGCCACTTGGTACTATCAAACCAGCCCAACTTGGCACTGCTGCCACCATGGGTCTGGTCACCATCCTGCCTATCGGAGCTTTTCAGGAGCCAGCCGGTCACTCCCAGCCATAGGCCCCCAGACACAAACCTCGGCCCGTTTCCCTGGCAAACAAAAGTAAGCTGCCCCGCTTCTAGATGGCAGATTGCAGGAGCCACTTGGTACTATCAAACCAGCCCGACTTGGCACTGGTTCCACCTCTGGTCTGGGAACCATGCTGCGTAACGTAGATTCTAAGGCGCCACCCGGCCACTCCCAGCCGCAGGCCCCCAAACAGAAACAACGGCGCTTTTCCCTGGAAAACAAAACTCGCCTGCCAAATTTTTGATGGCAGATTGCAGGAGCCACTTGGTACTATCAAACCAGCCCAACTTGGCACTGGTGCCACCATGGGTCTGGTCACCATCCTGCCTATCGTAGCTTTTCAGGAGCCAGCCGCTCACTCCCAGCCATAGGCCCCAGACACAAACCTCGGCCCATTTCCCTGGCAAACAAAAGTAAGCTGCCCCGCTTCTGGATGGCAGATTGCAGGAGCTATTTAGTACTATCAAACCAGCCCGACTTGGCACTGGTGCCACCTTGGCTCTGGGAACCATCCTGCCTATCGTGGATTTTCAGGGGCCAGCCGGCCACTCTCAGCCATATGCCCCCAAACACAAACCACGGCCCTTTTCTCTGGCAAACAAAACTCAACTGCCCCTCTTCTGGACGGCAAATTGCAGGACGCACTTGGTACTACGAAAACAGCCCGACTTGGCGCTGATGCCACATTGGGTCAGGGAACCATCCTGCGTATCGAGCTTTTTAAGGAGACAGCCGGCCTCTCCCATCCATATACCGCCAAAAACAAACCACGGAACTTTTCTCCAGCAAACAAAAATCCGCTGCCCCGCGTCTGGATGACAGATTGCAGGAGCCACTTTGCACCATCAAACAAGCCCGACTTGGCACTGGTGCCACCTTGGCTCTGGGAACCATCCTGCCTATTGTGGATTTTGTGGGGTCAGCCGGCCACTCTCAGCCATATGCCCTCAAACACAAACCACGGCCCTTTTCTCTGGCAAACAAAACTCAACTGCCCCTCTTCTGGAAGGCAAATTGCAGGACGCACTTGGTACAACAAAAACAGCCCAACTTGGCACTGGTGCCACCTCTGGTCTGGGAACCATCCTGCGTATCGTGGATTCTAAGGAGCCAGCCGGCCACTCCCAGCCACAGGCCCCCAAACACAAACAACGGCTCTTTTCCCTGGAAAACAAAACTCGCCTGCCAACTTTTTGATGGCAGATTGCAGGAGCCACTTGGTGCTATCAAACCAGCCCAACTTGGCACTGGTGCCACCATGGGTCTTGTCACAATCCTGCCTATCGTAGCTTTTCAGGAGCCAGCCGGTCACTTCCAGCCATAGGCGCCCAGACACAAAGCTCGGCCCATTTCCATGGTAAATAAAAGTAAGCTGCCCCGCTTCTGGATGGCAGATTGCAGGAACCACTTGGTACTATCAAACCAGCCCAACTTGGCACTGGTGCCTCCATGGGTCTGGTAACCATCCTGCCTATCGTAGCTTTTCAGGAGCCAGCCGGTCAGTCCCAGCCATAGGCCCCAGACACAAAGCTCTGCCCGATTCCCTGGCAAACAAAAGTAAGCTACCCCGCTTCTGGATGGCAGATTGCAGGAGCCACTTTGAACCATCAAACTATCCCGACTTGGCACTGGTGCCACCTCTGGTCTGGGAACCATCCTGCGTATCGTGGATTCTAAGGAGCCAGCTGGCCAGTCCCAGCCACAGGCCCACAAACACAAACAACGGCGCTTTTCCCTGGAAAACAAAACTGGCCTGCCAAATTTTTGATGGCAGATTGCAGGAGCCACTTGGTACTATCAAACCAGCCCAACTTGGCACTGCTGCCACCATGGGTCTGGTCACCATCCTGCCTATCGTAGCTTTTCAGGAGCCAGCCGGTCACTCCCAGCAATAGGCCTCCAGACACAAAACCTCGGCCCGTTTCCCTGGCAAACAAAAGTAAGCTGCCCCGCTTCTGGATGGCAGATTGCAGGAGCCACTTGGTACTATCAAACCAGCCCGACTTGGCACTGGTGCCTCCATGGATCTGGTAACCATGCTGCCTAACGTAGATTCTAAGGCGCCAGGCAGCCACTCCCAGCCACAGGCCGCCAAACACAAACAACGGCGCTTTTTCCTGGAAAACAAAACTCGCCTGCCAACTTTGGATGGCAGATTGCAGGAGCCACTTGGTACTATGAAACCAGCCCAACTTGGCACTGCTGCCACCATGGGTCTGGTCAGCATCCTGCCTATCGTAGCTTTTCAGGAGCCAGCCGGTCACTCCCAGCCATAGGCCGCCAGACACAAACCTCGGCCCGTTTCCCTGGCAAACAAAAGTAAGCTGCCCCGCTTCAGGATGGCAGATTGCAGGAGCCACTTGGTACTATCAAACCAGCCCGACTTGGCACTGGTGCCACCTTGGCTCTGGGAACCATGCTGCGTAACGTAGATTCTAAGGCGCCAGGCAGGCACTCCCAACCACAGGCCCCCAAACACAAACAACGGCGCTTTTCCCTGGAAAACAAAACTCGCCTGCCAACTTTTTGATGGCAGATTGCAGGAGCCACTTGGTACTATCAAACCAGCCCAAATTGGCACTGGTGCCACCATGGGCCTGGTCACCATCCTGCCTATCGTAGCTTTTCAGGAGCCAGCCGGTCACTCCCAGCCTTTTGCCCCCAGACAAAAACCTCGGCCCATTTCCCTGGCAAACAAAAGTAAGCTGCCCCGCTTCTGGATGGCAGATTGCAGGAGCCACTTGGTACTATCAAACCAGCCCGACTTGGCACTGGTGCCACCTCTGGTCTGGGAACCATGCTGCGTAACGTAGATTCTAAGGCGCCAGGCGGGCACTCCCATCCACAGGCCCCCAAACACAAACAACGGCGCTTTTCCCTGGAAAAAACAATTCGCCTGCCAAATTTTTGATGGCAGATTGCAGGAGCCACTTGGTACTATCAAACCAGCCCAACTTGGCACTGCTGCCACCATGGGTCTGGTCACCATCCTGCCTATCGGAGCTTTTCAGGAGCCAGCCGGTCACTCCCAGCCATAGGCCCCCAGACACAAACCTCGGCCCGTTTCCCTGGCAAACAAAAGTAAGCTGCCCCGCTTCTAGATGGCAGATTGCAGGAGCCACTTGGTACTATCAAACCAGCCCGACTTGGCACTGGTGCCACCTTGGGTCTGGGAACCATCCTGCGTAACGTAGATTCTAAGGCGCCAGCCGGGCACTCCCAGCCGCAGGCCCCCAATCAGAAACAACGGCGCTTTTCCCTGGAAAACAAAACTCGCCTGCCAACTTTTTGATGGCAGATTGCAGGAGCCACTTGGTACTATCAAACCAGCCCAACTTGGCACTGGTGCCTCCATGGGTCTGGTAACCATCCTGCCTATCCTAGCTTTTCAGGAGCCAGCCGGTCACTCCCAGCCATGGGCGCCAGACACAAAGCTCGGCCCGTATCCCTGGAAAACAAAAGTAAGCTACCCCGCTTCTGGATGGCAGATTGCAGGAGACACATTGCACCATCAAACCAGCCCGACTTGGCACTGGTGCCACCTCTGGTCTGGGAACCATCCTGCGTATCGTGGATTCTAAGGAGCCAGCTGGCCACTCCCAGCCACAGGCCCCCAAACAAAACAACAGCACTTTTCCCTGGAAAACAAAACTCGCCTGCCAACTTTTTGATGGCAGATTGCAGGAGCCACTTGGTACTATCAAACCAGCCCAACTTGGCACTGGTGCCACCATGGGTCTGGTCACCATCCTGCCTATCGTAGCTTTTCAGGACCTAGCCGGTCACTCTCAGCCATAGGCCGCCAGACACAAACCTCGGCCCGTTTCCCTGGCAAACAAAAGTAAGCTGCCCCGCTTCTAGACGGCAGATTGCAGGAGCCACTTGGTACTATCAAACCAGCCCGACTTGGCAGTGATGCCACCTTGGCTCTGGGAACCATCCTGCCTATCGTGGATTTTCAGGGGCCAGCCGGCCACTCTCAGCCATATGCCCTCAAACACAAACCACGGCCCTTTTCTCTGGCAAACAAAACTCAACTGCCCCTCTTCTGGATGGCAAATTGCAGGACGCACTTGGTACTACGAAAACAGCCCGACTTGGCACTGATGCCACCTTGGCTCTGGGAACCATCCTGCGTATCGAGCTTTTTAAGGAGCAAGCCGGCCACGCCCAGCCATATACCGCCAAAAACAAACCACGGAACATTTCTCCAGCAAACAAAAATCCGCTGCCCCGCGTCTGGATGGCAGATTGCAGGAGCCACTTTGCACCATCAAACCAGACCGACTTGGCACTGGTGCCACCTTGGATCTGGGAACCATCCTGCCTATCGTGGATTTTCAGGGGCCAGCCGGCCACTCTCAGCCATAGGCCCCCAAAAACTAACCACGGCACTTTACTCTGGTAAACAAAACTCAACTGCCCCTCTTCTGGATGGCAAATTGCAGGACGCACTTGGTACTACAAAAGCAGCCCGACTTGGCACTGGTGCCACCTTGGGTCTGGTCACCATCCGGCGTATGGTTTGATAGTACCAAGTGGCTCCTGCAATCTGCCATCCAGAAGCGGGGCAGCTTACTTTTGTTTGCCAGGGAAACGGGCCGAGGTTTGTGACTGGGGGCCTATGGCTGGGAGTGACCGGCTGGCTCCTGAAAAGCTATGATAGGCAGGATGGTGACCAGACCCATGGTGGCACCAGTGCCAAGTTGGGCTGGTTTGATAGTACCAGGTGGCTCCTGCAATCTGTCATCAAAAATTTGGCAGGCCAGTTTTGTTTTCCAGGGAAAAGCGCCGTTGTTTGTGTTTGTGGGCCGGTGACTGGGAGTGGCCGGCTGGCTCCTTAGAATCCACGATACGCAGGATGGTTCCCAGACCAGAGGTGGCACCAGTGCCAAGTCGGGCTGGTTTGATGATTCAAAGTGGCTCCTGCAATCTGCCATCCAGAAGCGGGGTAGCTTACTTTTGTTTGCCAGGGAATCGGGCAGAGCTTTGTGTCTGGGGCCTATGGATGGGACTGACCGGCTGGCTCCTGAAAAGCTACGATAGGCAGGATGGTTACCAGACCCATGGAGGCACCAGTGCCAAGTTGGGCTGGTTTGATAGTACCAAGTGGTTCCTGCAATCTGCCATGGAGAAGCGGGGCAGCTTACTTTTATTTACCATGGACATGGGCCGAGCTTTGTGTCTGGGCGCCTGTGGCTGGGAGTGACCGGCTGCCTCCTGAAAAGCTACGATAGGCAGGATTGTGACCAGACCCATGGTGGCACCAGTGCCAAGTTGCACTGGTTTGATAGTACCAAGTGGCTCCTGCAATCTGCCATCAAAAAGTTGGCAGGCGAGTTTTATTTTCCAGGGAAAAGCACCGTTGTTTGTGTTTGGGGGCCTGTGGCTGGGAGTGGCCAGCTGGCTACTTTGAATCCACGATACGCAGGATGGTTCCCAGACCAAAGTTGGTACCAGTGCCAAGTCGGACTGCTTTGATACTACCAAGTGGCTCCTGCAATCTGCCATCCAGAAGCGGGGCAGCTGAATTTTGTTTGCCAGAGAAAAAGGCTGTTGTTTGTGTTTGGGGCCTTGGAGCTTGCAGTTGCGGGCTGGCTCCTGAAAATCCATGATACGCAGCATGCTTCCCAGACCCAAGGTGGCACCAGTGCCAAGTAGGGCTGGTTTGATAGTACCAAGTGGCTCCTGCAATCTGCCATCCAGAAGAGGGGCAGTTGAGTTTTGTTTGCCAGAGAAAAGGGCCGTGGTTTGTGTTTGGGGCCTATGGCTGAGAGTGGCCGGCTGGCCCCTGAAAATCCACGATAGGTAGGATGTTTCCCAGATCCAAGGTGGCAGCAGTGCCATGTTGTGCTGGTGTGATAGTCCCAAATGGCTCCTGCAATCTGCCATCCAGAAGTGGGGCAGCTGAATTTTGTTTGCCAGAGAAAAAGGCTGTGGTTTTTGTTTGGGGGCCTGTGGCTTGCAGTGGCCGGCTGACTCCTGAAAATCCATGATACGCAGCATGGTTCCCAGACCCAAGGTGGCACCAGTGCCAAGTGGGGCTGGTTTGACAGTGTCAAGTGCCTCCTGCAATCTCCCATCCAGAAGCGGGGCAGCTGAGTTTTCTTTGCCTGTGAACCGGGCCGTTGTTTTTGATTGGGGTCTGTGGCCGAGAGTGGTCGGCTGGCTCCTGACAATCCACAATACGCAGGATGGTTCCCAGACCCAAGGTGGCACCAGTGCCAAGTCGGGCTGGTTTGATAGTACCAAGTGGCTCCTGCAATCTGCCATCCAGAAGCGGTGCAGCTGAGTTTTGTTTGCCAGAGGAAAGGACCGTGGGTTGTGTTTGGGGGCATATGGCTGGGAGTGGCCGGCTGTCTCAATAAAAAGATCGATACGCAGGATGGTTCCCAGAACCAAGGTGGCACCAGTGCCAAGTCAGGCTGTTTTTATAGTACCAAGTGCGTCCTGCAATTTGCCATCCAGAAGAGGGGCAGTTGAGTTTTGTTTGCCAGGGAAAAGCACCGTTGTTTGTGTTTGGGGGCTTGTGACTGGGAGTGGCCGCCTGGCGCCTTAGAATCTACTTTACGCAGCATGGTTCCCAGACCCAAGGTGGCACCAGTGCCAAGTCGGGCTGGTTTGATAGTACCAAGTGGCTCCTGCAATCTGCCATCCTGAAGCGGGGCAGCTTACTTTTGTTTGCCAGGGAAACGGGCCGAGGTTTGTGACTGGGGGCCTATGGCTGGGAGTGACCTCCTGGCTCCTGAAAGCTATGCTAGGCAGGATGGTGACCAGACCCATGGTGGCACCAGTGCCAAGTTGGGCTGGTTTGATAGTACCAAGTGGCTCCTGCAATCTGCCATCAAAATGTTGGCAGGCGAGTTTTGTTTTTCGGGGAAAAGCGCCGTAGTTTGTGTTTGGGGGCCTGTGGCTCGGAGTGGCCGGGTGGCTGCTTAGAATCCACAATACGCAGGATGGTTCCCAGGCCAGAGGTGGCACCAGTGTCAAGTTGGGCTGGTTTGATGGTGCAAAGTGGCTCCTACAATCTGCCATCCAGAAGCGGGGTAGCTTACTTTTGTTTGCCAGGGAAACGGGCCGAAATTCTTGTCTGGGGGCCAGTGCCTGGGGCTGGCTGGCTGGCCCCTGAAAAGCTACGATAGCCAGGATGGTGACCAGACCCATGGTGGCACCAGTGCCAAGTTGGGCTGGTTTGATAGTACCAAGTGGCTCCTGCAATCTGCCATCCAGAAGCGGGGCAGCTTAATTTTGTTTGCCAGGGAAACGGGCTGAGGTATTTGTCTGGGGGTCTACGGCTGGGAGTGACCGGCTGGCTCCTGAAATGCTACGATAAGCAGGATGGTGACCATACCCATGGTGGCACCAGTGCCAAGTTGGGCTGGTTTGATAGTACCAAGTGGCTCCTGCACTCTGCCATCAAAAAGCTAGCAGGCGAGTTTTGTTTTCCAGGGAAAAGTGCCGTTGTTTGTGTTTGGGGGCCTGTGGCTGGGAGTGGCCGGCTGGCTCCTTAGAACCCACGATACGCAGGATGGTTCCCAGACCAGAGGTGGCACCAGTGCCAAGTCGGGCTGGTTTGATGATGCCAAGTTGCTCCTGCAATCTGCCATCCAGAAGCGGGGTAGCTTACTTTTGTGTGCCAGGGAAACGGGCCGAGGTTTGTGGCTGGGGGCCTATGGCTGGGAGTGACCGGCTGGCTCCTGAAAAGCTACGATAGGCAGGATGGTGACCAGACCCATGGTGGCACCAGTGCCAAGACGGGCTGGTTTGATAGTACCAAGTGGCTCCTGCAATCTGCCATCAAAAAGTTGGCAGGCCAGTTTTGTTTTCCAGGGAAAAGCACCGTTGTTTGTGTTTGGGGGCCTGTGGCTGGGAGTGGCCAGCTGGCTACTTAGAATCCACGATACGCAGGATGGTTCCCAGACCCAAGTTGGCACCAGTGCCAAGTCGGGCTGGTTTGATACTACCAAGTGGCTCCTGCGATCTGCCATCCAGAAGCGGGGCAGCTGAATTTTGTTTGCCAGAGAAAAATTCTGCTGTTTGTGTTTGGCGGCCTCTAGCTTGCAGTGGCGGGCTGGCTCCTGAAAATCCATGATACGCTGCATTCTTCCCAGACCCAAGGTGGCACCAGTGCCAAGTAGGGCTGGTTTGATAGTACCAAGTGGCTCCTGCAATCTGCCATCCAGAAGAGGGGCAGTTGAGTTTTGTTTGCCAGAGAAAAGGGCCGTGGTTTGTGTTTGGGGCCTATGGCTGAGAGTGGCCGGCTGGCCCCTGAAAATCCACGATAGGTAGGATGTTTCCCAGATCCAAGGTGGCAGCAGTGCCATGTTGTGCTGGTGTGATAGTCCCAAATGGCTCCTGCAATCTGCCATCCAGAAGTGGGGCAGCTGAATTTTGTTTGCCAGAGAAAAAGGCTGTGGTTTTTGTTTGGGGGCCTGTGGCTTGCAGTGGCCGGCTGACTCCTGAAAATCCATGATACGCAGCATGGTTCCCAGACCCAAGGTGGCACCAGTGCCAAGTGGGGCTGGTTTGACAGTGTCAAGTGCCTCCTGCAATCTCCCATCCAGAAGCGGGGCAGCTGAGTTTTCTTTGCCTGTGAACCGGGCCGTTGTTTTTGATTGGGGTCTGTGGCCGAGAGTGGTCGGCTGGCTCCTGAAAATCCACAATACGCAGGATGGTTCCCAGACCCAAGGTGGCACCAGTGCCAAGTCGGGCTGGTTTGATAGTACCAAGTGGCTCCTGCAATCTGCCATCCAGAAGTGGTGCAGCTGAGTTTTGTTTGCCAGAGGAAAGAACCGTGGGTTGTGTTTGGGGGCATATGGCTGGGAGTGGCCGGCTGTCTCAAAAAAAAGATCGATACGCAGGATGGTTCCCAGACCCAAGGTGGCACCAGTGCCAAGTCGGGCTGTTTTTATAGTACCAAGTGCGTCCTGCAATTTGCCATCCAGAAGAGGGGCAGTTGAGTTTTGTTTTCCAGGGAAAAGCACCGTTGTTTGTGTTTTGGGGCCTGTGGCTGGGTGTGGCCGCCTGGCGCCTTAGAATCTACGTTACGCAGCATGGTTCCCAGACCCAAGGTGGCACCAGTGCCAAGTCGGGCTGGTTTGATAGTACCAAGTGGCTCCTGCAATCTGCCATCCTGAAGCGGGGCAGCTTACTTTTGTTTGCCAGGGAAACGGGCCGAGGTTTGTGACTGGGGACCTATGGCTGGGAGTGACCGGCTGGCACCTGGAAAGCTACAATAGGCAGGATGGTTACCAGACCCATGGTAGCAGCAGTGCCAAGTTGGGCTGATTTGATAGTACCAAGTGGCTCCTGCAATCTGCCATCAAAAAGTTGGCAGGCGAGTTTTGTTTTCCAGGGAAAAGCGCCGTTGTTTGTGTTTGGGGGCCTGTGGCTGGGAGTGGCCGGCTGGCTCCTTTGAACCCAAGATACGCAGGATGTTTCCCAGACCCAAGGTGGCACCAGTGCCAAGTCGGCCTGCGGTTTTAGTATCAAGTTCATCCTGCAATTTGCCCTCCAGAAGAGGGGCAGTTGAGTTTTGTTTGCCAGAGAAACGGGCCGAGGTTTCTGTTTGGGGGCATATGGCTGAGAGTGGCCGGCTGGCCCCTGAAAATCCACGATAGGCAGGATGGTTCCCAGATCAGAGGTGGCACCAGTGCCAAGTTGGGCTGGTTTGATAGTCCCAAGTGTCTCCTGCAATCTGCCATCCAGAAGCGGGGCAGCTTACTTTTGTTTGCCAGAGAAATGGGCCTAGGTTTTTGTTTGGGGGCCTGTGGCTAGGAGTGGCCGGCTGGCTCCTAAGAATCCACGATACGCAGGATATTTCCCACACCCAAGGTGGCACCAGTTCCAAGACGGGCTGGTTTGATAGTACCAAGGGGCTCCTGCAATCTGCCATCAAAAATTTGGCAGGCGAGTTTTGTTTTCCAGGGAAAAGCGCCGTTGTTTGTATTTGGGCGCCTATGGCTGGGAGTGACCGGCTGGCTCCGGAAAAGCTACGATAGGCAGTATGGTGACAAGACCCATGGTGGCACCAGTGCCAAGTTGGGCTGGTTTGATAGTACCAAGTGGCTCCTGCAATCTGCCATCAAAAAGTTGGCAAGCCAGTTTTGTTTTCCAGGGAAAAGCGCCGTTGTTTGTGTTTGGGGGCCTGTGGCTGAGAGTGGCCAGCTGGCTCCTTAGAATCCACGATACGCAGGATGGTTCCCAGACCCAAGGTTGCACCAGTGCCAAGTCGGGCTGGTTTGATGGTGCAAAGTGGCTCCTGCAATCTGCCATCCAGAAGCGGGGTAGCTTACATTTGTTTTCCAGGGAAACGGGCAGAGCTTTGTGTCTGGGGGCCTATGGCTTGGAGTGGCCAACTGGCTCCTTAAAATGCACGATACGCAGGATGGTGACCAGACCCAAGGTGGCACCAGTGCGAAGTCGGGCTGCTTATGTAGTACAAAGTGTGTCCTGCAATTTGCCATCCAGAAGGGGGGCAGTTGAGTTTTTCTTACCACAGTAAAGTTCCGTGGTTTGTGTTTGGTGGCCTATGGCTGAGAGTTGCCGGCTGGCCCCTGAAAATCCACGATAGGCAGGATGGTTCCCAGACCAGAGGTGGCACCAGTGCCAAGTCGGGCTGGTTTGATGGTGCAAAGTGGCTCCTGCAATCTGCCATCCAGACGTGGGGCAGCGGATTTTTGTTTGCTGGAGAAAAGTTCCGTGTTTTGTTTTTGGTGGTATATGGCTGGGCGTGACCGGCTGGCTCCTTAAAAAGCTTGATACGCAGCATGGTTCCCTGACCCAAGGTGGCATCAGTGCCAAGTCGGGCTTTTTTCGTAGTACCAAGTGCGTCCTGCAATCTGCCATCCAGAAGCGGGGCAGCTTACTTTTGTTTGCCAGGGAAACGGGCCGAAATTTTTGTCTGGGGGTCTACGGCTGGGGGTGACTGGCTGGCTCCTGAAAAGCTACGATAGGCAGGATGGTTACCAGCCCCATGGTGGCACCAGTGCCAAGTTGGGCTGGTTTGATAGTACCAAGTGGCTCCTGCAATCTGCCATCAAACAGTTGGCAGGCGAGTTTTGTTTTCCAGGGAAAAGCGCCGTTGTTTGTGTTTGGGGGCATGTGGCTGTGAGTGGCCGGCTGGCTAATTAGAATCTACGATACGCAGCATGGTTCGCAGACCCAAGGTGGCACCAGTGCCAAGTCGGCCTGGTTTGATTGTACCAAGTGGTTCCTGCAATCTGCCATCCAGAAGCGGGGCAGCTTACTTTTGTTTGCCAGGGAAACGGGCCGAGGTTTGTGTCTGGGGGCCTATGGCTGGGAGTGACCGGCTGGCTCCTGAAAAGCTACGATAGGCAGGATGGTGACCAGACCCATGGTGGCACCAGTGCCAAGTTGGGCTGGTTTGATAGTACCAAGTGGCTCCTGCAATCTGCCATCAAAAATTTGGCAGGCGAGATTTGTTTTCCAGGGAAAAGCGCCGTTGTTTGTATTTGGGGGCGTGTGGCTGGGAGTGACCGGCTGGCTCCTTAGAATCCACGATACGCAGCATGGTTCCCAGACCCAAGGTGGCACCAGTGCCAAGTCGGGCTGGTTTGATAGTACCAAGTGGCTCCTGCAATCTGCCATCAAAAAGTTGGCAGGCGAGTTTTGTTTTCCAGGTAAAACGCCGTTGTTTGTGTTTGGGGGCCTGTGGCTGGGAGTGGCCGGCTGGCTCCTTAGAATCCACGATACGCAGCATGGTTCCCAGACCAGAGGTGGAACCAGTGACAAGTCGGGCTGCTTTGATGGTGCAAAGCGGTTCCTGCAATCTGCCATCCAGAAGCGCGGTAGCTTACTTTTGTTTGCCGGGGAAACGGGCCGAGGTTTGTGGCTGGGGGCCTATGGCTGGGAGTGACCGGCTGGCTCCTGAAAAGCTACGATAGGCAGGATGGTTACCAGACCCATGGTGGCACCAGTGCCAAGTTGGGCTGGTTTGATAGTACCAAGTGGCTCCTGCAATCTGCCATCAAAAAGTTGGCTGGCGAGTTTTGTTTTCCAGGGAAAAGCGCCATTGATTGTGTTTGGGGGCCTGTGGCTGGGAGTGGCCGGCTGGCTAATTAGAATCCACGATACGCAGGATGGTTCCCAGACCAGAGGTGGAACCAGTGACAAGTCGGGCTGCTTTGATGGTGCAAAGTGGTTCCTGCAATCTGCCATCCAGGAGCGCAGTAGCTTACTTTTGTGTGCCAGGGAAACGGGCCGAGGTTTGTGTCTGGGGGCCTATGGCTGGGAGTGACCGGCTGGCTCCTGAAAAGCTACAATAGGCAGGATGGTTACCAGACCCATGGAGGCACCAGTGCCAAGTTGGGCTGGTTTGATAGCACCAAGTGGCTCCTGCAATCTGCCATCAAAAAGTTGGCAGGCGAGTTTTGTATTCCAGGGAAAAGCGCCGTTGTTTGTGTTTGGGGGCCTGTGGCTGGGAGTGGCCGGCTGGCTCCTTAGAATCCACGATACACAGCATGGTTCCCAGATCCAAGGTGGCACCAGTGCCAAGTCGGGCTGGTTTGATAGTACCAAGTGGCTCCCGCAATCTGCCATCCAGAAGCGGGGCAGCTTACTTTTGTTTGCCAGGGAAACGGGCCGAGGTTTGTGTCTGGGGGCTATGGCTGGGAGTGACCGGCTGGCTCCTGAAAAGCTACGATAGGCAGGATGGTGACCAGACCCATAGTGGCACCAGTGCCAAGTTGGGCTGGTTTGATAGTACCAAGTGGCTCCTGCAATCTGCCATCAAAAAGTTGGCAGGCCAGTTTTGTTTTCCAGGGAAAAGCGCCGTTGTTTGTGTTTGGGGGCCTGTGGCTGGGAGTGGCCGGCTGGCTCCTTAGAATCCACAAAACGCAGCATGGTTCCCAGACCAGAGGTGGCACCAGTGCCAAGTCGGGCTAGTTTGATTGTGCAAAGTGGCTCCTGCAATCTGCCATCCAGAAGCGGGGTAGCTTACTTTTGTATGCCAGGGAAACGGGCCGAGGTTTTTGTCTGGGGGCCTATGGCTGGGAGTGACCGGCTGGCTCCTGAAAAGCTACGATAGGCAGGATGGTGACCAGACCCATGGTGGCACCAGTGCCAAGTTGGGCTGGTTTGATAGTACCAAGTGGCTCCTGCAATCTGCCATCAAAAAGTTGGCAGGCGAGTTTTGTTTTCCAGGTAAAAGCGCCGTTGTTTGTGTTTGGGGGCCTGTGGCTGGGAGTGGCCGGCTGGCTCCTTAGAATCCACGATACGCAGCATGGTTCCCAGACCAGAGGTGGAACCAGTGACAAGTCGGGCTGCTTTGATGGTGCAAAGCGGTTCCTGCAATCTGCCATCCAGAAGCGCGGTAGCTTACTTTTGTTTGCCGGGGAAACGGGCCGAGGTTTGTGGCTGGGGGCCTATGGCTGGGAGTGACCGGCTGGCTCCTGAAAAGCTACGATAGGCAGGATGGTTACCAGACCCATGGTGGCACCAGTGCCAAGTTGGGCTGGTTTGATAGTACCAAGTGGCTCCTGCAATCTGCCATCAAAAAGTTGGCTGGCGAGTTTTGTTTTCCAGGGAAAAGCGCCATTGATTGTGTTTGGGGGCCTGTGGCTGGGAGTGGCCGGCTGGCTAATTAGAATCCACGATACGCAGGATGGTTCCCAGACCAGAGGTGGAACCAGTGACAAGTCGGGCTGCTTTGATGGTGCAAAGTGGTTCCTGCAATCTGCCATCCAGGAGCGCAGTAGCTTACTTTTGTGTGCCAGGGAAACGGGCCGAGGTTTGTGTCTGGGGGCCTATGGCTGGGAGTGACCGGCTGGCTCCTGAAAAGCTACGATAGGCAGGATGGTTACCAGACCCATGGAGGCACCAGTGCCAAGTTGGGCTGGTTTGATAGCACCAAGTGGCTCCTGCAATCTGCCATCAAAATTTGGCAGGCGAGTTTTGTATTCCAGGGAAAAGCGCCGTTGTTTGTGTTTGGGGGCCTGTGGCTGGGAGTGGCCGGCTGGCTCCTTAGAATCCACGATACACAGCATGGTTCCCAGATCCAAGGTGGCACCAGTGCCAAGTCGGGCTGGTTTGATAGTACCAAGTGGCTCCCGCAATCTGCCATCCAGAAGCGGGACAGCTTACTTTTGTTTGCCAGGGAAACGGGCCGAGGTTTGTGTCTGGGGGCCTATGGCTGGGAGTGACCGGCTGGCTCCTGAAAAGCTACGATAGGCAGGATGGTGACCAGACCCATGGTGGCACCAGTGCCAAGTTGGGCTGGTTTGATAGTACCAAGTGGCTCCTGCAATCTGCCATCAAAAAGTTGGCAGGCCAGTTTTGTTTTCCAGGGAAAAGCGCCGTTGTTTGTGTTTGGGGGCCTGTGGCTGGGAGTGGCCGGCTGGCTCCTTAGAACCCACGATACGCATCATGGTTCCCAGACCCAAGGTGGCACCAGTGCCAAGTCGGGCTGGTTTGATGGTTCAAAGTGGCTCCTGCAATCTGCCATCCAGAAGCGGGGTAGCTTACATTTGTTTGCCAGGGAAACGGGCAGAGCTTTGTGTCTGGGGGCCTATGGCTTGGAGTGGCCAACTGGCTCCCTAAAATGCACGATACGCAGGATGGTGACCAGACCCAAGGTGGCACCAGTGCCAAGTCGGGCTGGTTTTGTAGTACCAAGTGTGTCCTGCAATTTGCCATCCAGAAGAGGGGCAGTTGAGTTTTTTTTACCACAGTAAAGTTCCGTGGTTTGTGTTTGGTGGCCTATGGCTGAGAGTTGCCGGCTGGCCCCTGAAAATCCACGATAGGCAGGATGGTTCCCAGACCAGAGGTGGCACCAGTGCCAAGTCGGGCTGGTTTGATGGTGCAAAGTGGCTCCTGCAATCTGCCATCCAGACGCGGGGCAGCGGATTTTTGTTTGCTGGAGAAAAGTTCCGTGTTTTGTTTTTGGTGGTATATGGCTGGGCGTGACCGGCTGGCTCCTTAAAAAGCTCGATACGCAGCATGGTTCCCTGACCCAAGGTGGCATCAGTGCCAAGTCGGGCTTTTTTCGTAGTACCAAGTGCGTCCTGCAATCTGCCATCCAGAAGCGGGGCAGCTTACTTTTGTTTGCCAGGGAAACGGGCCGAAATTTTTGTCTGGGGGTCTACGGCTGGGGGTGACCGGCTGGCTCCTGAAAAGCTACGATAGGCAGGATGGTGACCAGCCCCATGGTGGCACCAGTGCCAAGTTGGGCTGGTTTGATAGTACCAAGTGGCTCCTGCAATCTGCCATCAAAAAGTTGGCAGGCGAGTTTTGTTTTCCAGGGAAAAGCGCCCTTGTTTGTGTTTGGGGGCATGTGGCTGGGAGTGGCCGGCTGGCTCCTGAATATCCACGATAGGCAGGATGGTTCCCAGACCAGAGGTGGCACCAGTGCCAAGTCGGGCTGGTTTTATGTTGCAAAGTGGCTCCTGCAATCTGCCATCAAAAAGTTGGCAGGCGAGTTTTGTTTTCCAGGGAAAAGCGCCGTTGTTTGTCTTTGGGGGCCTGTGGTTGGGAGTGGCCGGCTGGCTAATTAGAATCTACGATACGCAGCATGGTTCCCAGACCCAAGGTGGCACCAGTGCCAAGTCGGCCTGGTTTGATAGTACCAAGTGGTTCCTGCAATCTGCCATCCAGAAGCGGGGCAGCTTACTTTTGTTTGCCAGGGAAACGGGCCGAGGTTTGTGTCTGGGGGCCTATGGCTGGGAGTGACCGGCTGGCTCCTGAAAAGCTACGATAGGCAGGATGGTGACCAGACCCATGGTGGCACCAGTGCCAAGTTTGGCTGGTTTGATAGTACCAAGTGGCTCCTGTAATCTGCCATCAAAAAATTGGCAGGCGAGATTTGTTTTCCAGGGAAAAGCGCCGTTGTTTGTATTTGGGGGCGTGTGGCTGGGAGTGGCCGGCTGGCTAATTAGAATCCACGATACGCAGGATGGTTCCCAGACCAGAGGTGGAACCAGTGACAAGTCGGGCTGCTTTGATGGTGCAAAGTGGTTCCTGCAATCTGCCATCCAGAAGCGCGGTAGCTTACTTTTGTTTGCCAGGGAAACGGGCCGAGGTTTGTGGCTGGGGGCCTATGGCTGGGAGTGACCGGCTGGCTCCTGAAAAGCTACGATAGGCAGGATGGTGACCAGACCCATGGTGGCACCAGTGCCAAGTTGGGCTGGTTTGATAGTACCAAGTGGCTCCTGCAATCTGCCATCAAAAAGGTGGCCGGCGAGTTTTGTTTTCCAGGGAAAAGCGCCGTTGTTTGTGTTTGGGGGCCTGTGGCTGGGAGTGGCCGGCTGGCTCCTTAGAATCCACGATACGCAGCATGGTTCCCAGACCCAAGGTGGCACCAGTGCCAAGTTGGGCTGGTTTGATAGTACCAAGTGCGTCCTGCAATCTGCCATCCAGAGTCGGGGCAGCTTACTTTTGTTTGCCAGGGAAACGGGCCGAGGTTTGTGTCTGGGGGCTATGGCTGGGAGTGACCGGCTGGCTCCTGAAAAGCTACGTTAGGCAGGATGGTGACCAGACCCATGGTGGCACCAGTGCCAAGTTGGGCTGGTTTGATAGTACCAAGTGGCTCCTGCAATCTGCCATCAAAAAGTTGGCAGGCCAGTTTTGTTTTCCAGGGAAAAGCGCCGTTGTTAGTGTTTGGGGGCCTGTGGCTTGGAGTGGCCGGCTGGCTCCTTAGAATCCACAAAACGCAGCATGGTTCCCAGACCAGAGGTGGCACCAGTGCCAAGTCGGGCTAGTTTGATGGTGCAAAGTGGCTCCTGCAATCTGCCATCCAGAAGCGGGGTAGCTTACTTTTGTATGCCAGGGAAACGGGCCGAGGTTTTTGTCTGGGGGCCTATGGCTGGGAGTGACCGGCTGGCTCCTGAAAAGCTACGATAGGCAGGATGGTGACCAGACCCATGGTGGCACCAGTGCCAAGTTGGGCTGATTTGATAGTACCAAGTGGCTCCTGCAATCTGCCATCAAAAAGTTGGCAGACGAGTTTTGTTTTCCAGGTAAAAGCGCCGTTGTTTGTGTTTGGGGGCCTGTGGCTGGGAGTGGCCGGCTGGCTCCTTAGAATCCACGATACGCAGCATGGTTCCCAGACCCAAGGTGGCACCAGTGCCAAGTTGGGCTGGTTTGATAATACCAAGTGGCTCCTGCAATCTGCCATCCTGAAGCGGGGCAGCTTACTTTTGTTTGCCAGGGAAACGGGCCGAGGTTTGTGGCTGGGGGCCTATGGCTGGGAGTGACCGGCTGGCTCATGAAAAGCTACCATAGGCAGGATGGTTACCAGACCCATGGTGGCACCAGTGCCAAGTTGGGCTGGTTTGATAGTACCAAGTGGCTCCTGCAATCTGCCATGAAATAGTTGGCAGGCGAGTTTTGTTTTCCAGGGAAAAGCGCCATTGATTTTGTTTGGGGGCCTGTGGCTGGGAGTGGCCGGCTGGCTAATTAGAATCCACGATATGCAGGATGGTTCCCAGACCAGAGGTGGAACCAGTGACAAGTCGGGCTGCTTTGATGGTGCAAAGTGGTTCCTGCAATCTGCCATCCAGAAGCGCAGTAGCTTACTTTTGTTTGCCAGGGAAACGGGCCGAGGTTTGTGTCTGGGGGCCTATGGCTGGGAGTGACCGGCTGGCTCATGAAAAGCTACCATAGGCAGGATGGTGACCAGACCCATGGTGGCACCAGTGCCAAGTTGGGCTGGTTTGATAGCACCAAGTGGCTCCTGCAATCTGCCATCAAAAAGTTGGCAGGCGAGTTTTGTATTCCAGGGAAAAGCGCCGTTGTTTGTGTTTGGGGACCTGTGGCTGGGAGTGGCCGGCTGGCTCCTTAGAATCCACGATACACAGCATGGTTCCCAGACCCAAGGTGGCACCAGTGCCAAGTCGGGCTGGTTTGATAGTACCAAGTGGCTCCCGCAATCTGCCATCCAGAAGCGGGGCAGCTTACTTTTGTTTGCCAGGGAAACGGGCCGAGGTTTGTGTCTTGGGGCTATGGCTCGGAGTGACCGGCTGGCTCCTGAAAAGCTACGATAGGCAGGATGGTGACCAGACCCATGGTGGCACCAGTGCCAAGTTGGGCTGGTTTGATAGTACCAAGTGGCTCCTGCAATCTGCCATCAAAAAGTTGGCAGGCCAGTTTTGTTTTCCAGGGAAAAGCGCCGTTGTTTGTGTTTGGGGGCCTGTGGCTGGGAGTGGCCAGCTGGCTCCTTAGAACCCACGATACGCAGCATGGTTCCCAGACCCAAGGTGGCACCAGTGCCAAGCTGGGCTGGTTTGATACTACCAAGTGGCTCCTGCAATCTGCCATCCAGAAGCGGGGCAGCTTACTTTTGTTTGCCAGGGAAACGGGCCGAGGTTTGTGTCTGGGGGCCTATGGCTGGGAGTGACCGGCTGGCTCCTGAAAAGCTCCGATAGGCAGGATGGTGACCAGACCCATGGTGGCAGCAGTGCCAAGTTGGGCTGGTTTGATAGTACCAAGTGGCTCCTGTAATCTGCCATCAAAAAATTGGCAGGCGAATTTTGTTTTCCAGGGAAAATCGCCGTTGTTCGTATTTTGGGGGCGTGCGGCTGGGAGTGGCCGGCTGGCTAATTAGAATTCACGATACGCAGGATGGTTCCCAGACCAGAGGTGGAACCAGTGACAAGTCGGGCTGCTTTGATGGTGCAAAGTGGTTCCTGCAATCTGCCATCCAGAAGCGCGGTAGCTTACTTTTGTTTGCCAGGGAAACGGGCCGAGGTTTGTGGCTGGGGCCTATGGCTGGGAGTGACCGGCTGGCTCATGAAAAGCTACCATAGGCAGGATGGTTACCAGACCCATGGTGGCACCAGTGCCAAGTTGGGCTGGTTTGATAGTACCAAGTGGCTCCTGCAATCTGCCATCAAAAAGTTGGCAGGCGAGTTTTGTTTTCCAGGGAAAAGCGCCATTGATTGTGTTTGGGGGCCTGTGGCTGGGAGTGGCCGGCTGGCTCCTTAGAATCCACGATACGCAGCATGGTTCCCAGACCCAAGGTGGCACCAGTGCCAAGTTGGGCTGGTTTGATAGTACCAAGTGCGTCCTGCAATCTGCCATCCAGAAGCGGGGCAGCTTACTTTTGTGTGCCAGGGAAACGGGACGAGGTTTGTGTCTGGGGGCTATGGCTGGGAGTGACCGGCTGGCTCCTGAAAAGCTACGATAGGCAGGATGGTTACCAGACCCATGGTGGCACCAGTGCCAAGTTGGGCTGGTTTGATAGTACCAAGTGGCTCCTGCAATCTGCCATCAAAATTTGGCAGGCGAGTTTTGTTTTACAGGGAAAAGCGCCGTTGTTTGTGTTTGGGGGCCTGTGGCTGGGAGTGGCCGGCTGGCTCCTTAGAATCCACGATACGCAGGACAGTTCCCAGACCAGAGGTGGCACCAGTGCCAAGTTGGGCTGGTTTGATAGCACCAAGTGGCTCCTGCAATCTGCCATCAAAAAGTTGGCAGTCGAGTTTTGTTTTCCAGGGAAAAGCGCCATTGTTTGTGTTTGGGGGCCTGTGGCTGGGAGTGGCAAACCGGCTCCTTAGAACCCACGATAAGCAGGATGGTCCGCAGACGAGAGGTGGCACCAGTGCCAAGTCGGGCTAGTTTGATGGTACCAAGTGGCTCCTGCAATCTGCCATCCGGAAGCGGGTTAACTTACTTTTGTTTGCCAGGGAAACGGGCCGAGGATTTTGTCTGGGGGCCTATGGCTGGGAGTGACCGGCTGGCTCCGGAAAAGCTACGATAGGCAGTATGGTGACCAGACCCAAGGTGGCACCAGTGCCAAGTTGGGCTGGTTTGATAGTACCAAGTGGCTCCTGCAATCTGCCATCAAAAATTTGGCAGGCGAGTTTTGTTTTCCAGGGAAAAGCGCCGTTGTTTGTGTTTGGGGGCCTATGGCTGGGAGTGACCGGCTGGCTCCGGAAAAGCTACGTTAGGCAGTATGGTGACAAGACCCATGGTGGTACCAGTGCCAAGTTGGGCTGGTTTGATAGTACCAAGTGGCTCCTGCAATCTGCCATCAAAAAGTTGGCAGTCGAGTTTTGTTTTCCAGGGAAAAGCGCCGTTGTTTGTGTTTGGGGGCCTGTGGCTGAGAGTGGCCAGCTGGCTCCTTAGAATCTACGTTACGCAGCATGGTCCCCAGACCCAAGGTGGCACCAGTGCCAAGTCGGGCTGGTTTTGTAGTACCAACTGTGTCCTGCAATTTGCCATCCAGAAGAGGGGCAGTTGAGTTTTGTTTACCAGAGTAAAGGGCCGTGGTTTGTGTTTGAGGGCATATGGCTGAGAGTGGCCGGCTGACCCCAGAAAATCCACGATAGGCAGGATGGTTCCCAGATCCAAGGTGGCACCAGTGCCAAGTCGGGCTGGTTTGATTGTGCAAAGTGGCTCCTGCAATCTGCCATCCAGACGCGGGGCAGTGGATTTTTGTTTTTTCTGGAGAAACGTTCCGTGGTTTATTTTTGGGGGTATATGACTGGGCGTGACCGGCTGGCTCCTTAAAAAGCTCGATACGCAGCATGGTTCCCTGACCCAAAGTGGCATCAGTGCCAAGTCGGGCTGTTTTCGTAGTACCAAGTGCGTCCTGCAATCTGCCATCCAGAAGCGGGGCAGCTTACTTTTGTTTGCCAGGGAAACGGGCCGAAATTTTTGTATGGGGGCCTACGGCTGGGGGTGACTGGCTGGCTCCTGAAAAGCTACGATACGTAGCATGATTCCCAGACCCAAGGTGGCACCAGTGCCAAGTTGGGCTGGTTTGATAGTACCAAGTGGCTCCTGCAATCTGCCATCAAAATGTTGGCAGGCGAGTTTTGTTTTCCAGGGAAAAGCGCCATTGTTTTTGTTTGGGGGCATGTGGCTGGGAGTGGCCGGCTGGCTCCTGAAAATCCACGATAGGCAGGATGGTTCCCAAATCCAAGGTGGCACCAGTGCCAAGTCGGGCTGGTTTTATGTTGCAAAGTGGCTCCTGCAATCTGCCATCAAAAAGTTGGCAGGCGAGTTTTGTTTTCCAGGGAAAAGCGCCGTTGTTTGTGTTTGGGGGCCTGTGGTTGGGAGTGGCCGGCTGGCTTATTAGAATCTACGATACGCAGCATGGTTCCCAGGCCCAAGGTGGCACCAGTGCCAAGTTGGGCTGGTTTGATAATACCAAGTGGTTCCTGCAATCTGCCATCAAAAATTTGGCAGGCGAGTTTTGTTTTCCAGGGAAAATCGCCGTTGTTTGTATTTGGGGGCCTATGGCTGGGGGTGACCGGCTGGCTCCGGAAAAGCTACGATAGGCAGTATGGTGACAAGACCCATGGTGGCACCAGTGCCAAGTTGGGCTGGTTTGATAGTACCAAGTGGCTCCTGCAATCTGCCATCAAAAAGTTGGCAGGCCAGTTTTGTTTTCCAGGGAAAAGCGCCGTTGTTTGTGTTTGTGTGCCTGTGGCAGGGAGTGGCCGGCTGGCGCCTTAGAATCTACGTTACGCAGGATGGTTCCCAGACCTAAGGTGGCACCAGTGCCAAGTTGGGCTGGTTTGATGGTGCAAAGTGGCTCCTGCAATCTGCCATCCAGAAGCGAGGTAGCTTACATTTGTTTGCCAGGGAAACGGGCCGAGGTTTGTGGCTGGGGGCCTATGGCTGGGAGTGGCCAGCTGGCTCCTTAAAATGCACGATATGCAGAATGGTGACTAGACCCAAGGTGGAACCAGTGCCAAGTTGGGCTGGTTTTGTAGTAGCAAGTGGCTCCTGCAATTTGCCAACCAGAAGAGGGGCAGTTGAGTTTTGTTGGCCAGAGGAAAGGGCCGTGGTTGTTGTTTGGGGGTACATGGCTGAGAGTGGCCGGCTGGCCCCTGAAAATCCACGATAGGCAGGATGGTTCCGAGATCCAAGGTGGCACCAGTGCCAAGTCGGGCTGGTTTGATAGTACCAAGTGGCTCCCGCAATCTGCCATCCAGAAGCGGGGCAGCTTACTTTTGTTTGCCAGGGAAACGGGCCGAAGTTTTTGTCTGGGGGCCTATGGCTGGGAGTGACCGGCTGGCTCCTGAAAAGCTACAGTAGGCAGGATGGTGACCAGACCCATGGTGGCACCAGTGCCAATTTGGGCTGGTTTGATAGTACCAAGTGGCTCCTGCAATCTGCCATCAAAAAGTTGGCAGGCGAGTTTTGTTTTCCAGGGAAAAGCGCCGTTGTTTGTGTTTGGGGGCCTGTGGTTGGGAGTGGCCGGCTGGCTAATTAGAATCTACATTACGCAGCATGGTTCCCAGAGCCAAGGTGGCACCAGTGCCAAGTCGGGCTGGTTTGATAGTACCAAGTGGCTCCTGCAATCTGCCATCCAGAGGTGGGCAGCTTACTTTTGTTCGCCAGGGAAACGGGCCGAGGTTTTTGTCTGTGGGCCTATGGCTGGGAGTGACCGGCTGGCTCCTGAAAAGCTACGATAGGCAGGATGGTGACCAGACCCATGGTGGCACCAGTGCCAAGTTGGGCTGGTTTGATAGTACCAAGTGGCTCCTGCAATCTGCCATCAAAAATTTGGCAGGCGAGTTTTGTTTTCCAGGGAAAAGCGCCGTTGTTTGTGTTTGTGTGCCTGTGGCTGGGAGTGGCCTGCTGGCTCCTTAGAATCCACGATACGCAGGATGGTTCCCAGACCAGAGGTGGCACCAGTGCCAAGTCGGGCTGGTTTGATGGTTCAAAGTGGCTCCTGCAATCTGCCATCCAGAAGCGGGGTAGCTTACTTTTGTTTGCCAGGGAAACGGGCCGAGGTTTGTGTCTGGGGCCTATGGCTGGGAGTGACCGGCTGGCTCCTGAAAAGCTACAGTAGGCAGGATGGTGACCAGGCCCATGGAGGCACCAGTGCCAAGTTGGGCTCGTTTGATAGTACCAAGTCGCTCCTGCAATCTGCCATCCAAAAGCAGGGCAACTGAGTTTTTTTTGCCAGAGAAAAGCGGTGTTGTTTGTGTTTGTGGTCCTGTGGCTGGGAGTGGCCGGCTGGCTCCTTAGAATCCACGATACGCAGGATGGTTCCCAGACCCAAGGTGGCACCAGTGCCAAGTCGGGGTGGTTTGATAGTACCAAGTGGTTCCTGCAATCTGCCATCCAGAAGCGGGGCAGCTTACTTTTGTTTACCATGGAAATGGGCCGAGCTTTGTGTCTGGGGGCCTATGGCTGGGAGTGACCGGCTGGCTCCTGAAAAGCTACGAAAGGCAGGATTGTGACCAGACCCATGTAGGCACCAGTGCCAAGTTGGCTGGTTTGATAGCACCAAGTGGCTCCTGGAATCTGCTATCAAAATGTTGGCAGGCCAGTTTTGTTTTCCAGGGAAAAGCGCCGTTGTTTGTGTTTGGGGGCCTGTGGCTGGGAGTGGCCGGCTGGCTCCTTAGAACCCACGATACGCAGCATGGTTCCCAGACCCAAGGTGGCACCAGTGCCAAGTTGGGCTGTTTTTGTTGTACCAAGTGCGTCCTGCAATTTGCCTTCCAGAAGAGGGGCAGTTGAGTTTTCTTTGCCAGAGAAAAGGGCCGTGGTTTTGTTTGGGGGCCTAGGGCTCAGAGTGGCTGGCTGGCCCCTGAAAATCCGCGATAGGCAGAATGGTTCCCAGACCAAAGGTGGCACCAGTGCCAAGTTGGGCTGTTTTTGTAGTACCAAGTGCGTCCTGCAATTTGCCTTCCAGAAGAGGGGCAGTTGAGTTTTCTTTGCCAGAGAAAAGGGCCGTGGTTTGTGTTTGAGGGCATATGGCTGAGAGTGGCCGGCTGACCCCACAAAATCCACAATAGGCAGGATGGTTCCCAGAGCCAAGGGGGCACCAGTGCCAAGTCGGGCTGGTTTGATAGTACTAAATAGCTCCTGCAATCTGCCATCCAGAAGCGGGGCAGCTTACTTTTGTTTGTCAGGGAAACGGGCAGAGCTTTGTGTCTGGGGTCCTGTGGCTGGGAGTGGCCGGCTGGCTCCTTAGAATCCACGATACGCAGCATGGTTCCCAGACCAGTGGTGGCACCAGTGCCAAGTTGGGCTGGTTTGATAGTACCAAGTGGCTCCTGCAATCTGCCATCAAAAAGTTGGCAGGCGAGTTTTGTTTTCCAGGGAAAAGCGCCGTTGATGTGTTTGGGCCCCTGTGGCTGGGAGTGGCCGCCTGTCGTCTTAGAATCCACGTTACGCAGCATGGTTCCCAGATCCAAGGTGGCACCAGTGCCAAGTCGGGCTGGTTTGATAGTACCAAGTGGCTCCTGCAATCTGCCATCCAGAAGCGGGGCAGCTTACTTTTGTTTGCCAGGGAAACGGGCCGAGGTTTTTTTCTGGGGGCCTATGGCTGGGAGTGACCGGCTGGCTCCTGAAAAGCTACAGTAGGCAGGATGATTACCAGACCCATGGTAGCCGCAGTGCCAAGTTGGGCTGATTTGATAGTACCAAGTGGCTCCTGCAATCTGCCATCAAAAAGTTGGCAGGCGAGTTTTGTTTTCCAGGGAAAAGCGCCGTTGTTTGTGTTTGGGGCCCTGTGGCTTGGAGTGGCCGCCTGTCGTCTTAGAATCCACGATACGCAGCATGGTTCCCAGATCCAAGGTGGCACCAGTGCCAAGTTGGGCTAATTTGATAGTACCAAGTGGCTCCTGCAATCTGCCATCCAGAAGCGGGGCAGCTTACTTTTGTTTTCCATGGAAACGGGCCGAGGTTTCTCTCTGGGGGTCTATGGCTGGGAGTGACCTCCTGGCTCCTGAAAAGCTATGTTAGGCAGGATGGTGACCAGACCCATGGTGGCACCAGTGCCAAGTTGGGCTGGTTTGATAGTACCAAGTGGCTCCTGCAATCTGCCATCAAAATGTTGGCAGGCGAGTTTTGTTTTCCAGGGAAAAGCGCCGTTGTTTGTGTTTGGCGGCCTGTGGCTGGGAGTGGCCGGCTGGCTCCTTAGAATCCACGATATGCAGGATGGTTCCCAGGCCAGAGGTGGCACCAGTGTCAAGTTGGGCTGGTTTGATGGTGCAAAGTGGCTCCTGCAATCTGCCATCCAGAAGCAGGGAAGGTTACTTTTGTTTGCCAGGGAAACGGGCCGAAATTCTTGTCTGGGGGCCAGTGCCTGGGGCCGGGTGGCTGGCCCCTGAAAAGCTACGATACGCAGGATGGTGACCAGACCCATGGTGGAACCAGTGCCAAGTTGGGCTGGTTTGATAGTACCAAGTGGCTCCTGCAATCTGCCATCCCGAAGCGGGGCAGCTTACTTTTGTTTTCCATGGAAACGGGCCGAGGTTCCTGTCTGGGGGTCTGTGGCTGGGAGTGACCTCCTGGCTCCTGAAAAGCTATGCTAGGCAGGATGGTGACCAGACCCATGGTGGCACCAGTGCCAAGTAGGGCTGGTTTGATAGTGCCAAGTGGCTCCTGCAATCTGCCATCAAAATGTTGGCAGGCGAGTTTTGTTTTCCGGGGAAAAGCGCCGTTGTTTGTGTTTGGGGGCCTGTGGCTGGGAGTGGCCGGCTGGCTAATTAGAATCTACGTTACGCAGCATGGTTCCCAGAGCCAAGGTGGCACCAGTGCCAAGTTGGGCTGGTTTGATAGTACCAAGTGGCTCCTGCAATCTGCCATCCAGAAGCGGGGCAGCTTAATTTTGTTTGCCAGGGAAACGGGCTGTGGTTTGTGTCTGGTGGCCTATGGCTGAGAGTGACCGGCTAGGTCCTGAAAAGCTACGTTAGGCGGGATGGTGACCATACCCATGGTGGCACCAGTGCCAAGTTGGGCTGGTTTGATAGTACCAAGTGGCTCCTGCAATCTGCCATCAAAAAGTTTGCAGGCCAGATTTGTTTTCCAGGGAAACGCGCCGTTGTTTGTGTTTGGGGGCCTGTGGCTGGGAGTGGCCGGCTGGCTCCTTAGAATCCACGATACGCAGGATGGTTCCCAGACCCGAGGTGGCACCAGTGCCAAGTCGGCTGGTTTGATGGTTCAAAGTGGCTCCTGCAATCTGCCATCCAGAAGGGCGGTAGCTTACTTTTGTTTGCCGGGGAAACGGGCAGAGCTTTGTGTTTGGGGCATATGGCTGGGAGTGACCGGCTGGCTCCTGAAAAGCTACGATAGGCAGGATGGTTACTAGACCCATGGAGGCACCAGTGCCAAGTTGGGCTGGTTTGATACTACCAAGTGGCTCCTGCAATCTGCCATCAAAAAGTTGGCAGGCGAGTTTTGTTTTCCAGGGAAAAGCGCCGTTGTTTGTGTTTGGGGGCCTGTGGCTGGGAGTGGCCAGCTGGCTCCTTAGAATCCACGATACGCTGGATGGTTCCCAGACCAGAGGTGGCACCAGTGCCAAGTCGGGCTGATTTGATAGTACAAAGTGGCTCCTGCAATCTGCCATCCAGAAGCGGGACAGCTTACTTTTGTTTACCAGGGAAACGGGCCGAGGTTTGTGTCTGGGGGCCTATGGCTGGGAGTGACCGGCTGGCTCCTGAAAAGCTCCGATAGGCAGGATGGTGACCAGGCCCATGGTGACACCAGTGCCAAGTTGGGCTGGTTTGATAGTACCAAGTGGCTCCTGCAATCTGCCATGTAGAAGTGGGGCAGCTGAGTTTTGTTTGCCAGAGAAAAGGGCCGTGGTTTTTGTTTGGGGGCTATGGCTGGGAGTGGCCGGCTGGCCCCTGAAAATCCACGATAGGCAGAAGGGTTCCCAGACCCAAGGTGGCACCAGTGCCAAGTTGGGCTGTTTTTGTAGTACCAAGTGCGTCCTGCAATTTGCCTTCCAGAAGAGGGGCAGTTTAGTTTTGTTTGCCAGAGAAAAGGGCCGTGGTTTGTGTTTGAGGGCATATGGTTGAGAGTGACCGGCTGACCCCACAAAATCCACAATAGGCAGGATGGTTCCCAGAGCCAAGGTGGCACCAGTGCCAAGTCGGGCTGGTTTGTTTGTACCAAGTGCGTCCTGCAATCTGCCATCCAGATGCGGGGCAGCTTACTTTTCTTTACCATGGAAATGGGCCGAGTTTTGTGTCTGGGGGCCTATGGCTGGGAGTGACCGGCTGGCTCCTGAAAAGCTACGAAAGTCAGGATTGTGACCAGACCCATGTAGGCACCAGTGCCAAGTCGGGCTGGTTTGATAGCACCAAGTGGCTCCTGCAATCTGTCATCAAAATGTTGGCAGGCGAGTTTTGTTTTCCAGGGAAAAGCGCCGTTGTTTGTGTTTGGGGGCCTGTGGCTGGGAGTGGCCGGCTGGCTAATTAGAATCCACGATACGCAGGATGGTTCCCAGACCCGAGGTGGCACCAGTGCCAAGTCGGGATAGTTTGATGGTGCAAAGTGCCTCCTGCAATCTGCCATCCAGAAGCGGGGTAGCTTACTTTTGTTTGCCAGGGAAAAGGGCCGAGGTTTTTTTCTGGGGGCCTATGGCTGGGAGTGACCGGCTGGCTCCTGAAAAGCTACATTAGGCAGGATGATTACCAGACCCATGGTAGCAGCAGTGCCAAGTTGGGCTGATTTGATAGTACCAAGTGGCTCCTGCACTCTGCCATCAAAATGTTGGCAGGCGAGTTTTGTTTTCCGGGTAAAAGCGCCGTTGTTTGTGTTTGGGGGCCTGTGGCTGGGAGTGGCCGGCTGGCTCCTTAGAATCCACGATACGCAGCATGGTTCCCAGACCCAAGGTGGCACCAGTGCCAAGTTGGGCTGGTTTGATAATACAAAGTGGCTCCTGCAATCTGCCATCCAGAAGCGGGGCAGCTTACTTTTGTTTGCCAGGGAAACGGGCCGAGGTTTGTGTCTGGAGGCCTATGGCTGGGAGTGACCGGCTGGCTCCTGAAAAGCTACGATAGGCAGGATGGTGACCAGACCCATGGTGGCACCAGTGCCAAGTTGGGCTGGTTTGATAGTACCAAGTGGCTCCTGTAATCTGCCATCAAAAAATTGGCAGGCGAGATTTGTTTTCCAGGGAAAAGCGCCGTTGTTCGTATTTTGGGGGCGTACGGCTGGGAGTGGCCGGCTGGCTAATTAGAATCCACGATACGCAGGATGGTTCCCAGACCAGAGGTGGAACCAGTGACAAGTCGGGCTGCTTTGATGGTGCAAAGTGGTTCCTGCAATCTGCCATCCAGAAGCGCGGTAGCTTACTTTTGTTTGCCAGGGAAACGGGCCGAGGTTTGTGGCTGGGGGCCTATGGCTGGGAGTGACCGGCTGGCTCATGAAAAGCTACCATAGGCAGGATGGTTACCAGACCCATGGTGGCACCAGTGCCAAGTTGGGCTGGTTTGATAGTACTAAGTGGCTCCTGCAATCTGCCATCAAAAAGTTGGCAGGCGAGTTTTGTTTTCCAGGGAAAAGCGCCATTGATTGTGTTTGGGGGCCTGTGGCTGGGAGTGGCCGGCTGGCTCCTTAGAATCCACGATACGCAGCATGGTTCCCAGACCCAAGGTGGCACCAGTGCCAAGTTGGGCTGGTTTGATAGTACCAAGTGCGTCCTGCAATCTGCCATCCAGAAGCGGGGCAGCTTACTTTTGTTTGCCAGGGAAACGGGCCGAGGTTTGTGTCTGGGGGCTATGGCTGGGAGTTACCGGCTGGCTCCTGAAAACCTACGATACGCAGGATGGTGACCATACCCATGGTGGCACCAGTGCCAAGTTGGGCTGGTTTGATAGTACCAAGTGGCTCCTGCAATCTGCCATCAAAATTTGGCAGGCGAGTTTTGTTTTCCAGGGAAAAGCGCCGTTGTTTGTGTTTGGGGGCCTGTGGCTGGGAGTGGCCGGCTGGCTCCTTAGAATCCACGATACGCAGGACAGTTCCCAGACCAGAGGTGGCACCAGTGCCAAGTTGGGCTGGTTTGATAGCACCAAGTGGCTCCTGCAATCTGCCATCAAAAAGTTGGCAGTCGAGTTTTGTTTTCCAGGGAAAAGCGCCATTGTTTGTGTTTGGGGGCCTGTGGCTGGGAGTGGCAAACCGGCTCCTT
This sequence comes from Melospiza georgiana, assembly GCF_028018845.1. Taxonomy (NCBI): domain Eukaryota; kingdom Metazoa; phylum Chordata; class Aves; order Passeriformes; family Passerellidae; genus Melospiza; species Melospiza georgiana. Next base: position 88,828,780 of record NC_080431.1, on the reverse strand, counting down.
AGAACCCACGATAAGCAGGATGGTCCGCAGACGAGAGGTGGCACCAGTGCCAAGTCGGGCTAGTTTGATGGTACCAAGTGGCTCCTGCAATCTGCCATCCGGAAGCGGGTTAACTTACTTTTGTTTGCCAGGGAAACGGGCCGAGGATTTTGTCTGGGGGCCTATGGCTGGGAGTGACCGGCTGGCTCCGGAAAAGCTACGATAGGCAGTATGGTGACCAGACCCAAGGTGGCACCAGTGCCAAGTTGGGCTGGTTTGATAGTACCAAGTGGCTCCTGCAATCTGCCATCAAAAAGTTGGCAGGCCAGTTTTGTTTTCCAGGGAAAAGCGCCGTTGTTTGTGTTTGGGGGCCTGTGGCTGAGAGTGGCCAGCTGGCTCCTTAGAATCTACGTTACGCAGCATGGTCCCCAGACCCAAGGTGGCACCAGTGCCAAGTCGGGCTGGTTTTGTAGTACCAACTGTGTCCTGCAATTTGCCATCCAGAAGAGGGGCAGTTGAGTTTTGTTTACCAGAGTAAAGGGCCGTGGTTTGTGTTTGAGGGCATATGGCTGAGAGTGGCCGGCTGACCCCAGAAAATCCACGATAGGCAGGATGGTTCCCAGATCCAAGGTGGCACCAGTGCCAAGTCGGGCTGGTTTGATTGTGCAAAGTGGCTCCTGCAATCTGCCATCCAGACGCGGGGCAGTGGATTTTTGTTTTTTCTGGAGAAAAGTTCCGTGGTTTGTTTTTGGGGGTATATGACTGGGCGTGACCGGCTGGCTCCTTAAAAAGCTCGATACGCAGCATGGTTCCCTGACCCAAAGTGACATCAGTGCCAAGTCGGGCTGTTTTCGTAGTACCAAGTGCGTCCTGCAATCTGCCATCCAGAAGCGGGGCAGCTTACTTTTGTTTGCCAGGGAAACGGGCCGAAATTTTTGTATGGGGGCCTACGGCTGGGGGTGACTGGCTGGCTCCTGAAAAGCTACGATACGCAGCATGGTTCCCAGACCCAAGGTGGCACCAGTGCCAAGTTGGGCTGGTTTGATAGTACCAAGTGGCTCCTGCAATCTGCCATCAAAATGTTGGCAGGCGAGTTTTGTTTTCCAGGGAAAAGCGCCATTGTTTGTGTTTGGGGGCATGTGGCTGGGAGTGGCCGGCTGGCTCCTGAAAATCCACGATAGGCAGGATGGTTCCCAGATCCAAGGTGGCACCAGTGCCAAGTCGGGCTGGTTTTATGTTGCAAAGTGGCTCCTGAAATCTGCCATCAAAAAGTTGGCAGGCGAGTTTTGTTTTCCAGGGAAAAGCGCCGTTGTTTGTGTTTGGGGGCCTGTGGTTGGGAGTGGCCGGCTGGCTTATTAGAATCTACGATACGCAGCATGGTTCCCAGAGCCAAGGTGGCACCAGTGCCAAGTTGGGCTGGTTTGATAATACCAAGTGGTTCCTGCAATCTGCCATCAAAAATTTGGCAGGCGAGTTTTGTTTTCCAGGGAAAATCGCCGTTGTTTGTATTTGGGGGCCTATGGCTGGGGGTGACCGGCTGGCTCCGGAAAAGCTACGATAGGCAGTATGGTGACAAGACCCATGGTGGCACCAGTGCCAAGTTGGGCTGGTTTGATAGTACCAAGTGGCTCCTGCAATCTGCCATCAAAAAGTTGGCAGGCCAGTTTTGTTTTCCAGGGAAAAGCGCCGTTGTTTGTGTTTGTGTGCCTGTGGCAGGGAGTGGCCGGCTGGCGCCTTAGAATCTACGTTACGCAGGATGGTTCCCAGACCCAAGGTGGCACCAGTGCCAAGTTGGGCTGGTTTGATGGTGCAAAGTGGCTCCTGCAATCTGCCATCCAGAAGCGAGGTAGCTTACATTTGTTTGCCAGGGAAACGGGCCGAGGTTTGTGGCTGGGGGCCTATGGCTGGGAGTGGCCAGCTGGCTCCTTAAAATGCACGATATGCAGAATGGTGACTAGACCCAAGGTGGAACCAGTGCCAAGTTGGGCTGGTTTTGTAGTAGCAAGTGGCTCCTGCAATTTGCCAACCAGAAGAGGGGCAGTTGAGTTTTGTTGGCCAGAGGAAAGGGCCGTGGTTGTTGTTTGGGGGTACATGGCTGAGAGTGGCCGGCTGGCCCCTGAAAATCCACGATAGGCAGGATGGTTCCGAGATCCAAGGTGGCACCAGTGCCAAGTCGGGCTGGTTTGATAGTACCAAGTGGCTCCCGCAATCTGCCATCCAGAAGCGGGGCAGCTTACTTTTGTTTGCCAGGGAAACGGGCCGAGGTTTTTGTCTGGGGGCCTATGGCTGGGAGTGACCGGCTGGCTCCTGAAAAGCTACAGTAGGCAGGATGGTGACCAGACCCATGGTGGCACCAGTGCCAATTTGGGCTGGTTTGATAGTACCAAGTGGCTCCTGCAATCTGCCATCAAAAAGTTGGCAGGCGAGTTTTGTTTTCCAGGGAAAAGCGCCGTTGTTTGTGTTTGGGGGCCTGTGGTTGGGAGTGGCCTGCTGGCTCCTTAGAATCCAAGATACGCAGGATGGTTCCCAGACCAGAGGTGGCAACAGTGCCATGTCGGGCTGGTTTGATGGTTCAAAGTGGCTCCTGCAATCTGTCATCCAGAAGCGGGGTAGCTTACTTTTGTTTGCCAGGGAAAAGGGCCGAGGTTTTTTTCTGGGGGCCTATGGCTGGGAGTGACCGGCTGGCTCCTGAAAAGCTATGTTAGGCAGGATGGTGACCAGACCCATGGTGGCACCAGTGCCAAGTTGGGCTGGTTTGATAGTACCAAGTGGCTCCTGCAATCTGCCATCAAAATGTTGGCAGGCGAGTTTTGTTTTCCAGGGAAAAGCGCCGTTGTTTGTGTTTGGCGGCCTGTGGCTGGGAGTGGCCGGCTGGCTCCTTAGAATCCACGATACGCAGGATGGTTCCCAGGCCAGAGGTGGCACCAGTGTCAAGTTGGGCTGGTTTGATGGTGCAAAGTGGCTCCTGCAATCTGCCATCCAGAAGCAGGGTAGCTTACTTTTGTTTGCCAGGGAAACGGGCCGAAATTCTTGTCTGGGGGTCAATGCCTCGGGCCGGCTGGCTGGCCCCTGAAAAGCTACGATACGCAGGATGGTGACCAGACCCATGGTGGCACCAGTGCCAAGTTGGGCTGGTTTGATAGTACCAAGTGGCTCCTGCAATCTGCCATCCCGAAGCGGGGCAGCTTACTTTTTTTTTCCATGGAAACGGGCCGAGGTTCCTGTCTGGGGGTCTGTGGCTGGGAGTGACCTCCTGGCTCCTGAAAAGCTATGCTAGGCAGGATGGTGACCAGACCCATGGTGGCACCAGTGCCAAGTAGGGCTGGTTTGATAGTGCCAAGTGGCTCCTGCAATCTGCCATCAAAATGTTGGCAGGCGAGTTTTGTTTTCCGGGGAAAAGCGCCGTTGTTTGTGTTTGGGGGCCTGTGGCTGGGAGTGGCCGGCTGGCTAATTAGAATCTACGTTACGCAGCATGGTTCCCAGAGCCAAGGTGGCACCAGTGCCAAGTTGGGCTGGTTTGATAGTACCAAGTGGCTCCTGCAATCTGCCATCCAGAAGCGGGGCAGCTTAATTTTGTTTGCCAGGAAAAAGGGCTGAGGTTTGTGTCTGGTGGCCTATGGCTGAGAGTGACCGGCTAGGTCCTGAAAAGCTACGTTAGGCGGGATGGTGACCATACCCATGGTGGCACCAGTGCCAAGTTGGGCTGGTTTGATAGTACCAAGTGGCTCCTGCAATCTGCCATCAAAAATTTGGCAGGCCAGATTTGTTTTCCAGGGAAACGCGCCGTTGTTTGTGTTTGGGGGCCTGTGGCTGGGAGTGGCCGGCTGGCTCCTTAGAATCCACGATACGCAGGATGGTTCCCAGACCCGAGGTGGCACCAGTGCCAAGTCGGCTGGTTTGATGGTTCAAAGTGCGTCCTGCAATCTGCCATCCAGAAGCGGGGTAGCTTACTTTTGTTTGCCGGGGAAACGGGCAGAGCTTTGTGTTTGGGGCATATGGCTGGGAGTGACCGGCTGGCTCCTGAAAAGCTACGATAGGCAGGATGGTTACCAGACCCATGGAGGCACCAGTGCCAAGTTGGGCTTGTTTGATACTACCAAGTGGCTCCTGCAATCTGCCATCAAAAAGTTGGCAGGCGAGTTTTGTTTTCCAGGGAAAAGCGCCGTTGTTTGTGTTTGGGGGCCTGTGGCTGGGAGTGGCCGGCTGGATCCTTAGAATCCACGATACGCTGGATGGTTCCCAGACCAGAGGTGGCACCAGTGCCAAGTCGGGCTGATTTGATAGTACCAAGTGGCTCCTGCAATCTGCCATCCAGAAGCGGGACAGCTTACTTTTGTTTACCAGGGAAACGGGCCGAGGTTTGTGTCTGGGGGCCTATGGCTGGGAGTGACCGGCTGGCTCCTGAAAAGCTCCGATAAGCAGGATGGTGACCAGGCCCATGGTGACACCAGTGCCAAGTTGGGCTGGTTTGATAGTACCAAGTGGCTCCTGCAATCTGCCATGTAGAAGTGGGGCAGCTGAGTTTTGTTTGCCAGAGAAAAGGGCCGTGGTTTTTGTTTGGGGGCTATGGCTGGGAGTGTCCGGCTGGCCCCTGAAAATCCACGATAGGCAGAAGGGTTCCCAGACCCAAGGTGGCACCAGTGCCAAGTTGGGCTGTTTTTGTAGTACCAAGTGCGTCCTGCAATTTGCCTTCCAGAAGAGGGGCAGTTTAGTTTTGTTTGCCAGAGAAAAGGGCCGTGGTTTGTGTTTGAGGGCATATGGTTGAGAGTGGCCGGCTGACCCCACAAAATCCACAATAGGCAGGATGGTTCCCAGAGCCAAGGTGGCACCAGTGCCAAGTCGGGCTGGTTTGTTTGTACCAAGTGCGTCCTGCAATCTGCCATCCAGAAGCGGGGTAGCTTACTTTTGTTTGCCGGGGAAACGGGCAGAGCTTTGTGTTTGGGGCATATGGCTGGGAGTGACCGGCTGGCTCCTGAAAAGCTACGATAGGCAGGATGGTTACCAGACCCATGGAGGCACCAGTGCCAAGTTGGGCTTGTTTGATACTACCAAGTGGCTCCTGCAATCTGCCATCAAAAAGTTGGCAGGCGAGTTTTGTTTTCCAGGGAAAAGCGCCGTTGTTTGTGTTTGGGGGCCTGTGGCTGGGAGTGGCCGGCTGGCTAATTAGAATCCACGATACGCAGGATGGTTCCCAGACCCGAGGAGGCACCAGTGCCAAGTCGGGATAGTTTGATGGTGCAAAGTGGCTCCTGCAATCTGCCATCCAGAAGCGGGGTAGCTTACTTTTGTTTGCCAGGGAAACGGGCCGAGGTTTTTTTCTGGCGGCCTATGGCTGGGAGTGACCGGCTGGCTCCTGAAAAGCTACAGTAGGCAGGATGATTACCAGACCCATGGTAGCAGCAGTGCCAAGTTGGGCTGATTTGATAGTACCAAGTGGCTCCTGCAAGCTGCCATCAAAATGTTGGCAGGCGAGTTTTGTTTTCCGGGGAAAAGCGCCGTTGTTTGTGTTTGGGGGCCTGTGGCTGGGAGTGGCCGGGTGGCTGCTTAGAATCCACGATACGCAGGATGGTTCCCAGGCCAGAGGTGGCACCAGTGTCAAGTTGGGCTGGTTTGATGGTGCAAAGTGGCTCCTGCAATCTGCCATCCAGAAGCGGGGTAGCTTACTTTTGTTTGCCAGGGAAACGGGCCGAAATTCTTGTCTGGGGGCCAGTGCCTGGGGCTGGCTGGCTGGCCCCTGAAAAGCTACGATAGGCAGGATGGTGACCAGACCCATGGTGGCACCAGTGCCAAGTTGGGCTGGTTTGATAGTACCAAGTGGCTCCTGCAATCTGCCATCCCGAAGCGGGGCAGCTTTCTTTTGTTTTCCATGGAAACGGGCCGAGGTTCCTGTCTGGGGGTCTATGGCTGGGAGTGACCTCCTGGCTCCTGAAAAGCTATGCTAGGCAGGATGGTGACCACACCCATGGTGGCACCAGTGCCAAGTAGGGCTGGTTTGATAGTACCAAGTGGCTCCTGCAATCTGCCATCAAAATGTTGGCAGGCGAGTTTTGTTTTCCGGGGAAAAGCGCCGTTGTTTGTGTTTGGGCGCCTGTGGCTGGGAGTGGCTGCCTGTTCCTTAGAATCTACGTTACACAGCATGGCTCCCAGAGCCAAGGTGGCACCAGTGCCAAGTCGGGATAGTTTGATAGTACCAAGTGGCTCCTGCAATCTGCCATCCAGAAGCGGGGCAGCTTCATTTTGTTTGCCAGGGAAACGGGCAGAGCTTTGCGTCTGGCGGCCTAAGGCTGAGAGTGACCGGCTAGGTCCTGAAAAGCTACGATAGGCAGGATGCTGACCATACCCATGGTGGCACCAGTGCAAATTGAGCTGGTTTGATAGTACCAAGTGGCTCCTGCAATCTGCCATCAAAAAGTTTGCAGGCCAGATTTGTTTTCCAGGGAAAAGCGCCGTTGTTTGTGTTTGGTGGCCTGTGGCTGGGAGTGGCCGGCTGGCTCCTTAGAATCCACGATACGCAGGATGGTTCCCAGACCCGAGGTGGCACCAGTGCCAAGTCGGGCTGGTTTGATGGTTCAAAGTGGCTCCTGCAATCTGCCATCCAGAAGCGGGTCAGCTTACTTTTGTTTGTCAGGGAAACGGGCCGAGGTTTGTGTCTGGCGGCCTATGGCCGGGAGTGACCTCCTGGCTCCTGAAAAGCTCCGATAGGCAGGATGCTGACCAGACCCATGGTGGCAGCAGTGCCAAGTTGGGCTGGTTTCATAGTACCAAGTGGCTCCTGCAATCTGCCATCAAAATGTTGGCAGGCGAGTTTTGTTTTCCAGGAAAAAGCGCCGTTGTTTGGGTTTGGGGGCCTGTGGCTGGGAGTGGCCAGCTGGCTCCTTAGAATCCACGATACGCAGGATGGTTCCCAGACCAGAGGTGGCACCAGTGCCAAGTCGGGCTGGTTTGATGGTTCAAATTGGCTCCTGCAATCTGCCATCCAGAAGCGGGGTAGCTTACTTTTGTTTGCCAGGAAAACGGGAAGAGCTTTGTGTGTGGGGCCTATAGCTGGGACTGACCGGCTGGCTCCTGAAAAGCTACGATAGGCAGGATGGTTACCAGACCCATGGAGGCACCATTGCCAAGTTGGGCTGGTCTGATAGTACCAAGTCGCTCCTGCAATCTGCCATCCAAAAGCAGGGCAACTGAGTTTTGTTTGCCAGAGAAAAGCGCTGTTGTTTGTGTTTGGGGTCCTGTGGCTGGGAGTGGCCGGCTGGCTCCTGAAAAGCTACGATCGGCAGGATTGTGACCAGACCCATGGTGGCACCAGTGCCAAGTTGGCTGGTTTGATAGCACAAAGTGGCTCCTGCAATCTGCCATCAAAAAGTTGGCAGGCGAGTTTTGTTTTCCAGGGAAAAGCGCCGTTGTTTGTGTTTGGGGGCCTGTGGCTGGGAGTGGCCAGCTGGCTCCTTAGAATCCACGATACGCAGGATGGTTCCCAGACCAGAGGTGGCACCAGTGCCAAGTCGGGCTGATTTGATAGTACCAAGTGGCTCCTGCAATCTGCCATCCAGAAGCGGGGCAGCTTACTTTTGTTTGCCAGGGAAACGGGCCGAGATTTGTGTGTGGGGGCCTATGGCTGGGAGTGACCGGCTGGCTCCTGAAAAGCTACGATAGGCAGGATGGTGACCAGGCCCATGGTGACACCAGTGCCAAGTTGGGCTGGTTTGATAGTACCAAGTGGCTCCTGCAATCTGCCATGCAGAAGTGGGGCAGCTGAGTTTTGTTTGCCAGTGAAAAGGGCCGTGGTTTTTGTTTGGGGGCTATGGCTCAGAGTGGCCGGCTGGCCCCTGAAAATCCACGATAGGCAGTATGGTGACCAGACCCAAGGTGGCACCAGTGCCAAGTTGGGCTGTTTTTGTAGTACCAAGTGCGTCCTGCAATTTGCCTTCCAGAAGAGGGGCAGTTGAGTTTTGTTTGCCAGAGAAAAGGGCCGTGGTTTGTGTTTGAGGGCATATGGCTGAGAGTGGCCGGCTGACCCCACAAAATCCACAATAGGCAGGATGGTTCCCAGAGCCAAGGTGGCACCAGTGCCAAGTCGGGCTGGTTTGATAGTACTAAATAGCTCCTGCAATCTGCCATCCAGAAGCGGGGTAGCTTAATTTTGTTTGTCAGGGAAACGGGCAGAGCTTTGTGTCTGGGGTCCTGTGGCTGGGAGTGGCCGGCTGGCTCCTTAGAATCCACGATACGCAGGATGGTTCCCAGACCAGTGGTGGCACCAGTGCCAAGTTGGGCTGGTTTGATAGTACCAAGTGGCTCCTGCAATCTGCCATCAAAAAGTTGGCAGGCGAGTTTTGTTTTCCAGGGAAAAGCGCCGTTGTTTGTGTTTGGGGGCCTGTGGCTGGGAGTGGCCGGCTGGCTAATTAGAATCCACGATACGCAGGATGGTTCCCAGATCCGAGGTGGCACCAGTGCCAAGTCGGGATAGTTTGATCGTGCAAAGTGGCTCCTGCAATCTGCCATCCAGAAGCGGGGCAGCTTACTTTTGTTTGCCAGGGAAACGGGCCGAGGTTTTTTTCTGGGGGCCTAGGGCTGGGAGTGGCCGGGTGGCTGCTTAGAATCCACGATACGCAGGATGGTTCCCAGGCCAGAGGTGGCACCAGTGTCAAGTTGGGCTGGTTTGATGGTGCAAAGTGGCTCCTGCAATCTGCCATCCAGAAGCGGGGTAGCTTACTTTTGTTTGCCAGGGAAACGGGCCGAAATTCTTGTCTGGGGGCCAGTGCCTGGGGCTGGCTGGCTGGCCCCTGAAAAGCTACGATAGGCAGGATGGTGACCAGACCCATGGTGGCACCAGTGCCAAGTTGGGCTGGTTTGATAGTACCAAGTGGCTCCTGCAATCTGCCATCCCGAAGCGGGGCAGCTTACTTTTGTTTTCCATGGAAACGGGCCGAGGTTCCTGTCTGGGGGTCTATGGCTGGGAGTGACCTCCTGGCTCCTGAAAAGCTATGCTAGGCAGGATGGTGACCAGACCCATGGTGGCACCAGTGCCAAGTAGGGCTGGTTTGATAGTACCAAGTGGCTCCTGCAATCTGCCATCAAAATGTTGGCAGGCGAGTTTTGTTTTCCGGGGAAAAGCGCCGTTGTTTGTGTTTGGGCGCCTGTGGCTGGGAGTGGCTGCCTGTTCCTTAGAATCTACGTTACACAGCATGGCTCCCAGAGCCAAGGTGGCACCAGTGCCAAGTCGGGATAGTTTGATACTACCAAGTGGCTCCTGCAATCTGCCATCCAGAAGCGGGGCAGCTTCATTTTGTTTGCCAGGGAAACGGGCAGAGCTTTGCGTCTGGCGGCCTATGGCTGAGAGTGACCGGCTAGGTCCTGAAAAGCTACGATAGGCAGGATGCTGACCATACCCATGGTGGCACCAGTGCCAAGTTGGGCTGGTTTCATAGTACCAAGTGGCTCCTGCAATCTGCCATCCAGAAGCGGGTCAGCTTACTTTTGTTTGTCAGGGAAACGGGCCGAGGTTTGTGTCTGGCGGCCTATGGCCGGGAGTGACCTCCTGGCTCCTGAAAAGCTCCGATAGGCAGGATGCTGACCAGACCCATGGTGGCAGCAGTGCCAAGTTGGGCTGGTTTCATAGTACCAAGTGGCTCCTGCAATCTGCCATCAAAATGTTGGCAGGCGAGTTTTGTTTTCCAGGAAAAAGCGCCGTTGTTTGGGTTTGGGGGCCTGTGGCTGGGAGTGGCCAGCTGGCTCCTTAGAATCCACGATACGCAGGATGGTTCCCAGACCAGAGGTGGCACCAGTGCCAAGTCGGGCTGGTTTGATGGTTCAAAGTGGCTCCTGCAATCTGCCATCCAGAAGCGGGGTAGCTTACTTTTGTTTGCCAGGAAAACGGGAAGAGCTTTGTGTGTGGGGCCTATAGCTGGGACTGACCGGCTGGCTCCTGAAAAGCTACGATAGGCAGGATGGTTACCAGACCCATGGAGGCACCATTGCCAAGTTGGGCTGGTCTGATAGTACCAAGTCGCTCCTGCAATCTGCCATCCAAAAGCAGGGCAACTGAGTTTTGTTTGCCAGAGAAAAGCGCTGTTGTTTGTGTTTGGGGTCCTGTGGCTGGGAGTGGCCGGCTGGCTCCTGAAAAGCTACGATCGGCAGGATTGTGACCAGACCCATGGTGGCACCAGTGCCAAGTTGGCTGGTTTGATAGCACAAAGTGGCTCCTGCAATCTGCCATCAAAAAGTTGGCAGGCGAGTTTTGTTTTCCAGGGAAAAGCGCCGTTGTTTGTGTTTGGGGGCCTGTGGCTGGGAGTGGCCAGCTGGCTCCTTAGAATCCACGATACGCAGGATGGTTCCCAGACCAGAGGTGGCACCAGTGCCAAGTCGGGCTGATTTGATAGTACCAAGTGGCTCCTGCAATCTGCCATCCAGAAGCGGGGCAGCTTACTTTTGTTTGCCAGGGAAACGGGCCGAGATTTGTGTGTGGGGGCCTATGGCTGGGAGTGACCGGCTGGCTCCTGAAAAGCTACGATAGGCAGGATGGTGACCAGGCCCATGGTGACACCAGTGCCAAGTTGGGCTGGTTTGATAGTACCAAGTGGCTCCTGCAATCTGCCATGCAGAAGTGGGGCAGCTGAGTTTTGTTTGCCAGTGAAAAGGGCCGTGGTTTTTGTTTGGGGGCTATGGCTCAGAGTGGCCGGCTGGCCCCTGAAAATCCACGATAGGCAGTATGGTGACCAGACCCAAGGTGGCACCAGTGCCAAGTTGGGCTGTTTTTGTAGTACCAAGTGCGTCCTGCAATTTGCCTTCCAGAAGAGGGGCAGTTGAGTTTTGTTTGCCAGAGAAAAGGGCCGTGGTTTGTGTTTGAGGGCATATGGCTGAGAGTGGCCGGCTGACCCCACAAAATCCACAATAGGCAGGATGGTTCCCAGAGCCAAGGTGGCACCAGTGCCAAGTCGGGCTGGTTTGATAGTACTAAATAGCTCCTGCAATCTGCCATCCAGAAGCGGGGTAGCTTAATTTTGTTTGTCAGGGAAACGGGCAGAGCTTTGTGTCTGGGGTCCTGTGGCTGGGAGTGGCCGGCTGGCTCCTTAGAATCCACGATACGCAGGATGGTTCCCAGACCAGTGGTGGCACCAGTGCCAAGTTGGGCTGGTTTGATAGTACCAAGTGGCTCCTGCAATCTGCCATCAAAAAGTTGGCAGGCGAGTTTTGTTTTCCAGGGAAAAGCGCCGTTGTTTGTGTTTGGGGGCCTGTGGCTGGGAGTGGCCGGCTGGCTAATTAGAATCCACGATACGCAGGATGGTTCCCAGACCCGAGGTGGCACCAGTGCCAAGTCGGGATAGTTTGATCGTGCAAAGTGGCTCCTGCAATCTGCCATCCAGAAGCGGGGCAGCTTACTTTTGTTTGCCAGGGAAACGGGCCGAGGTTTTTTTCTGGGGGCCTAGGGCTGGGAGTGGCCGGGTGGCTGCTTAGAATCCACGATACGCAGGATGGTTCCCAGGCCAGAGGTGGCACCAGTGTCAAGTTGGGCTGGTTTGATGGTGCAAAGTGGCTCCTGCAATCTGCCATCCAGAAGCGGGGTAGCTTACTTTTGTTTGCCAGGGAAACCGGCCGAAATTCTTGTCTGGGGGCCAGTGCCTGGGGCTGGCTGGCTGGCCCCTGAAAAGCTACGATAGGCAGGATGGTGACCAGACCCATGGTGACACCAGTGCCAAGTTGGGCTGGTTTGATAGTACCAAGTGGCTCCTGCAATCTGCCATCCCGAAGCGGGGCAGCTTACTTTTGTTTTCCATGGAAACGGGCCGAGGTTCCTGTCTGGGGGTCTATGGCTGGGAGTGACCTCCTGGCTCCTGAAAAGCTATGCTAGGCAGGATGATGACCACACCCATGGTGGCACCAGTGCCAAGTAGGGCTGGTTTGATAGTACCAAGTGGCTCCTGCAATCTGCCATCAAAATGTTGGCAGGCGAGTTTTGTTTTCCGGGGAAAAGCGCCGTTGTTTGTGTTTGGGCGCCTGTGGCTGGGAGTGGCTGCCTGTTCCTTAGAATCTACGTTACACAGCATGGCTCCCAGAGCCAAGGTGGCACCAGTGCCAAGTCGGGATAGTTTGATACTACCAAGTGGCTCCTGCAATCTGCCATCCAGAAGCGGGGCAGCTTCATTTTGTTTGCCAGGGAAACGGGCAGAGCTTTGCGTCTGGCGGCCTATGGCTGAGAGTGACCGGCTAGGTCCTGAAAAGCTACGATAGGCAGGATGCTGACCATACCCATGGTGGCACCAGTGCCAAGTTGAGCTGGTTTGATAGTACCAAGTGGCTCCTGCAATCTGCCATCCAGAAGCGGGGCAGCTTCATTTTGTTTGCCAGGGAAACGGGCAGAGCTTTGCGTCTGGCGGCCTATGGCTGAGAGTGACCGGCTAGGTCCTGAAAAGCTACGATAGGCAGGATGCTGACCATACCCATGGTGGCACCAGTGCCAAGTTGGGCTGGTTTCATAGTACCAAGTGGCTCCTGCAATCTGCCATCCAGAAGCGGGTCAGCTTACTTTTGTTTGTCAGGGAAACGGGCCGAGGTTTGTGTCTGGCGGCCTATGGCCGGGAGTGACCTCCTGGCTCCTGAAAAGCTCCGATAGGCAGGATGCTGACCAGACCCATGGTGGCAGCAGTGCCAAGTTGGGCTGGTTTCATAGTACCAAGTGGCTCCTGCAATCTGCCATCAAAATGTTGGCAGGCGAGTTTTGTTTTCCAGGAAAAAGCGCCGTTGTTTGGGTTTGGGGGCCTGTGGCTGGGAGTGGCCAGCTGGCTCCTTAGAATCCACGATACGCAGGATGGTTCCCAGACCAGAGGTGGCACCAGTGCCAAGTCGGGCTGGTTTGATGGTTCAAAGTGGCTCCTGCAATCTGCCATCCAGAAGCGGGGTAGCTTACTTTTGTTTGCCAGGAAAACGGGAAGAGCTTTGTGTGTGGGGCCTATAGCTGGGACTGACCGGCTGGCTCCTGAAAAGCTACGATAGGCAGGATGGTTACCAGACCCATGGAGGCACCATTGCCAAGTTGGGCTGGTCTGATAGTACCAAGTCGCTCCTGCAATCTGCCATCCAAAAGCAGGGCAACTGAGTTTTGTTTGCCAGAGAAAAGCGCTGTTGTTTGTGTTTGGGGTCCTGTGGCTGGGAGTGGCCGGCTGGCTCCTGAAAAGCTACGATCGGCAGGATTGTGACCAGACCCATGGTGGCACCAGTGCCAAGTTGGCTGGTTTGATAGCACAAAGTGGCTCCTGCAATCTGCCATCAAAAAGTTGGCAGGCGAGTTTTGTTTTCCAGGGAAAAGCGCCGTTGTTTGTGTTTGGGGGCCTGTGGCTGGGAGTGGCCAGCTGGCTCCTTAGAATCCACGATACGCAGGATGGTTCCCAGACCAGAGGTGGCACCAGTGCCAAGTCGGGCTGATTTGATAGTACCAAGTGGCTCCTGCAATCTGCCATCCAGAAGCGGGGCAGCTTACTTTTGTTTGCCAGGGAAACGGGCCGAGATTTGTGTGTGGGGGCCTATGGCTGGGAGTGACCGGCTGGCTCCTGAAAAGCTACGATAGGCAGGATGGTGACCAGGCCCATGGTGACACCAGTGCCAAGTTGGGCTGGTTTGATAGTACCAAGTGGCTCCTGCAATCTGCCATGCAGAAGTGGGGCAGCTGAGTTTTGTTTGCCAGTGAAAAGGGCCGTGGTTTTTGTTTGGGGGCTATGGCTCAGAGTGGCCGGCTGGCCCCTGAAAATCCACGATAGGCAGTATGGTGACCAGACCCAAGGTGGCACCAGTGCCAAGTTGGGCTGTTTTTGTAGTACCAAGTGCGTCCTGCAATTTGCCTTCCAGAAGAGGGGCAGTTGAGTTTTGTTTGCCAGAGAAAAGGGCCGTGGTTTGTGTTTGAGGGCATATGGCTGAGAGTGGCCGGCTGACCCCACAAAATCCACAATAGGCAGGATGGTTCCCAGAGCCAAGGTGGCACCAGTGCCAAGTCGGGCTGGTTTGATAGTACTAAATAGCTCCTGCAATCTGCCATCCAGAAGCGGGGTAGCTTAATTTTGTTTGTCAGGGAAACGGGCAGAGCTTTGTGTCTGGGGTCCTGTGGCTGGGAGTGGCCGGCTGGCTCCTTAGAATCCACGATACGCAGGATGGTTCCCAGACCAGTGGTGGCACCAGTGCCAAGTTGGGCTGGTTTGATAGTACCAAGTGGCTCCTGCAATCTGCCATCAAAAAGTTGGCAGGCGAGTTTTGTTTTCCAGGGAAAAGCGCCGTTGTTTGTGTTTGGGGGCCTGTGGCTGGGAGTGGCCGGCTGGCTAATTAGAATCCACGATACGCAGGATGGTTCCCAGACCCGAGGTGGCACCAGTGCCAAGTCGGGATAGTTTGATCGTGCAAAGTGGCTCCTGCAATCTGCCATCCAGAAGCGGGGCAGCTTACTTTTGTTTGCCAGGGAAACGGGCCGAGGTTTTTTTCTGGGGGCCTAGGGCTGGGAGTGGCCGGGTGGCTGCTTAGAATCCACGATACGCAGGATGGTTCCCAGGCCAGAGGTGGCACCAGTGTCAAGTTGGGCTGGTTTGATGGTGCAAAGTGGCTCCTGCAATCTGCCATCCAGAAGCGGGGTAGCTTACTTTTGTTTGCCAGGGAAACGGGCCGAAATTCTTGTCTGGGGGCCAGTGCCTGGGGCTGGCTGGCTGGCCCCTGAAAAGCTACGATAGGCAGGATGGTGACCAGACCCATGGTGGCACCAGTGCCAAGTTGGGCTGGTTTGATAGTACCAAGTGGCTCCTGCAATCTGCCATCCCGAAGCGGGGCAGCTTACTTTTGTTTTCCATGGAAACGTGCCGAGGTTCCTGTCTGGGGGTCTATGGCTGGGAGTGACCTCCTGGCTCCTGAAAAGCTATGCTAGGCAGGATGGTGACCACACCCATGGTGGCACCAGTGCCAAGTAGGGCTGGTTTGATAGTACCAAGTGGCTCCTGCAATCTGCCATCAAAATGTTGGCAGGCGAGTTTTGTTTTCCGGGGAAAAGCGCCGTTGTTTGTGTTTGGGCGCCTGTGGCTGGGAGTGGCTGCCTGTTCCTTAGAATCTACGTTACACAGCATGGCTCCCAGAGCCAAGGTGGCACCAGTGCCAAGTCGGGATAGTTTGATACTACCAAGTGGCTCCTGCAATCTGCCATCCAGAAGCGGGGCAGCTTCATTTTGTTTGCCAGGGAAACGGGCAGAGCTTTGCGTCTGGCGGCCTATGGCTGAGAGTGACCGGCTAGGTCCTGAAAAGCTACGATAGGCAGGATGCTGACCATACCCATGGTGGCACCAGTGCCAAGTTGGGCTGGTTTCATAGTACCAAGTGGCTCCTGCAATCTGCCATCCAGAAGCGGGTCAGCTTACTTTTGTTTGTCAGGGAAACGGGCCGAGGTTTGTGTCTGGCGGCCTATGGCCGGGAGTGACCTCCTGGCTCCTGAAAAGCTCCGATAGGCAGGATGCTGACCAGACCCATGGTGGCAGCAGTGCCAAGTTGGGCTGGTTTCATAGTACCAAGTGGCTCCTGCAATCTGCCATCAAAATGTTGGCAGGCGAGTTTTGTTTTCCAGGAAAAAGCGCCGTTGTTTGGGTTTGGGGGCCTGTGGCTGGGAGTGGCCAGCTGGCTCCTTAGAATCCACGATACGCAGGATGGTTCCCAGACCAGAGGTGGCACCAGTGCCAAGTCGGGCTGGTTTGATGGTTCAAAGTGGCTCCTGCAATCTGCCATCCAGAAGCGGGGTAGCTTACTTTTGTTTGCCAGGAAAACGGGAAGAGCTTTGTGTGTGGGGCCTATAGCTGGGACTGACCGGCTGGCTCCTGAAAAGCTACGATAGGCAGGATGGTTACCAGACCCATGGAGGCACCATTGCCAAGTTGGGCTGGTCTGATAGTACCAAGTCGCTCCTGCAATCTGCCATCCAAAAGCAGGGCAACTGAGTTTTGTTTGCCAGAGAAAAGCGCTGTTGTTTGTGTTTGGGGTCCTGTGGCTGGGAGTGGCCGGCTGGCTCCTGAAAAGCTACGATCGGCAGGATTGTGACCAGACCCATGGTGGCACCAGTGCCAAGTTGGCTGGTTTGATAGCACAAAGTGGCTCCTGCAATCTGCCATCAAAAAGTTGGCAGGCGAGTTTTGTTTTCCAGGGAAAAGTGCCGTTGTTTGTGTTTGGGGGCCTGTGGCTGGGAGTGGCCAGCTGGCTCCTTAGAATCCACGATACGCAGGATGGTTCCCAGACCAGAGGTGGCACCAGTGCCAAGTCGGGCTGATTTGATAGTACCAAGTGGCTCCTGCAATCTGCCATCCAGAAGCGGGGCAGCTTACTTTTGTTTGCCAGGGAAACGGGCCGAGATTTGTGTGTGGGGGCCTATGGCTGGGAGTGACCGGCTGGCTCCTGAAAAGCTACGATAGGCAGGATGGTGACCAGGCCCATGGTGACACCAGTGCCAAGTTGGGCTGGTTTGATAGTACCAAGTGGCTCCTGCAATCTGCCATGCAGAAGTGGGGCAGCTGAGTTTTGTTTGCCAGTGAAAAGGGCCGTGGTTTTTGTTTGGGGGCTATGGCTCAGAGTGGCCGGCTGGCCCCTGAAAATCCACGATAGGCAGTATGGTGACCAGACCCAAGGTGGCACCAGTGCCAAGTTGGGCTGTTTTTGTAGTACCAAGTGCGTCCTGCAATTTGCCTTCCAGAAGAGGGGCAGTTGAGTTTTGTTTGCCAGAGAAAAGGGCCGTGGTTTGTGTTTGAGGGCATATGGCTGAGAGTGGCCGGCTGACCCCACAAAATCCACAATAGGCAGGATGGTTCCCAGAGCCAAGGTGGCACCAGTGCCAAGTCGGGCTGGTTTGATAGTACTAAATAGCTCCTGCAATCTGCCATCCAGAAGCGGGGTAGCTTAATTTTGTTTGTCAGGGAAACGGGCAGAGCTTTGTGTCTGGGGTCCTGTGGCTGGGAGTGGCCGGCTGGCTCCTTAGAATCCACGATACGCAGGATGGTTCCCAGACCAGTGGTGGCACCAGTGCCAAGTTGGGCTGGTTTGATAGTACCAAGTGGCTCCTGCAATCTGCCATCAAAAAGTTGGCAGGCGAGTTTTGTTTTCCAGGGAAAAGCGCCGTTGTTTGTGTTTGGGGGCCTGTGGCTGGGAGTGGCCGGCTGGCTAATTAGAATCCACGATACGCAGGATGGTTCCCAGACCCGAGGAGGCACCAGTGCCAAGTCGGGATAGTTTGATCGTGCAAAGTGGCTCCTGCAATCTGCCATCCAGAAGCGGGGCAGCTTACTTTTGTTTGCCAGGGAAACGGGCCGAGGTTTTTTTCTGGGGGCCTAGGGCTGGGAGTGACCGGCTGGCTCCTGAAAAGCTACAGTAGGCAGGATGATTACCAGACCCATGGTAGCAGCAGTGCCAAGTTGGGCTGATTTGATAGTACCAAGTGGCTCCTGCAATCTGCCATCAAAATGTTGGCAGGCGAGTTTTGTTTTCCAGAGAAAAGCGCCGTTGTTTGTGTTTGGGGCCCTGTGGCTGGGAGTGGCCGCCTGTCGTCTTAGAATCCACGTTACGCAGCATGGTTCCCAGATCCAAGGTGGCACCAGTGCCAAGTCGGGCTGGTTTGATAGTACCAAGTGGCTCCTGCAATCTGCCATCCAGAAGCGGGGCAGCTTACTTTTGTTTGCCAGGGAAACGGGCCGAGGTATTTGTATGGGGCCCTATGGCAGGGAGTGCCTGGCTGGCTCCTGAAAAGCTACGATAGGCAGGATGTTTACCAGACCCATGGTGGCACCAGTGGCAAGTTGGGCTAATTTGATAGTACCAAGTGGCTCCTGCAATCTGCCATCCAGAAGCGGGGCAGCTTACTTTTGTTTTCCATGGAAACGGGCCGAGGTTTCTGTCTGGGGGTCTATGGCTGGGAGTGACCTCCTGGCTCCTGAAAAGCTATGCTAGGCAGGATGGTGACCAGACCCATGGTGGCACCTGTGCCAAGTTGGGCTGGTTTGATAGCACCAAGTGGCTCCTGCAATCTGCCATCAAAATGTTGGCAGGCGAGTTTTGTTTTCCGGGGAAAAGCGCCGTTGTTTGTGTTTGGGGGCCTGTGGCTCGGAGTGGCCGGGTGGCTGCTTAGAATCCACGATAGGCAGGATGGTTCCCAGGCCAGAGGTGGCACCAGTGTCAAGTTGGGCTGGTTTGATAGTACCAAGTGGCTCCTGCAATTTGCCATCCAGAAGCGGGGTAGCTTACTTTTGTTTGCCATGGAAACGGTCCGAGGTTCTTGTCTGGGGTCCAGTGCCTGGGGCTGGCTGGCTGGCCCCTGAAAAGCTACGATAGCCAGGATGGTGACCAGACCCATGGTGGCACCAGTGCCAAGTTGGGCTGGTTTGATAGTACCAAGTGGCTCCTGCAATCTGCCATCCAGAAGAGGGGCAGCTTAATTTTGTTTGCCAGGGAAACGGGCCGAGGTTTGTGTCTGGCGGCCTATGGCTGGGAGTGACCGGCTGGCTCCTGAAAAGCTCCGATAGGCAGGATGCTGACCAGACCCATGGTGGCAGCCGTGCCAAGTTGGGCTGGTTTCATAGTACCAAGTGGCTCCTGCAATCTGCCATCTAAAATTGGCAGGCGAGTTTTGTTTTCCAGGGAACAGCGCGGTTGTTTGTGTTTGGGGGCCTGTGGATGGGAGTGGCCGGCTGGCGCCTTAGAATCTACGTTACGCAGCATGGTTCCCAGACCAGAGGTGGCACCAGTGCCAAGTCGGGCTGGTTTGATTGTACCAAGTGGCTCCCGCAATCTGCCATCCAGAAGCGGGGCAGCTTACTTTTGTTTGCCAGGGAAACGGGCTGAGGTTTTTGTCTGGGGGCCTATGGCCGGGAGTGACCGGCTGGCTCCTGAAAAGCTGCGATAGGCAGGATTGTGACCAGACCCATGGTGGCACCAGTGCCAAGTTGGGCTGGTTTCATAGTACCAAGTGGCTCCTGCAATCTGCCATCCAAAAGTTGGCAGGCGAGTTTTGTTTTCCAGGGAAAAGCGCCGTTGTTTGTGTTTGGCGGCCTGTGGCTAGGAGTGGCCGCCTGGCGCCTTAGAATCTACGTTACGCAGCATGGTTCCCAGAGCCAAGGTGGCACCAGTGCCAAGTCGGGCTGGTTTGATAGTACCAAGTGGCTCCTGCAATCTGCCATCCAGAAGCGGGGCAGCTTACTTTTGTTTGCCAGGGAAACGGGCCGAGGATTGTGTCTGGGGGCCTATGGCTGGGAGTGACCGGCTGGCTCCTGAAAAGCTACGATAGGCAGGATGGTGACCAGACCCATGGTGGCACCATTGCCAAATTGGGCTGGTTTGATAGTACCAAGTGGCTCCTGCAATCTGCCATCAAAAGGTTGGCAGGCGAGTTTTGTTTTCCAGGGAAAAGCGCCGTTGTTTGTGTTTGGGGCCCTGTGGCTGGGAGTGGCCAGCTGGCTCCTTAGAATCCACGATACGCAGGATGGTTCCCAGACCAGAGGTGGCACCAGTGCCAAGTCGGGCTGGTTTGATGGTTCAAAGTGGCTCCTGCAATCTGCCATCCAGAAGCGGGGTAGCTTACTTTTGTTTGCCAGGGAAACGGGCAGAGCTTTGTGTCTGGGGCCTATGGCTGGGAGTGACCGGCTGGCTCCTGAAAAGCTACGATAGGCAGGATGGTTACCAGACCCATGGAGGCACCAGTGCCAAGTTGGGCTGGTTTGATAGTACCAAGTCGCTCCTGCAATCTGCCATCCAAAAGCAGGGCAACTGAGTTTTGTTTGCCAGAGAAAAGCGCTGTTGTTTGTGTTTGGGGTCCTGTGGCTGGGAGTGGCCGGCTGGCTCCTTAGAATCCACGATACGCAGGATGGTTCCCAGACCAGAGGTGGCACCAGTGCCAGGTCGGGCTGGTTTGATAGTACCAAGTGGTTCCTGCAATCTGCCATCCAGAAGCGGGGCAGCTTACTTTTGTTTACCATGGAAACGGGCAGAGCTTTGTGTCTGGGCGCCTATGGCTGGGAGTGACCAACTGGCTCCTGAAAAGCTACGATAGGCAGGATGGTGACCAGACCCATGGTGGCACCAGTGCCAAGTTGGCTGGTTTGATAGCACCAAGTGGCTCCTGCAATCTGCCATCAAAAATTTGGCAGGCGAGTTTTGTTTTCCAGGGAAAAGCGCCGTTGTTTGTGTTTGGGGGCCTGTGGCCTGGAGTGGCCGGCTGGCTCCTTAGAATCCACGATACGCTGGATGGTTCCCAGACCAGAGGAAGCACCAGTGCCAAGTCGGGCTGATTTGATAGTACCAAGTGGTTCCTGCAATCTGCCATCCAGAAGCGGGGCAGCTTACTTTTGTTTGCCAGGGAAACGGGCCGAGGTTTGTGTCTGGGGGCCTATGGCTGGGAGTGACCGGCTGGCTCCTGAAAAGCTACGATAGGCAGGATGGTGACCAGGCCCATGATGACACCAGTGCCAAGTTGGGCTCGTTTGATAGTACCAAGTGGCTCCTGCAATCTGCCATGCAGAAGTGGGGCAGCTGAGTTTTGTTTGCCAGAGAAAAGGGCCGTGGTTTTTGTTTGGGGGCATATGGCTGAGAGAGGCCGGCTGGCTCCTTAAAATCCACGATAGGCAAGATGTTTCCCAGATCCAAGGTGGCACCAGTGCCACGTCTGGCTGGTTTGATAGTACTAAATAACTCCTGCAATCTGCCATCCAGAAGCGGGGCAGCTTACTTTTGTTTGCCAGGGAAACGGGCCAAGGTTTTTGTCTGGGGGCCTATGGCTGGGAGTGACCGGCTGGCTCCTGAAAAGCTACGATAGGCAGGATGGTGACCAGACCCATGGTGGCACCAGTGCCAAGTTGGGCTGGTTTGATAGTACCAAGTAGCTCCTGCAATCTGCCATCAAAATGCTGGCAGGCGAGTTTTGTTTTCCAGGATTAAAAACGCCGTTATTTGTGTTTGGGGGCGTGTGGCTGGGAGTGGCCGGATGGCTAATTAGAATCCACGATATGCAGCATGGTTCCCAGAGCCAAGGTGGCACCAGTGCCAAGTCGGGCTGGTTTGATAGTACCAAGTGGCTCCTGCAATCTGCCATCCAGAAGCGGGGCAGCTTACTTTTGTTTGCCAGGGAAACGGGCCGAGATTTGTGACTGGGGGCCTATGGCTGGGAGTAACCGGCTAGGTTGTGAAAAGCTACGATAGGCAGGATGGTGACCAGACCCATGATGGCACCAGTGCCAAGATGGGCTGACTTGATAGTACCAAGTGGCTACTGCAATCTGCCATCAAAAATTTGGCAGGCGAGTTTTGTTTTCCAGGGAAAAACACGGTTGTTTGTGTTTGGGGACCTGTGGCTGGGAGTGGCCCCCTTGCGTCTTAGAATCATCGATACGCAGGATGGTTCCCAGACCCAAGGTGGCACCAGTGCCAAGTCGGGCTGGTTTGATAGTACCAAGTGGCTCCTGCAATCTGCCATGCAGAAGCGGGGCAGCTTACTTTTGTTTGCCAGGGTAACGAGCCGAGGTTTGTGTCTGGGGGTCTATGGCTGGGAGTGACCGGCTGGCTCCTGAAAAGCTACGATATGCAGGATGGTTACCAGACCCATGGTGGCACCAGTGCCAAGTTGGGCTGGTTTGATAGTACCAAGTGGCTCCTGCAATCTGCCATCAAAAAGTTGGCAGGCCAGTTTTGTTTTCCAGGGAAAAGCGCCGTTGTTTGTGTTTGGCGACATGGGGCTGGGAGTGGCCAGCTGGCTCCTTAGAATCCACGAAACGCAGCATGGTTCCCAGAGACAAGGTGGCACCAGTGCCAAGTCGGGCTGGTTTGATGGTGCAAAGTAGTTCCTGCAATCTGCCATCCAGAAGCGGGGTAGCTTACTTGTGTTTGCCAAGGAAACGGGCCGAGGTTTGTGTCTGGGGGCCTATTGCTGGGAGTGACCGGCTGGCTCCTGAAAAGCTACAATCGGCAGGATGGTTACCAGACCCATGGTGGCACCAGTGCCAAGTTGGGCTGATTTGATTGTACCAAGTGGCTCCTGCAATCTGCCATCAAAATGTTGGCAGGCGAGTTTTGTTTTCCAGGGAAAAGCGCCGTTGTTTGTGTTCGGGGGCCTGTGGCTGGGAGTGGCCGGCTGGCTCCTTAGAATCCACGATACGCAGCATGGTTCCCAGACCCAAGGTGGCACCAGTGCCAAGTTGGGCTGGTTTGATACTACCAAGTGGTTCCTGCAATCTGCCATCCTGAAGCGGGGCAGCTTACTTTTGTTTGCCAGGGAAACGGGCCGAGGTTTGTGTCTGTGGGCCTATGGCTGGGAGTGACCGGCTGGCTCCTGAGAAGCTACGATAGGCAGGATGGTGACCAGACCCATGGTGGCACCAGTGCCAAGACGGGCTGGTTTGATAGTACCAAGTGGCTCCTGCAATCTGCCATCAAATAGTTGGAAGGCGAGTTCTGTTTTCCAGGGAAAAGCGCCGTTGTTTGTGTTTGGGGGCCTGTGGCTGGGAGAGGCCCCCTGGCGTCTTAGAATCTACGTTACGCAGCATGGTTCCCAGATCCAAGGTGGCACCAGTGCCAAGTCGGGCCGGTTTGATAGTACCAAGTGTCTCCTGCAATCTGCCATCAAAAAGTTGGCAGGCGAGTTTTGTTTTCCAGGGAAATGCGCCATTGTTTGTGTTTGGCGGTATGTGGCTGGGAGAGGCCAGGTGGCTCCTTAGAATCCACGATACGCAGGATGTTTCCCAGACCCAAGGGGGAACCAGTGCCAAGTCGGGCTGGTTTGATGGTGCAAAGTGGCTCCTGCAATCTGCCATCCAGAATCGGGGCAGCTTACTTTTGTTTGCCAGGGAAACGGGCCGAGGTTTGTGTCTGGGGGCCTATGGCTGGGAGTGACCGGCTGTCACCTGAAAAGCTACGATAGGCAGGATGGTGACCAGACCCATGGTGGCACCAGTGCCAAGTTAGCTGGTTTGATAGCACCAAGTGGCTCCTGCAATCTGCCATCCAAAATTTGGCAGGCGAGTTTTGTTTTCCAGGGAAAAGCGCCGTTGTTTGTGTTTGGGGGCCTGTGGCCTGGAGTGGCCGGCTGGCTCCTTAGAATCCACGATACGCTGGATGGTTCCCAGACCAGAGGAGGCACCAGTGCCAAGTTGGGCTGGTTTGATAGTACCAAGTGGCTCCTGCAATCTGCCATCCAGAAGCGGGGCAGCTTACTTTTGTTTTCCATGGAAACGGGCCGAGGTTCCTGTCTGGGGGTCTATGGCTGGGAGTGACCTCCTGGCTCCTGAAAAGCTATGCTAGGCAGGATGGTGACGAGACCCATGGTGGCACCAGTGCCAAGTAGGGCTGGTTTGATAGTACCAAGTGGCTCCTGCAATCTGCCATCAAAATGCTGGCAGGCGAGTTTTGTTTTCCGGGGAAAAGCGCCGTTGTTTGTGTTTGGGGGCCTGTGGCTGGGAGTGGCTGCCTGGCGCCTTAGAATCTACGTTACACAGCATGGCTCCCTGAGCCAAGGTGGCACCAGTGCCAAGTCGGGCTGGTTTGATACTACCAAGTGGCTCCTGCAATCTGCCATCCAGAAGCGGGGCAGCTTCATTTTGTTTGCCAGGGAAACGGGCCGAGGTTTGTGTCTGGCGGCCTATGGCTGAGAGTGACCGGCTAGGTCCTGAAAAGCTACGATAGGCAGGATGCTGACCATACCCATGGTGGCACCAGTGCCAAGTTGAGCTGGTTTGATAGTACCAAGTGGCTCCTGCAATCTGCCATCAAAAAGTTTGCAGGCCAGATTTCTTTTCCAGGGAAAAGCGCCGTTGTTTGTGTTTGGTGGCCTGTGGCTGGGAGTGGCCGGCTGGCTCCTTAGAATCCACGATACGCAGGATGGTTCCCAAACCCGAGGTGGCACCAGTGCCAAGTCGGGCTGGTTTGATGGTTCAAAGTGGCTCCTGCAATCTGCCATCCAGAAGCGGGGTAGCTTACTTTTGTTTGCCGGGGAAACGGGCAGAGTTTGTGTTTGGGGCCTATGGCTGAGACTGACCGGCTGGCTCCTGAAAAGCTACGATAGGCAGGATGGTTACCAGACCCATGGAGGCACCAGTGCCAAGTTGGGCTGGTTTGATAGTACCAAGTGGCTCCTGCAATCTGCCATCCAGAAGCGGGTCAGCTTACTTTTGTTTGCCAGGGAAACGGGCCGAGGTTTGTGTCTGGCGGCCTATGGCCGGGATTGACCTCCTGGCTCCTGAAAAGCTCCGATAGGCAGGATGCTGACCAGACCCATGGTGGCAGCAGTGCCAAGTTGGGCTGGTTTCATAGTACCAAGTGGCTCCTGCAATCTGCCATCAAAATGTTGGCAGGCGAGTTTTGTTTTCCAGGGAAAAGCGCCGTTGTTTGTGTTTGGGGGCCTGTGGCTGGGAGTGGCCAGCTGGCTCCTTAGAATCCACGATACGCAGGATGGTTCCCAGACCAGAGGTGGCACCAGTGCCAAGTCGGGCTGGTTTGATGGTTCAAAGTGGCTCCTGCAATCTGCCATCCAGAAGCGGGGTAGCTTACTTTTGTTTGCCAGGAAAACGGGCAGAGCTTTGTGTGTGGGGCCTATAGCTGGGACTGACCGGCTGGCTCCTGAAAAGCTACGATAGGCAGGATGGTTACCAGACCCATGGAGGCACCAGTGCCAAGTTGGGCTGGTCTGATAGTACCAAGTCGCTCCTGCAATCTGCCATCCAAAAGCAGGGCAACTGAGTTTTGTTTGCCAGAGAAAAGCGCTGTTGTTTGTGTTTGGGGTCCTGTGGCTGGGAGTGGCCGGCTGGCTCCTTAGAATCCACGATACGCAGGATGGTTTCCAGGCCCAAGGTGGCACCACTTCCAAGTCGGGCTGGTTTGATAGTACCAAGTGGTTCCTGCAATCTGCCATCCAGAAGCGGGGCAGCTTACTTTTGTTTACCATGGAAATGGGCCGAGCTTTGTGTCTGGGGGCCTATGGCTGGGAGTGACCGGCTGGCTCCTGAAAAGCTACGATCGGCAGGATTGTGACCAGACCCATGGTGGCACCAGTGCCAAGTTGGCTGGTTTGATAGCACAAAGTGGCTCCTGCAATCTGCCATCAAAATGTTGGCAGGCGAGTTTTGTTTTCCAGGGAAAAGTGCCGTTGTTTTTGTTTGGGGGCCTGTGGCTGGGAGTGGCCAGCTGGCTCCTTAGAATACACGATACGCAGGATGGTTCCCAGACCAGAGGTGGCACCAGTGCCAAGTCGGGCTGATTTGATAGTACCAAGTGGCTCCTGCAATCTGCCATCCAGAAGCGGGGCAGCTTACTTTTGTTTGCCAGGGAAACGGGCCGAGGTTTGTGTCTGTGGGCCTATGGCTGGGAGTGACCGGCGGGCTCCTGAGAAGCTACGATAGGCAGGATGGTGACCAGACCCATGGTGGCACCAGTGCCAAGACGGGCTGGTTTGATAGTACCAAGTGGCTCCTGCAATCTGCCATCAAATAGTTGGAAGGCGAGTTCTGTTTTCCAGGGAAAAGCGCCGTTGTTTGTGTTTGGGGGCCTGTGGCTGGGAGAGGCCCCCTGGCGTCTTAGAATCTACGTTACGCAGCATGGTTCCCAGATCCAAGGTGGCACCAGTGCCAAGTCGGGCCGGTTTGATAGTACCAAGTGTCTCCTGCAATCTGCCATCAAAAAGTTGGCAGGCGAGTTTTGTTTTCCAGGGAAATGCGCCATTGTTTGTGTTTGGCGGTATGTGGCTGGGAGAGGCCAGCTGGCTCCTTAGAATCCACGATACGCAGGATGTTTCCCAGACCCAAGGGGGAACCAGTGCCAAGTCGGGCTGGTTTGATGGTGCAAAGTGGCTCCTGCAATCTGCCATCCAGAATCGGGGCAGCTTACTTTTGTTTGCCAGGGAAACGGGCCGAGGTTTGTGTCTGGGGGCCTATGGCTGGGAGTGACCGGCTGTCACCTGAAAAGCTACGATAGGCAGGATGGTGACCAGACCCATGGTGGCACCAGTGCCAAGTTGGGCTGGTTTGACAGTACCAAGTGGCTCCTGTAATCTGCCATCAAAAAGTTGGCAGGCGAGATTTGTTTCCCAGGGAAAAGCGACGTTGTTTGTATCTGGGGGCGTTTGGCTGGGAGTGGCCGGCTGGCTCCTTAAAATCCACGATACGCAGGATGGTTCCCAGACCAGAGGTGGAACCAATGACAAGTCGGGCTGCCTTAATGGTGGAAAGTGGTTCCTGCAATCTGCCATCCAGAAGCGCGGTAGCTTACTTTTGTTTGCCAGGGAAACGGGCCGAGGTTTGTGGCTCAGGGCATATGGCTGGGAGTGACCGGCTGGCTCCTGAAAAGCTACGATAGGCAGGATGGTGACCAGACCCATGGTGGCACCAGTGCCAAGTTGGGCTGGTTTGATACTACCAAGTGGCTCCTGCAATCTGCCGTCAAAAATTTGGCAGGCGAGTTTTGTTTTCCAGGGAAAAGCGCCATTGATTGTGTTTGGGGGCCAGTGTCTGGGAGTGGCCAGCTGGCTCCTTAGAATCCACGATACGCAGGATGGTTCCCAGACCAGAGGTGGCACCAGTGCCAAGTCGGGCTGGTTTGATGGTTCAAAGTGGCTCCTGCAATCTGCCATCCAGAAGCGGGGTAGCTTACTTTTGTTTGCCAGGGAAACGGGCAGAGATTTGTGTCTGGGGCCTATGGCTGGGAGTGACCGGCTGGCTCCTGAAAACCTACGATAGGCAGGATGGTTACCAGACCCATGGAGGCACCAGTGCCAGGTCGGGCTGGTTTGATAGTACCAAGTGGTTCCTGCAATCTGCCATGCAGAAGCGGGGCAGCTTACTTTTGTTTACCATGGAAACGGGCAGAGCTTTGTGTCTGGGCGCCTATGGCTGGGAGTGACCAACTGGCTCCTGAAAAGCTACGATAGGCAGGATGGTGACCAGACCCATGGTGGCACCAGTGCCAAGTAGGGCTGGTTTGATAGTACCAAGTGGCTCCTGCAATCTGCCATCAAAATGCTGGCAGGCGAGTTTTTTTTTTCGGGGAAAAGCGCCGTTGTTTGTGTTTGGGGGCCTGTGGCTGGGAGTGGCTGCCTGGCGCCTCAGAATCTACGTTACACAGCATGGCTCCCAGAGCCAAGGTGGCACCAGTGCCAAGTCGGGCTGGTTTGATACTACCAAGTGGCTCCTGCAATCTGCCATCCAGAAGCGGGGCAGCTTCATTTTGTTTGCCAGGGAAACGGGCCGAGGTTTGTGTCTGGCGGCCTATGGCTGAGAGTGACCGGCTAGGTCCTGAAAAGCTACGATAGGCAGGATGCTGACCATACCCATGGTGGCACCAGTGCCAAGTTGAGCTGGTTTGATAGTACCAAGTGGCTCCTGCAATCTGCCATCAAAAAGTTTGCAGGCCAGATTTCTTTTTCAGGGAAAAGCGCCGTTGTTTGTGTTTGGTGGCCTGTGGCTGGGAGTGGCCGGCTGGCTCCTTAGAATCCACGATACGCAGGATGGTTCCCAGACCCGAGGTGGCACCAGTGCCAAGTCGGGCTGGTTTGATGGTTCAAAGTGGCTCCTGCAATCTGCCATCCAGAAGCGGGGTAGCTTACTTTTGTTTGCCGGGGAAACGGGCAGAGTTTGTGTTTGGGGCCTATGGCTGAGACTGACCGGCTGGCTCCTGAAAAGCTACGATAGGCAGGATGGTTACCAGACCCATGGAGGCACCAGTGCCAAGTTGGGCTGGTTTGATAGTACCAAGTGGCTCCTGCAATCTGCCATCCAGAAGCGGGTCAGCTTACTTTTGTTTGCCAGGGAAACGGGCCGAGGTTTGTGTCTGGCGGCCTATGGCCGGGAGTGACCTCCTGGCTCCTGAAAAGCTCCGATAGGCAGGATGCTGACCAGACCCATGGTGGCAGCAGTGCCAAGTTGGGCTGGTTTCATAGTACCAAGTGGCTCCTGCAATCTGCCATCAAAATGTTGGCAGGCGAGTTTTGTTTTCCAGGGAAAAGCGCCGTTGTTTGTGTTTGGGGGCCTGTGGCTGGGAGTGGCCAGCTGGCTCCTTAGAATCCACGATACGCAGGATGGTTCCCAGACCAGAGGTGGCACCAGTGCCAAGTCGGGCTGGTTTGATGGTTCAAAGTGGCTCCTGCAATCTGCCATCCAGAAGTGGGGTAGCTTACTTTTGTTTGCCAGGAAAACGGGCAGAGCTTTGTGTGTGGGGCCTATAGCTGGGACTGACCGGCTGGCTCCTGAAAAGCTACGATAGGCAGGATGGTTACCAGACCCATGGAGGCACCATTGCCAAGTTGGGCTGGTCTGATAGTACCAAGTCGCTCCTGCAATCTGCCATCCAAAAGCAGGGCAACTGAGTTTTGTTTGCCAGAGAAAAGCGCTGTTGTTTGTGTTTGGGGTCCTGTGGCTGGGAGTGGCCGGCTGGCTCCTTAGAATCCACGATACGCAGGATGGTTTCCAGGCCCAAGGTGGCACCACTTCCAAGTCGGGCTGGTTTGATAGTACCAAGTGGTTCCTGCAATCTGCCATCCAGAAGCGGGGCAGCTTACTTTTGTTTACCATGGAAATGGGCCGAGCTTTGTGTCTGGGGGCCTATGGCTGGGAGTGACCGGCTGGCTCCTGAAAAGCTACGATCGGCAGGATTGTGACCAGACCCATGGTGGCACCAGTGCCAAGTTGGCTGGTTTGATAGCACAAAGTGGTCCTGCAATCTGCCATCAAAATGTTGGCAGGCGAGTTTTGTTTTCCAGGGAAAAGCGCCGTTGTTTGTGTTTGGGGGCCTGTGGGTGGGAGTGGCCAGCTGGCTCCTTAGAATCCACGATACGCAGGATGGTTCCCAGACCAGAGGTGGCACCAGTGCCAAGTCGGGCTGATTTGATAGTACCAAGTGGCTCCTGCAATCTGCCATCCAGAAGCGGGGCAGCTTACTTTTGTTTGCCAGGGAAACGGGCCGAGATTTGTGTGTGGGGGCCTATGGCTGGGAGTGACCGGCTGGCTCCTGAAAAGCTACGATAGGCAGGATGGTGACCAGGCCCATGGTGACACCAGTGCCAAGTTGGGCTGGTTTGATAGTACCAAGTGGCTCCTGCAATCTGCCATGCAGAAGTGGGGCAGCTGAGTTTTGTTTGCCAGTGAAAAGGGCCGTGGTTTTTGTTTGGGGGCTATGGCTCAGAGTGGCCGGCTGGCCCCTGAAAATCCACGATAGGCAGTATGGTGACCAGACCCAAGGTGGCACCAGTGCCAAGTTGGGCTGTTTTTGTAGTACCAAGTGCGTCCTGCAATTTGCCTTCCAGAAGAGGGGCAGTTGAGTTTTGTTTGCCAGAGAAAAGGGCCGTGGTTTGTGTTTGAGGGCATATGGCTGAGAGTGGCCGGCTGACCCCACAAAATCCACAATAGGCAGGATGGTTCCCAGAGCCAAGGTGGCACCAGTGCCAAGTCGGGCTGGTTTGATAGTACTAAATAGCTCCTGCAATCTGCCATCCAGAAGCGGGGTAGCTTAATTTTGTTTGTCAGGGAAACGGGCAGAGCTTTGTGTCTGGGGTCCTGTGGCCGGGAGTGGCCGGCTGGCTCCTTAGAATCCACGATACGCAGGATGGTTCCCAGACCAGCGGTGGCACCAGTGCCAAGTTGGGCTGGTTTGATAGTACCAAGTGGCTCCTGCAATCTGCCATCAAACAGTTGGCAGGCGAGTTTTGTTTTCCAGGGAAAAGCGCCGTTGTTTGTGTTTGGGGGCCTGTGGCTGGGAGTGGCCGGCTGGCTCCTTAGAATCCACGATACGCAGCATGGTTCCCAGACCCAAGGTGGCACCAGTGCCAAGTTGGGCTGGTTTGATAGTACCAAGTGGCTCCTGCAATCTGCCATCCAGAAGCGGGGCAGCTTACTTTTGTTTGCCAGGGAAACGGGCCGGGGTTTGTGTCTGGGGGCTATGGCTCGGAGTGACCGGCTGGCTCCTGAAAATGTACGATAGGCAGGATGGTGACCAGACCCATGGTGGCACCAGTGCCAAGTTGGGCTGGTTTGATAGTACCAAGTGGCTCCTGCAATCTGCCATCAAAATTTGGCAGGCGAGTTTTGTTTTCCAGGGAAAAGCGCCGTTGTTTGTGTTTGGGGGCCTGTGGCTGGGAGTGGCCGGCTGGCTCCTTAGAATCCACCATACGCAGGACAGTTCCCAGACCAGAGGTGGCACCAGTGCCAAGTCGGGCTGGTTTGATAGTACCAAGTGGCTGCTGCAATCTGCCGTCAAAAAGTTGGCAGGCGCATTTTGTTTTCCAGGGAAAAGCGCCGTTGTTTTTGTTTGGGGCCCTGTGGCTGGGAGTGGCCGGCTGCGTCCTTAGAATCCACGATACGCAGGATGGTTTCCAGGCCCAAGGTGGCACCAGTTCCTAGTCTGGCTAGTTTGATAGTACCAAGTGGTTCCTGCAATCTGCCATCTAGAAGCGGGGCAGCTTACTTTTGTTTGCCAGGGAAACTGGCCGAGGTTTTGTGTCCGGGGGCCTATGGCTGGGAGTGACCGGCTGGCTACTGAAAAGCTACGATAGGCAGGATGGTGACCAGACCCATGGTGGCACCAGTGCCAAGTTGGGCTGGTTTGATAGTACCAAGTGGCTCCTGCAATCTGCCATGAAAAAGTTGGCAGGCGAGTTTTGTTTTCCAGGGAAAAGCGCCAGTGTTCGTGTTTGGGGGCTGTGGTTGGGAAAGGCCGGAAGGCTAATTAGAATCCACGATACGCAGGATGGTTTCCAGACCCATGGTGGCACCAGTGCCAAGTTGGGCTGGTTTGATAGTACCAAGTGGCTCCTGCAATCTGCCATCAAAAATTTGGCAGGCGAGTTTTTTTTTCCAGGGAAAAGCGCCGTTGTTTGTATTTGGGGGCCTATGGCTGGGAGTGACCGGCTGGCTCCGGAAAAACTACGATAGGCAGTATGGTGACAAGACCCATGGTGGCACCAGTGCCAAGTTGGGCTGGTTTGATAGTACCAAGTGGCTCCTGCAATCTGCCATCAAAAAGTTGGCAGGCGAGTTTTGTTTTCCAGGGAAAAGCGCCGTTGTTTGTGTTTGGGGGCCTGTGGCTGAGAGTGGCCAGCTGGCTCCTTAGAATCCACGATACGCAGGATGGTTCCCAGACCCAAGGTGGCACCAGTGCCAAGTCGGGCTGGTTTGATGGTGCAAAGTGGCTCCTGCAATCTGCCATCCAGAAGTGGGGTAGCTTACATTTGTTTGCCAGGGAAACGTGCAGAGCTTTGTGTCTGGGGGCCTATGGCTTGGAGTGGCCAGCTGGCTCCTTAAAATGTACGATACGCAGGATGGTGACCAGACCCAAGGTGGCACCAGTGCCAAGTCGGGCTGCTTTTGTAGTACCAAGTGTGTCCTGCAATTTGCCATCCAGAAGAGGGGCAGTAGAGTTTTTTTTACCACAGTAAAGTGCCGTGGTTTTTTGTTTGGGGGCCTATGGCTGAGAGTTGCCGGCTGGCCCCTGAAAATCCAC
The DNA here is from genome assembly GCF_028018845.1 of Melospiza georgiana. NCBI lineage: Eukaryota > Metazoa > Chordata > Aves > Passeriformes > Passerellidae > Melospiza > Melospiza georgiana. Next base: position 88,797,349 of record NC_080431.1, on the reverse strand, counting down.
GATAGGCAGGATGGTTCCCAGACCAGAGGTGGCACCAGTGCCAAGTCGGGCTGGTTTGATGTTGCAAAGTGACTCCTGCAATCTGCCATTCAGACGCGGGGCAGCGGATTTTTGTTTGCTGGAGAAAAGTTCCGTGTTTTGTTTTTGGTGGTATATGGCTGGGCGTGACCGGCTGGCTCCTTAAAAAGCTCGATACGCAGCATGGTTCCCTGACCCAAGGTGGCATCAGTGCCAAGTCGGGCTGTTTTCGTAGTACCAAGTGCGTCCTGCAATCTGCCATCCAGAAGCGGGGCAGGTAACTTTTGTTTGCCAGGGAAACGGGACGAAATTTTTGTCTGGGGGTCTACGGCTGGGGGTGACTGGCTGGCTCCTGAAAAGCTACGATAGGCAGGATGGTTACCAGCCCCATGGTGGCACCAGTGCCAAGTTGGGCTGGTTTGATAGTACCAAGTGGCTCCTGCAATCTGCCATCAAAAAGTTGGCAGGCGAGTTTTGTTTTCCAGGGAAAAGCGCCGTTGTTTGTGTTTGGGGGCATGTGGCTGGGAGTGGCCGGCTGGCTCCTGAAAATCCACGATAGGCAGGATGGTTCCCAGATCCAAGGTGGCACCAGTGCCAAGTCGGGCTGGTTTTATGTTACAAAGTGGCTCCTGCAATCTGCCATCAAAAAGTTGGCAGGCGAGTTTTGTTTTCCAGGGAAAAGCGCCGTTGTTTGTGTTTGGGGGCCTGTGGTTGGGAGTGGCCGGCTGGCTAATTAGAATCCACGATACGCAGCATGGTTCCCAGACCCAAGGTGCCACCAGTGCCAAGTCGGGCTGGTTTGATAGTACCAAGTGGTTCCTGCAATCTGCCATCCAGAAGCGGGGCAGCTTACTTTTGTTTGCCAGGGAAACGAGCCGAGGTTTGTGTCTGGGGGCCTATGGCTGGGAGTGACCGGCTGGCTCCTGAAAAGCTACGATAGGCCGGATGGTGACCAGACCCATGGTGGCACCAGTGCCAAGTTGGGCTGGTTTGATACTACCAAGTGGCTCCTGCAATCTGCCATCAAAATGTTGGCAGGCCAGCTTTGTTTTCCAGGGAAAAGCGCCGTTGTTTGTGTTTGGGGGCCTGTGGCTGGGAGTGGCCGGCTGGCTCCTTAGAACCCACGATACGCAGCATGGTTCCCAGACCAGAGGTGGCACCAGTGCCAAGTTGGGCTGGTTTGATACTACCAAGTGGCTCCTGCAATCTGCCATCCAGAAGCGGGGCAGCTTACTTTTGTTTGCCAGGGATACGGGCCGAGGTTTGTGTCTGGGGGCCTATGGCTGGGAGTGACCGGCTGGCTCCTGAAAAGCTACGATAGGCAGGATGGTGACCATTCCCATGGTGGCACCAGTGCCAAGTTGGGCTGGTTTGATAGTACCAAGTGGCTCCTGCAATCTGCCATCAAAAAGTTGGCAGGCGAGATTTGTTTTCCAGGGAAAAGCGCCGTTGTTTGTATTTGGGGGCGTGTGGCTGGGAGTGGCCGGCTGGCTAATTAGAATCCACGATACGCAGGATGGTTCCCAGACCAGAGGTGGAACCAGTGACAAGTCGGGCTGCTTTGATGGTGCAAATTGGTTCCTGCAATCTGCCATCCAGAAGCGCGGTAGCTTACTTTTGTTTGCCAGGGAAACGGGCCGAGGTTTGTGGCTGGGGGCCTATGGCTGGGAGTGACCGGCTGGCTCCTGAAAAGCTACGATAGGCAGGATGTTTACCAGACCCATGGTGGCACCAGTGCCAAGTTGGGCTGGTTTGATAGTACCAAGTGGCTCCTGCAATCTGCCATCAAAAAGTTGGCAGGCGAGTTTTGTTTTCCAGGGAAAAGCGCCATTGATTGTGTTTGGGGGCCTGTGGCTGGGAGTGGCCGGCTGGCTCCTTAGAATCCACGATACGCAGCATGGTTCCCAGACCCAAGGTGGCACCAGTGCCAAGTTGGGCTGGTTTGATAGTACCAAGTGCGTCCTGCAATCTGCCATCCAGAAGCGGGTCAGCTTACTTTTGTTTGCCAGGGAAACGGGCCGAGGTTTGTGTCTGGGGGCCTATGGCTGGGAGTGACCGGCTGGCTCCTGAAAAGCTACGATAGGCAGGATGGTGACCAGACCCATGGTGGCACCAGTGCCAAGTTGGGCTGGTTTGATAGTACCTAGTGGCTCCTGCAATCTGCCATCAAAAAGTTGGCAGGCGAGTTTTGTTTTCCAGGGAAAAGCGCCGTTGTTTGTGTTTGGGGGCCTGTGGCTGGGAGTGGCCGGCTGGCTCCTTAGAACCCACGATACGCCGGACAGTTCCCAGACCAGAGGTGGCACCAGTGCCAAGTTGGGCTGGTTTGATAGTACCAAGTGGCTCCTGCAATCTGCCATCAAAAATTTGCAGGCGAGTTTTTTTTTCCAGGGAAAAGCGCCGTTGTTTGTATTTGGGGTCTATGGCTGGGAGTGACCGGCTGGCTCCGGAAAAGCTACGATAGGCAGTATGGTGACAAGACCCATGGTGGCACCAGTGCCAAGTTGGGCTGGTTTGATAGTACCAAGTGGCTCCTGCAATCTGCCATCAAAATGTTGGCAGGCGAGTTTTGTTTTCCAGTGAAAAGCGCCGTTGTTTGTGTTTGGGGGCCTGTGGCTGAGAGTGGCCAGCTGGCTCCTTAGAATCCACGATACGCAGCATAGTTCCCAGACCCAAGGTGGCACCACTGCCAAGTCGGGCTGGTTTGATGGTGCAAAGTGTCTCCTGCAATCTGCCATCCAGAAGCCGGGTAGCTTACTTTTGTTTGCCAGGGAAACGGGCAGAGCTTTGTGTCTGGGGGCCTATGGCTTGGAGTGGCCAGCTGGCTCCTTAAAATGCACGATACGCAGGATGGTGACCAGACCCAAGGTGGCACCAGTGCCAAGTCGGGCTGCTTTTGTAGTACCAAGTGTGTCCTGCAATTTGCCATCCAGAAGAGGGGCAGTTGAGTTTTTTTTACTACAGTAAAGTGCCGTGGTTTTTTGTTTGGGGGCCTATGGCTGAGAGTTGCCGGCTGGCCCCTGAAAATCCACGATAGGCAGGATGGTTCCCAGACCAGAGGTGGCACCAGTGCCAAGTCGGGCTGGCTTGATGGTGCAAAGTGCCTCCTGTAATCTGCCATCCAGACGCGGGGCAGCGGATTTTTGTTTGCTGGAGAAAAGTTCCGTGTTTTGTTTTTGGTGGTATATGGCTGGGCGTGACCGGCTGGCTCCTTAAAAAGCTCGATACGCAGCATGGTTCCCTGACCCAAGGTGGCATCAGTGCCAAGTCGGGCTGTTTTCGTAGTACCAAGTGCGTCCTGCAATCTGCCATCCAGAAGCGGGGCAGGTAACTTTTGTTTGCCAGGGAAACGGGACGAAATTTTTGTCTGGGGGTCTACGGCTGGGGGTGACTGGCTGGCTCCTGAAAAGCTACGATAGGCAGGATGGTTACCAGCCCCTTGGTGGCACCAGTGCCAAGTTGGGCTGGTTTGATAGTACCAAGTGGCTCCTGCAATCTGCCATCAAAAAGTTGGCAGGCGAGTTTTGTTTTCCAGGGAAAAGCGCCGTTGTTTGTGTTTGGGGGCATGTGGCTGGGAGTGGCCGGCTGGCTCCTGAAAATCCACGATAGGCAGGATGGTTCCCAGATCCAAGGTGGCACCAGTGCCAAGTCGGGCTGGTTTTATGTTGCAAAGTGGCTCCTGCAATCTGCCATCAAAATGTTGGCAGGCGAGTTTTGTTTTCCAGGGAAAAGCGCCGTTGTTTGTGTTTGGGGGCCTGTGGTTGGGAGTGGCCGGCTGGCTAATTAGAATCTACGATACGCAGCATGGTTCCCAGACCCAAGGTGGCACCAGTGCCAAGTCGGGCTGGTTTGATAGTACCAAGTGGTTCCTGCAATCTGCCATCCAGAAGCGGGGCAGCTTACTTTTGTTTGCCAGGGAAACGGGCCGAGGTTTGTGTCTGGGGGCCTATGGCTGGGAGTGACCGGCTGGCTCCTGAAAAGCTACGATAGGCAGGATGGTGACCAGACCCATGGTGGCACCAGTGCCAAGTTGGGCTGGTTTGATAGCACCAAGTGGCTCCTGCAATCTGCCATCAAAATGTTGGCAGGCCAGTTTTGTTTTCCAGGGAAAAGCGCCGTTGTTTGTGTTTGGGGGCCTGTGGCTGGGAGTGGCCGGCTGGCTCCTTAGAACCCACGATACGCAGCATGGTTCCCAGACCCAAGGTGGCACCAGTGCCAAGTTGGGCTGGTTTGATACTACCAAGTGGCTCCTGCAATCTGCCATCCAGAAGCGGGGCAGCTTACTTTTGTTTGCCAGGGATACGGGCAGAGCTTTGTGTCTGGGGGCCTATGGCTGGGAGTGACCGGCTGGCTCCTGAAAAGCTACGATAGGCAGGATGGTGACCAGACCCATGGTGGCACCAGTGCCAAGTTGGGCTGGTTTGATAGTACCAAGTGGCTCCTGTAATCTGCCATCAAATAGTTGGCAGGCGAGATTTGTTTTCCAGGGAAAAGCGCCGTTGTTTGTATTTGGGGGCGTGTGGCTGGGAGTGGCCGGCTGGCTAATTAGAATCCACGATACGCAGGATGGTTCCCAGACCAGAGGTGGAACCAGTGACAAGTCGGGCTGCTTTGATGGTGCAAAGTGGTTCCTGCAATCTGCCATCCAGAAGCGCGGTAGCTTACTTTTGTTTGCCAGGGAAACGGGCCGAGGTTTGTGGCTGGGGGCCTATGGCTGGGAGTGACCGGCTGGCTCCTGAAAAGCTACGATAGGCAGGATGTTTACCAGACCCATGGTGGCACCAGTGCCAAGTTGGGCTGGTTTGATAGTACCAAGTGGCTCCTGCAATCTGCCATCAAAAAGTTGGCAGGCGAGTTTTGTTTTCCAGGGAAAAGCGCCATTGATTGTGTTTGGGGGCCTGTGGCTGGGAGTGGCCGGCTGGCTCCTTAGAATCCATGATACGCAGCATGGTTCCCAGACCCAAGGTGGCACCAGTGCCAAGTTGGGCTGGTTTGATAGTACCAAGTGCGTCCTGCAATCTGCCATCCAGAAGCGGGGCAGCTTACTTTTGTTTGCCAGGGAAACGGGCCGAGGTTTGTGTCTGGGGGCCTATGGCTGGGAGTGACCGGCTGGCTCCTGAAAAGCTACGATAGGCAGGATGGTGACCAGACCCATGGTGGCACCAGTGCCAAGTTGGGCTGGTTTGATAGTACCAAGTGGCTCCTGCAATCTGCCATCAAAATTTGGCAGGCGAGTTTTGTTTTCCAGGGAAAAGCGCCGTTGTTTGTGTTTGGGGGCCTGTGGCTGGGAGTGGCCGGCTGGCTCCTTAGAACCCACGATACGCCGGACAGTTCCCAGACCAGAGGTGGCACCAGTGCCAAGTTGGGCTGGTTTGATAGTACCAAGTGTCTCCTGCAATCTGCCATCAAAATTTGGCAGGCGAGTTTTGTTTTCCAGGGAAAAGCGCCGTTGTTTGTGTTTGGGGCCTGTGGCTGAGAGTGGCCAGCTGGCTCCTTAGAATCCACGATACGCAGGATGGTTCCCAGACCCAAGGTGGCACCAGTGCCAAGTCGGGCTGGTTTGATGGTGCAAAGTGGCTCCTGCAATCTGCCATCCAGAAGCGGGGTAGCTTACATTTGTTTGCCAGGGAAACGGGCAGAGATTTGTGTCTGGGAGCCTATGGCTGGGAGTGGCCATCTGGCTCCTTAAAATGCACGATATGCAGAATGGTGACCAGACCCAAGGTGGCACCAGTGCCAAGTCGGGCTGGTTTTGTAGTACCAAGTGTGTCCTGCAATTTGCCATCCAGAAGAGGGGCAGTTGAGTTTTGTTTACCAGAGTAAAGTGCCGTGGCTTGTGTTTGGGGGCCTATGGCTGAGAGTTGCCGGCTGGCCCCTGAAAATCCACGATAGGCAGGATGGTTCCCAGATCCAAGGTGGCACCAGTGCCAAGTCGGGCTGGTTTGATGGTGCAAAGTGCCTCCTGCCATCTGCCAACCAGACGCGGGGCAGCGGATTTTTGTTTTTTCTGGAGAAAAGTTCCGTGGTTTATTTTTGGGGGTATATGACTGGGCGTGACCAGCTGGCTCCTTAAAAAGCTCGATACGCAGCATGGTTCCCTGACCCAAGGTGGCATCAGTGCCAAGTCGGGCTGTTTTCGTAGTACCAAGTGCGTCCTGCAATCTGCCATCCAGAAGCGGGGCAGCTTACTTTGGTTTGCCAGGGAAACGGGCCGAAATTTTTGTATGGGGGCCTACGGCTGGGGGTGACTGGCTGGCTCCTGAAAAGCTACGATAGGCAGGATGGTGACCAGCCCCATGGTAGCACCAGTGCCAAGTTGGGCTGGTTTGATAGTACCAAGTGGCTCCTGCAATCTGCCATCAAAATGTTGGCAGGCGAGTTTTGTTTTCCAGGGAAAAGCGCCGTTGTTTGTGTTTGGGGGCATGTGGCTGGGAGTGGCCGGCTGGCTCCTGAAAATCCACGATAGGCAGGATGGTTCCCAGATCCAAGGTGGCACCAGTGCCAAGTCGGGCTGGTTTTATGTTGCAAAGTGGCTCCTGCAATCTGCCATCAAAAAGTTGGCAGGCGAGTTTTGTTTTCCAGGGAAAAGCGCCGTTCTTTGTGTTTGGGGGCTTGTGGTTGGGAGTGGCCGGCTGGCTAATTAGAATCTACGATACGCAGCATGGTTCCCAGACCCAAGGTGGCACCAGTGCCAAGTTGGGCTGGTTTGATAGTACCAAGTGGTTCCTGCAATCTGCCATCAAAAATTTGGCAGGCGAGTTTTGTTTTCCAGGGAAAATCGCCGTTGTTTGTATTTGGGGGCCTATGGCTGGGGGTGACCGGCTGGCTCCGGAAAAGCTACGATAGGCAGTATGGTGACAAGACCCATGGTGGCACCAGTGCCAAGTCGGGCTGGTTTTGTAGTACCAAATGTGTCCTGCAATTTGCCATCCAGAAGAGGGGCAGTTGAGTTTCTTTTACCACAGTAAAGTGCCGTGGTTTGTGTTTGGGGGCCTATGGCTGAGAGTTGCCGGCTGGCCCCTGAAAATCCACGATAGGCAGGATGGTTCCCAAACCAGAGGTGGCACCAGTGCCAAGTCGGGCTGGTTTGATGGTGCAAAGTGGCTCCTGCAATCTGCCATCCAGACGCGGGGCAGCGGATTTTTTTTTGCTGGAGAAAAGTTCCATGTTTTGTTTTTGGTGGTATATGGCTGGGCGTGACCGGCTGGCTCCTTAAAAAGCTCGATACGCAGCATGGTTCCCTGACCCAAGGTGGCATCAGTGCCAAGTCGGGCTGTTTTCCTAGTACCAAGTGCGTCCTGCAATCTGCCATCCAGAAGCGGGGCAGCTTACTTTTGTTTGCCAGGGAAACGGGACGAAATTTTTGTCTGGGGGTCTACGGCTGGGGGTGACTGGCTGGCTCCTGAAAAGCTACGATAGGCAGGATGGTTACCAGCCCCATGGTGGCACCAGTGCCAAGTTGGGCTGGTTTGATAGTGCCAAGTGGCTCCTGCAATCTGCCATCAAAAAGTTGGCAGGCGAGTTTTGTTTTCCAGGGAAAAGCGCCGTTGTTTGTGTTTGGGGGCATGTGGCTGGGAGTGGCCGGCTGGCTCCTGAAAATCCATGATAGGCAGGATGGTTCCCAGATCCAAGGTGGCACCAGTGCCAAGTCGGGCTGGTTTTATGTTGCAAAGTGGCTCCTGCAATCTGCCATCAAAAAGTTGGCAGGCGAGTTTTGTTTTCCAGGGAAAAGCGCCGTTGTTTGTGTTTGGGGGCCTGTGGCTGGGAGTGGCCGGCTGGCTAATTAGAATCTACGATACGCAGCATGGTTCCCAGACCAGAGGTGGCACCAGTGCCAAGTCGGGCTGGTTTGATAGTACCAAGTGGTTCCTGCAATCTGCCATCCAGAAGCGGGGCAGCTTACTTTTGTTTGCCAGGGAAACGGGCCGAGGTTTGTGTCTGGGGGCGTATGGCTGGGAGTGACCGGCTGGCTCCTGAAAAGCTACGATAGGCAGGATGGTGACCAGACCCATGGTGGCACCAGTGCCAAGTCGGGCTGGTTTGATAGCACCAAGTGGCTCCTGCAATCTGCCATCAAAATGTTGGCAGGCGAGTTTTGTTTTCCAGGGAAAAGTGCCGTTGTTTGTGTTTGGGGGCCTGTGGCTGGGAGTGGCCGGCTGGCTCCTTAGAACCCACGATACGCAGCATGGTTCCCAGACCCAAGGTGGCACCAGTGCCAAGTTGGGCTGGTTTGATACTACCAAGTGGCTCCTGCAATCTGCCATCCAGAAGCGGGGCAGCTTACTTTTTTTTGCCCGGGATACGGGCAGAGCTTTGTGTATGGGGGCCTATGGCTGGGAGTGACCGGCTGGCTCCTGAAAAGCTACGATAGGCAGGATGGTGACCAAACCCATGGTGGCACCAGTGCCAAGTTGGGCTGGTTTGATAGTACCAAGTGGCTCCTGCAATCTGCCATCAAAAAGTTGGCAGGCGAATTATGTTTTCCAGGGAAAAGCGCCGTTGTTTGTGTTTGGGGGCCTGTGGCTGGGAGTGGCCGGCTGGCTCCGTAGAATCCACGATAGGCAGGATGGTTCCCAGACCAGAGGTGGCACCAGTGCCAAGTCGGGCTAGTTTGATGGTGCAAAGTGGCTCCTGCAATCTGCCATCCAGAAGCGGGGTAGCTTACTTTTGTATGCCAGGGAAACGGGCCGAGGTTTTTGTCTGGGGGCCTATGGCTGGGAGTGACCGGCTGGCTCCTGAAAAGCTACCATAGGCAGGATGGTGACCAGACCCATGGTGGCACCAGTGCCAAGTTGTGCTGGTTTGATAGTACCAAGTGGCTCCTGCAATCTGCCATCAAAATGTTGGCAGGCGAGTTTTGTTTTCCAGGGAAAAGCGCCGTTGTTTGTGTTTGGGGGCCTGTGGCTGGGAGTGGCCGGCTGGCTCCTTAGAATCCACGATTCGCTGCATGGTTCCCAGACCAGAGGTGGCACCAGTGCCAAGTCGGGCCAGTTTGATGGTGCAAAGTGTCTCCTGCAATCTGCCATCCAGAAGCGGGGTAGCTTAGTTTTGTTTGCCAGGGAAACGGGCCGAGGTTTGTGTCTGGGGGCCTATGGCTGGGAGTGACCGGCTGGCTCCTGAAAAGCTACGATAGGCAGGATGGTGACCAGACCCATGGTGGCACCAGTGACAAGTTGGGCTGGTTTGATAGCACCAAGTGGCTCCTGCAATCTGCCATCAAAAAGTTGGCAGGCCAGTTTTGTTTTCCAGGGAAAAGGGCCGTTGTTTGTGTTTGGGGGCCTGTGGCTGGGAGTGGCCGGCTGGCTCCTTAGAACCCACGATACGCAGCATGGTTCCCAGACCCAAGGTGGCACCAGTGCCAAGTTGGGCTGGTTTGATACTACCAAGTGGCTCCTGCAATCTGCCATCCAGAAGCGGGGCAGCTTACTTTTGTTTGCCAGGGAAACGGGCCGAGGTTTGTGTCTGGGGGCCTATGACTGGGAGTGACCGGCTGGCTCCTGAAAAGCTACGATAGGCAGGATGGTGACCAGACCCATGGTGGCACCAGTGCCAAGTTGGGCTGGTTTGATAGTACCAAGTGGCTCCTGTAATCTGCCATCAAAAAATTGGCAGGCGAGATTTGTTTTCCAGGGAAAAGCGCCGTTGTTTTTATTTGGGGGCGTGTGGCTGGGAGTGGCCGGCTGGCTAATTAGAATCCACGATACGCAGGATGGTTCCCAGACCAGAGGTGGAACCAATGACAAGTCGGGCTGCTTTGATGGTGCAAAGTGGATCCTGCAATCTGCCATCCAGAAGCGGGATAGCTTACTTTTGTTTGCCAGGGAAACGGGCCGAGGTTTGTGGCTGGGGGCCTATGGCTGGGAGTGACCGGCTGGCTCCTGAAAAGCTACGATAGGCAGGATGGTTACCAGACCCATGGTGGCAGCGCTGCCAAGTTGGGCTGGTTTGATAGTACCAAGTGGCTCCTGCAATCTGCCATCAAAAAGTTGGCAGGCGAGTTTTGTTTTCCAGGGAAAAGCGCCATTGATTGTGTTTGGGGGCCTGTGGCTGGGAGTGGCCGGCTGGCTCCTTAGAATACACGATACGCAGGACAGTTCCCAGACCAGAGGTGGCACCAGTGCCAAGTTGGGCTGGTTTGATAGCACCAAGTGGCTCCTGCAATCTGCCATCAAAAAGTTGGCAGTCGAGTTTTGTTTTCCAGGGAAAAGCGCCATTGTTTGTGTTTGGGGGCCTATGGCTGGGAGTGACCGGCTGGCTCCGGAAAAGCTACGATAGGCAGGATGGTGACAAGACCCATGGTGGCACCATTGCCAAGTTGGGCTGGTTTGATAGTACCAAGTGGCTCCTGCAATTTGCCATCAAAAAGTTGGCAGGCGAGTTTTGTTTTCCAGGGAAAAGCGCCGTTGTTTGTGTTTGGGGGCCTGTGGCTGAGAGTGGCCAGCTGGCTCCTTATAATCCACGATACGCAGGATGTTTCCCAGACCCAAGGTGGCACCAGTGCCAAGTCGGGCTGGTTTGATGGTGCAAAGTGGCTCCTGCAATCTGCCATCCAGAAGCGGGGTAGCTTACATTTGTTTGCCAGGGAAATGGGCAGAGCTTTTTGTCTGGGAGCCTATGGCTGGGAGTGGCCAGCTGGCTCCTGAAAATGCACGATATGCAGAATGGTGACCAGACCCAAGGTGGCACCAGTGCCAAGTCGGGCTGCTTTTGTAGTACCAAGTGTGTCCTGCAATTTGCCATCCAGAAGAGGGGCAGTTGAGTTTTTTTTACCACAGTAAAGTGCCGTGGTTTGTGTTTGGGGGCCTATGGCTGGGAGTGACCGGCTGGCTCCTGAAGAGCTACGATAGGCAGGATGGTGACCAGACCCATGGTGGCACCAGTGACAAGTTGGGCTGGTTTGATAGTACCAAGTGGCTCCTGCAATCTGCCATCAAAAAGTTGGCAGGCGAGTTTTGTTTTCCAGGGAAAAGCGCCATTGATTGTGTTTGGGGGCCTGTGGCTGGGAGTGGCCGGCTGGCTCCTTAGAATCCACGATACGCAGCATGGTTCCCAGACCCAAGGTGGCACCAGTGCCAAGTTGGGCTGGTTTGATAGTACCAAGTGCGTCCTGCAATCTGCCATCCAGAATCGGGGCAGCTTACTTTTGTTTGCAGGGAAACGGGCCGAGGTTTGTGTCTGGGGGCTATGGCTGGGAGTGACCGGCTGGCTCCTGAAAAGCTACGATAGGCAGGATGGTGACCAGACCCATGGTGGCACCAGTGCCAAGTTGGGCTGGTTTGATAGTACCAAGTGGCTCCTGCAATCTGCCATCAAAATTTGGCAGGCGAGTTTTGTTTTCCAGGGAAAAGCGCCGTTGTTTGTGTTTGGGGCCTGTGGCTGAGAGTGGCCAGCTGGCTCCTTAGAATCCACGATACGCAGGATGGTTCCCAGACCCAAGGTGGCACCAGTGCCAAGTCGGGCTGGTTTGATGGTGCAAAGTGGCTCCTGCAATCTGCCATCCAGAAGCGGGGTAGCTTACATTTGTTTGCCAGGGAAACGGGCAGAGATTTGTGTCTGGGAGCCTATGGCTGGGAGTGGCCATCTGGCTCCTTAAAATGCACGATATGCAGAATGGTGACCAGACCCAAGGTGGCACCAGTGCCAAGTCGGGCTGGTTTTGTAGTACCAAGTGTGTCCTGCAATTTGCCATCCAGAAGAGGGGCAGTTGAGTTTTGTTTACCAGAGTAAAGTGCCGTGGCTTGTGTTTGGGGGCCTATGGCTGAGAGTTGCCGGCTGGCCCCTGAAAATCCACGATAGGCAGGATGGTTCCCAGATCCAAGGTGGCACCAGTGCCAAGTCGGGCTGGTTTGATGGTGCAAAGTGGCTCCTGCCATCTGCCAACCAGACGCGGGGCAGCGGATTTTTGTTTTTTCTGGAGAAAAGTTCCGTGGTTTATTTTTGGGGGTATATGACTGGGCGTGACCGGCTGGCTCCTTAAAAAGCTCGATACGCAGCATGGTTCCCTGACCCAAGGTGGCATCAGTGCCAAGTCGGGCTGTTTTCGTAGTACCAAGTGCGTCCTGCAATCTTCCATCCAGAAGCGGGTCAGCTTACTTTTGTTTGCCAGGGAAACGGGCCGAGGTTTGTGTCTGGGGGCCTATGGCTGGGGGTGACTGGCTGGCTCCTGAAAAGCTACGATAGGCAGGATGGTGACCAGCCCCATGGTAGCACCAGTGCCAAGTTGGGCTGGTTTGATAGTACCAAGTGGCTCCTGCAATCTGCCATCAAAATGTTGGCAGGCGAGTTTTGTTTTCCAGGGAAAAGCGCCGTTGTTTGTGTTTGGGGGCATGTGGCTGGGAGTGGCCGGCTGGCTCCTGAAAATCCACGATAGGCAGGATGGTTCCCAGATCCAAGGTGGCACCAGTGCCAAGTCGGGCTGGTTTTATGTTGCAAAGTGGCTCCTGCAATCTGCCATCAAAAAGTTGGCAGGCGAGTTTTGTTTTCCAGGGAAAAGCGCCGTTCTTTGTGTTTGGGGGCCTGTGGTTGGGAGTGGCCGGCTGGCTAATTAGAATCTACGATACGCAGCATGGTTCCCAGACCCAAGGTGGCACCAGTGCCAAGTTGGGCTGGTTTGATAGTACCAAGTGGTTCCTGCAATCTGCCATCAAAAATTTGGCAGGCGAGTTTTGTGTTCCAGGGAAAAGCGCCGTTGTTTGTATTTGGGGGCCTATGGCTGGGGGTGACCGGCTGGCCCCGGAAAAGCTACGATAGGCAGTATGGTGACAAGACCCATGGTGGCACCAGTGCCAAGTCGGGCTGCTTTTGTAGTACCAAATGTGTCCTGCAATTTGCCATCCAGAAGAGGGGCAGTTGAGTTTTTTTTACCACAGTAAAGTGCCGTGGTTTGTGTTTGGGGGCCTATGGCTGAGAGTTGCCGGCTGGCCCCTGAAAATCCACGATAGGCAGGATGGTTCCCAGACCAGAGGTGGCACCAGTGCCATGTCGGTCTGGTTTGATGGTGCAAAGTGGCTCCTGCAATCTGCCATCCAGACGCGGGGCAGCGGATTTTTGTTTGCTGGAGAAAAGTTCCGTGTTTTGTTTTTGGTGGTATATGGCTGGGCGTGACTGGCTGGCTCCTTAAAAAGCTCGATACGCAGCATGGTTCCCTGACCCAAGGTGGCATCAGTGCCAAGTCGGGCTGTTTTCGTAGTACCAAGTGCGTCCTGCAATCTGCCATCCAGAAGCGGGGCAGCTTACTTTTGTTTGCCAGGGAAACGGGACGAAATTTTTGTCTGGGGGTCTACGGCTGGGGGTGACTGGCTGGCTCCTGAAAAGCTACGATAGGCAGGATGGTTACCAGCCCCATGGTGGCACCAGTGCCAAGTTGGGCTGGTTTGATAGTGCCAAGTGGCTCCTGCAATCTGCCATCAAAAAGTTGGCAGGCGAGTTTTGTTTTCCAGGGAAAAGCGCCGTTGTTTGTGTTTGGGGGCATGTGGCTGGGAGTGGCCGGCTGGCTCCTGAAAATCCATGATAGGCAGGATGGTTCCCAGATCCAAGGTGGCACCAGTGCCAAGTCGGGCTGGTTTTATGTTGCAAAGTGGCTCCTGCAATCTGCCATCAAAAAGTTGGCAGGCGAGTTTTGTTTTCCAGGGAAAAGCGCCGTTTTTTGTGTTTGGGGGCCTGTGGTTGGGAGTGGCCGGCTGGCTAATTAGAATCTACGATACGCAGCATGGTTCCCAGACCCAAGGTGGCACCAGTGCCAAGTCGGGCTGGTTTGATAGTAACAAGTGGTTCCTGCAATCTGCCATCCAGAAGCGGGGCAGCTTACTTTTGTTTGCCAGGGAAACGGGCCGAGGTTTGTGTCTGGGGGCCTATGGCTGGGAGTGACCGGCTGGCTCCTGAAAAGCTACGATAGGCAGGATGGTGACCAGACCCATGGTGGCACCAGTGCCAAGTTGGGCTGGTTTGATAGCACCAAGTGGCTCCTGCAATCTGCCATCAAAATGTTGGCAGGCGAGTTTTGTTTTCCAGGGAAAAGCGCCGTTGTTTGTGTTTGGGGGCCTGTGGCTGGGAGTGGCCGGCTGGCTCCTTAGAACCCACGATACGCAGCATGGTTCCCAGACCCAAGGTGGCACCAGTGCCAAGTTGGGCTGGTTTGATACTACCATGTGGCTCCTGCAATCTGCCATCCAGAAGCGGGGCAGCTTACTTTTGTTTGCCAGGGATACGGGCAGAGCTTTGTGTCTGGGGGCCTATGGCTGGGAGTGACCGGCTGGCTCCTGAAAAGCTACGATAGGCAGGATGGTGACCAGACCCATGGTGGCACCAGTGCCAAGTTGGGCTGGTTTGATAGTACCAAGTGGCTCCTGCAATCTGCCATCAAAAAGTTGGCAGGCGAATTATGTTTTCCAGGGAAAAGCGCCGTTGTTTGTGTTTGGGGGCCTGTGGCTGGGAGTGGCCGGCTGGCTCCGTAGAATCCACGATAGGCAGGATGGTTCCCAGACCAGAGGTGGCACCAGTGCCAAGTCGGGCTAGTTTGATGGTGCAAAGTGGCTCCTGCAATCTGCCATCCAGAAGCGGGGTAGCTTACTTTTGTATGCCAGGGAAACGGGCCGAGGTTTTTGTCTGGGGGCCTATGGCTGGGAGTGACCGGCTGGCTCCTGAAAAGCTACCATAGGCAGGATGGTGACCAGACCCATGGTGGCACCAGTGCCAAGTTGGGCTGGTTTGATAGTACCAAGTGGCTCCTGCAATCTGCCATCAAAAAGTTGGCAGGCGAGTTTTGTTTTCCAGGGAAAAGCGCCGTTGTTTGTGTTTGGGGGCCTGTGGCTGGGAGTGGCCGGCTGGCTCCTTAGAATCCACGATTCGCTGCATGGTTCCCAGACCAGAGGTGGCACCAGTGCCAAGTCGGGCCAGTTTGATGGTGCAAAGTGTCTCCTGCAATCTGCCATCCAGAAGCGGGGTAGCTTAGTTTTGTTTGCCAGGGAAACGGGCCGAGGTTTGTGTCTGGGGGCCTATGGCTGGGAGTGACCGGCTGGCTCCTGAAAAGCTACGATAGGCAGGATGGTGACCAGACCCATGGTGGCACCAGTGACAAGTTGGGCTGGTTTGATAGCACCAAGTGGCTCCTGCAATCTGCCATCAAAAAGTTGGCAGGCCAGTTTTGTTTTCCAGGGAAAAGCGCCGTTGTTTGTGTTTGGGGGCCTGTGGCTGGGAGTGGCCGGCTGGCTCCTTAGAACCCACGATACGCAGCATGGTTCCCAGACCCAAGGTGGCACCAGTGCCAAGTTGGGCTGGTTTGATACTACCAAGTGGCTCCTGCAATCTGCCATCCAGAAGCGGGGCAGCTTACTTTTGTTTGCCAGGGAAACGGGCCGAGGTTTGTGTCTGGGGGCCTATGACTGGGAGTGACCGGCTGGCTCCTGAAAAGCTACGATAGGCAGGATGGTGACCAGACCCATGGTGGCACCAGTGCCAAGTTGGGCTGGTTTGATAGTACCAAGTGGCTCCTGTAATCTGCCATCAAAAAATTGGCAGGCGAGATTTGTTTTCCAGGGAAAAGCGCCGTTGTTTTTATTTGGGGGCGTGTGGCTGGGAGTGGCCGGCTGGCTAATTAGAATCCACGATACGCAGGATGGTTCCCAGACCAGAGGTGGAACCAATGACAAGTCGGGCTGCTTTGATGGTGCAAAGTGGATCCTGCAATCTGCCATCCAGAAGCGCGGTAGCTTACTTTTGTTTGCCAGGGAAACGGGCCGAGGTTTGTGGCTGGGGGCCTATGGCTGGGAGTGACCGGCTGGCTCATGAAAAGCTACGATAGGCAGGATGGTTACCAGACCCATGGTGACAGCGCTGCCAAGTTGGGCTGGTTTGATAGTACCAAGTGGCTCCTGCAATCTGCCATCAAAAAGTTGGCAGGCGAGTTTTGTTTTCCAGGGAAAAGCGCCATTGATTGTGTTTGGGGGCCTGTGGCTGGGAGTGGCCGGCTGGCTCCTTAGAATACACGATACGCAGGAGAGTTCCCAGACCAGAGGTGGCACCAGTGCCAAGTTGGGCTGGTTTGATAGCACCAAGTGGCTCCTGCAATCTGCCATCAAAAAGTTGGCAGTCGAGTTATGTTTTCCAGGGAAAAGCGCCATTGTTTGTGTTTGGGGGCCTATGGCTGGGAGTGACCGGCTGGCTCCGGAAAAGCTACGATAGGCAGGATGGTGACAAGACCCATGGTGGCACCATTGCCAAGTTGGGCTGGTTTGATAGTACCAAGTGGCTCCTGCAATCTGCCATCAAAAAGTTGGCAGGCGAGTTTTGTTTTCCAGGGAAAAGCGCCGTTGTTTGTGTTTGGGGGCCTGTGGCTGAGAGTGGCCAGCTGGCTCCTTATAATCCACGATACGCAGGATGTTTCCCAGACCCAAGGTGGCACCAGTGCCAAGTCGGGCTGGTTTGATGGTTCAAAGTGGCTCCTGCAATCTGCCATCCAGAAGCGGGGTAGCTTACATTTGTTTGCCAGGGAAATGGGCAGAGCTTTTTGTCTGGGAGCCTATGGCTGGGAGTGGCCAGCTGGCTCCTGAAAATGCACGATATGCAGAATGGTGACCAGACCCAAGGTGGCACCAGTGCCAAGTCGGGCTGCTTTTGTAGTACCAAGTGTGTCCTGCAATTTGCCATCCAGAAGAGGGGCAGTTGAGTTTTTTTTACCACAGTAAAGTGCCGTGGTTTGTGTTTGGGGGCCTATGGCTGGGAGTGACCGGCTGGCTCCTGAAGAGCTACGATAGGCAGGATGGTGACCAGACCCATGGTGGCACCAGTGACAAGTTGGGCTGGTTTGATAGCACCAAGTGGCTCCTGCAATCTGCCATCAAAATGTTGGCAGGCCAGTTTTGTTTTCCAGGGAAAAGCGCCGTTGTTTGTGTTTGGGGGCCTGTGGCTGGGAGTGGCCGGCTGGCTCCTTAGAACCCACGATACGCAGCATGGTTCCCAGACCCAAGGTGGCACCAGTTCCAAGTTGGGCTGGTTTAATACTACCAAGTGGCTCCTGCAATCCGCCATCCAGAAGCGGGGCAGCTTACTTTTGTTTGCCAGGGAAACGGGCCGAGGTTTGTGTCTGGGGGCCTATGGCTGGGAGTGACCGGCTGGCTCCTGAAAAGCTACCATAGGCAGGATGGTTACCAGACCCATGGTGGCACCAGTGCCAAGTTGGGCTGGTTTGATAGTACCAAGTGGCTCCTGCAATCTGCCATCAAAAAGTTGGCAGGCGAGTTTTGTTTTCCAGGGAAAAGCGCCCTTGATTGTGTTTGGGGGCCTGTGGCTGGGAGTGGCCGGCTGGCTCCTTAGAATCCACGATACGCAGCATGGTTCCCAGAGCCAAGGTGGCACCAGTGCCAAGTTGGGCTGGTTTGATAGTACCAAGTGCGTCCTGCAATCTGCCATCCAGAAGCGGGTCAGCTTACTTTTCTTTGCAGGGAAACGGGCCGAGGTTTGTGTCTGGGGGCTATGGCTGGGAGTGACCGGCTGGCTCATGAAAAGCTACGATAGGCAGGATGGTTACCAGACCCATGGTGGCACCAGTGCCAAGTTGGGCTGGTTTGATAGTACCAAGTGGCTCCTGCAATCTGCCATCAAAATTTGGCAGGCGAGTTTTGTTTTCCAGGGAAAATCGCCGTTGTTTGTGTTTGGGGTCCTGTGGCTGGGAGTGGCCGGCTGGCTCCTTAGAATCCACGATACGCAGGACAGTTCCCAGACCCATGGTGGCACCAGTGCCATGTTGGGCTGGTTTGATAGCACCAAGTGGCTCCTGCAATCTGCCATCAAAATGTTGGCAGTCGAGTTTTGTTTTCCAGGGAAAAGCGCCATTGTTTGTGTTTGGGGGCCTGTGGCTGGGAGTGGCAAACCGGCTCCTTAGAACCCACGATAAGCAGGATGGTCCCCAGACCAGAGGTGGCATCAGTGCCAAGTCGGGCTAGTTTGATGGTGCAAAGTGGCTCCTGCAATCTGCCATCCGGAAGCGGGTTGACTTACTTTTGTTTGCCAGGGAAACGGGCCGAGGATTTTGTCTGGGGGCCTATGGCTGGGAGTGACCGGCTGGCTCCGGAAAAGCTACGATAGGCAGTATGGTGACCAGACCCAAGGTGGCACCAGTGCCAAGTTGGGCTGGTTTGATAGTACCAAGTGGCTCCTGCAATCTGCCATCAAAAATTTGGCAGGCGAGTTTTGTTTTCCAGGGAAAAGCGCCGTTGTTTGTGTTTGGGGGCCTATGGCTGGGAGTGACCGGCTGGCTCCGGAAAAGCTACGATAGGCAGTATGGTGACAAGACCCATGGTGGCACCATTGCCAAGTTGGGCTGGTTTGATAGTACCAAGTGGCTCCTGCAATCTGCCATCAAAAAGTTGGCAGGCGAGTTTTGTTTTCCAGGGAAAAGCGCCGTTGTTTGTGTTTGGGGGCCTGTGGCTGAGGGTGGCCAGCTGGCTCCTTATAATCCACGATACGCAGGATGTTTCCCAGACCCAAGGTGGCACCAGTGCCAAGTCGGGCTGGTTTGATGGTGCAAAGTGGCTCCTGCAATCTGCCATCCAGAAGCGGGGTAGCTTACATTTGTTTGCCAGGGAAACGGGAAGAGCTTTTTGTCTGGGAGCCTATGGCTGGGAGTGGCCAGCTGGCTCCTGAAAATGCACGATATGCAGAATGGTGACCAGACCCAAGGTGGCACCAGTGCCAAGTCGGGCTGGTTTTGTAGTACCAAGTGTGTCCTTCAATTTGCCATCCAGAAGAGGGGCAGTTGAGTTTTGTTTACCAGAGTAAAGTGCCGTGGCTTGTGTTTGGGGGCCTATGGCTGAGAGTTGCCGGCTGGCCCCTGAAAATCCACGATAGGCAGGATGTTTCCCAGACCCAAGGTGGCACCAGTGCCAAGTCGGGCTCTTTTCGTAGTACCAAGTGCGTCCTGCAATCTGCCATCCAGAAGCGGGGCAGCTTACTTTTGTTTGCCAGGGAAACGGGCCGAAATTTTTGTATGGGGGCCTATGGCTGGGGGTGACTGGCTGGCTCCTGAAAAGCTACGATAGGCAGGATGGTGACCAGCCCCATGGTGGCACCAGGGCCAAGTTGGGCTGATTTGATAGTACCAAGTGGCTCCTGCAATCTGCCATCAAAAAGTTGGCAGGCGAGTTTTGTTTTCCAGGGAAAAGCGCCGTTGTTTGTGTTTGGGGGCCTGTGGCTGAGAGTGGCCAGCTGGCTCCTTGTAATCCACGATACGCAGGATGTTTCCCAGACCCAAGGTGGCACCAGTGCCAAGTTGGGCTGGTTTGATGGTGCAAAGTGGCTCCTGCAATCTGCCATCAAAAAGTTGGCAGGCGAGTTTTGTTTTCCAGGGAAAAGCGCCGTTCCTTTTGTTTGGGGGCCTGTGGTTGGGAGTGGCCGGCTGGCTAATTAGAATCTACGATACGCAGCATGGTTCCCAGACCCAAGGTGGCACCAGTGCCAAGTTGGGCTGGTTTGATAGTACCAAGTTGTTCCTGCAATCTGCCATCAAAAATTTGGCAGGCGAGTTTTGTTTTCCAGGGAAAAGCGCCGTTGTTTGTATTTGGGGGCCTATGGCTGGGGGTGACCGGCTGGCTCCGGAAAAGCTACGATAGGCAGTATGGTGACAAGACCCATGGTGGCACCAGTGCCATGTTGGGCTGGTTTGATAGTACCAAGTGGCTCCTGCAATCTGCCATCAAAATGTTGGCAGGCGAGTTTTGTTTTCCGGGGAAAAGCGCCATTGATTGTGTTTGGGGGCCTGTGGCTGGGAGTGGCTGCCTGGCGCCTTAGAATCTACGTTACGCAGCATGGTTCCCAGAGCCAAGGTGGCACCAGTGCCAAGTCGGGCTGGTTTGATAGTACCAAGTGGCCCATGCAATCTGCCATCCAGAAGCGGGGCAGCTTACTTTTGTTTGCCAGGGAAACGGGCCGAGGTTTGTGTCTGGCGGCCTATGGCTGAGAGTGACCGGCTAGGTCCTGAAAAGCTACGATAGGCAGGATGGTGACCATACCCATGGTGGCACCAGTGCCAAGTTGGGCTGGTTTGATAGTACCAAGTGGCTCCTGCAATCTGCCATCAAAAATTGGCAGGCCAGTTTTGTTTTCCAGGGAAAAGCGCCGTTGTTTGTGTTTGGGGGCCTGTGGCTGGGAGTGGCCGGCTGGCTCCTTAGAATCCACGATACGCAGGATGGTTCCCAGACCCGAGGTGGCACCAGTGCCAAGTCGGGCTGGTTTGATGGTGCAAAGTGGCTCCTGCAATCTGCCATCCAGAAGCGGGGTAGCTTACTTTTGTTTGCCGGGGAAACGGGCAGAGCTTTGTGTTTGGGGCCTATGGCTGGGACTGACCGGCTGGCTCCTGAAAAGGTACGATAGGCAGGATGGTTACCAGACCCATAGAGGCACCAGTGCCAAGTTGGGCTGGTTTGATAGTACCAAGTGGCTCCTGCAATCTGCCATCCAGAAGCGGGGCAGCTTACTTTTGTTTGCCAGGGAAACGGGCCGAGGTTTGTGTCTGGCGGCCTATGGCTGAGAGTGACCGGCTGGCTCCTGAAAAGCTACAGTAGGCAGGATGCTGACCAGACCCATGGTAGCAGCAGTGCCAAGTTGGGCTGATTTGATAGTACCAAGTGGCTCCTGCAATCTGCCATCAAAAGGTTGGCAGACGAGTTTTGTTTTCCAGGTAAAAGCGCCGTTGTTTGTGTTTGGGGCCCTGTGGCTGGGAGTGACCGCCTGTCGTATTAGAATCCAATTTACGCAGCATGGTTCCCAGATCCAAGGTGGCACCAGTGCCAAATCGGGCTGGTTTGATAGTACCAAGTGGCTCCTGCAATCTGCCATCCAGAAGCGGGGCAGCTTACTTTTGTTTGCCAGGGAAACGGGCCGAGGTATTTGTCTGGGGCCCTATGGCAGGGAGTGACTGGCTGGCTCCTGAAAAGCTACGATAGGCAGGATGGTGACCAGACCCATGGTGGCACCAGTGCCAAGTGGGGCTGGTTTGATAGTACCAAGTGGCTCCTGCAATCTGCCATCAAAAAGTTGGCAGGCGAGTTTTGTTTTCCAGGGAAAAGCGCCATTGATTTTGTTTGGGGACCTGTGGCTGGGAGTGGCCGGCTGGCTCCTTAGAATCCACGATACACAGCATGGTTCCCAGACCCAAGGTTGCACCAGTGCCAAGTTGGGGTGGTTTGATAGTACCAAGTGGCTCCTGCAATCTGCCATCCAGAAGCGGGGCAGCTTACTTTTGTTTGCCAGGGAAACGGGCCGAGGTTTGTGTCTGGGGGCTATGGCCCGGAGTGACCGGCTGGCTCCTGAGAAGCTACGATAGGCAGGATGGTGACCAGACTAATGGTGGCACCAGTGCCAAGTTGGGCTGGTTTGATAGTACCAAGTGGCTCCTGCAATATGCCATCAAAATTTGGCAGGCGAGTTTTGTTTTCCAGGGAAAAGCGCCGTTGTTTGTGTTTGGGGGCCTGTGGCTGGGAGTGGCCGGCTGGCTCCTTAGAATCCACGATACGCAGGACAGTTCCCAGACCAGAGGTGGCACCAGTGCCAAGTCGGGCTGGTTTTATGTTGCAAAGTGGCTCCTGCAATCTGCCATCAAAATGTTGGCAGGCGAGTTTTGTTTTCCAGGGAAAAGCGCCGTTGTTTGTGTTTGGGGGCCTGTGGTTGGGAGTGGCCGGCTGGCTAATTAGAATCTACGATACGCAGCATGGTTCCCAGACCCAAGGTGGCACCAGTGCCAAGTCGGGCTGGTTTGATAGTACCAAGTGGTTCCTGCAATCTGCCATCCAGAAGCGGGGCAGCTTACTTTTGTTTGCCAGGGAAACGGGCCGAGGTTTGTGTCTGGGGGCCTATGGCTGGGAGTGACCGGCTGGCTCCTGAAAAGCTACGATAGGCAGGATGGTGACCAGACCCATGGTGGCACCAGTGCCAAGTCGGGCTGGTTTGATAGCACCAAGTGGCTCCTGCAATCTGCCATCAAAATGTTGGCAGGCCAGTTTTGTTTTCCAGGGAAAAGCGCCGTTGTTTGTGTTTGGGGGCCTGTGGCTGGGAGTGGCCGGCTGGCTCCTTAGAACCCACGATACGCAGCATGGTTCCCAGACCCAAGGTGGCACCAGTGCCAAGTTGGGCTGGTTTGATACTACCAAGTGGCTCCTGCAATCTGCCATCCAGAAGCGGGGCAGCTTACTTTTGTTTGCCAGGGATACGGGCAGAGCTTTGTGTCTGGGGGCCTATGGCTGGGAGTGACCGGCTGGCTCCTGAAAAGCTACGATAGGCAGGATGGTGACCAGACCCATGGTGGCACCAGTGCCAAGTTGGGCTGGTTTGATAGTACCAAGTGGCTCCTGTAATCTGCCATCAAATAGTTGGCAGGCGAGTTTTGTTTTCCAGGGAAAAGCGCCGTTGTTTGTGTTTGGGGGCCTGTGGCTGGGAGCGGCCGGCTGGCTCCTTAGAACCCACGATACGCCGGACAGTTCCCAGACCAGAGGTGGCACCAGTGCCAAGTTGGGCTGGTTTGATAGTACCAAGTGTCTCCTGCAATCTGCCATCAAAATTTGGCAGGCGAGTTTTGTTTTCCAGGGAAAAGCGCCGTTGTTTGTGTTTGGGGCCTGTGGCTGAGAGTGGCCAGCTGGCTCCTTAGAATCCACGATACGCAGGATGGTTCCCAGACCCAAGGTGGCACCAGTGCCAAGTCGGGCTGGTTTGATGGTGCAAAGTGGCTCCTGCAATCTGCCATCCAGAAGCGGGGTAGCTTACATTTGTTTGCCAGGGAAACGGGCAGAGATTTGTGTCTGGGAGCCTATGGCTGGGAGTGGCCATCTGGCTCCTTAAAATGCACGATATGCAGGATGGTGACCAGACCCAAGGTGGCACCAGTGCCAAGTCGGGCTGGTTTTGTAGTACCAAGTGTGTCCTGCAATTTGCCATCCAGAAGAGGGGCAGTTGAGTTTTGTTTACCAGAGTAAAGTGCCGTGGCTTGTGTTTGGGGGCCTATGGCTGAGAGTTGCCGGCTGGCCCCTGAAAATCCACGATAGGCAGGATGGTTCCCAGATCCAAGGTGGCACCAGTGCCAAGTCGGGCTGGTTTGATGGTGCAAAGTGCCTCCTGCCATCTGCCAACCAGACGCGGGGCAGCGGATTTTTGTTTTTTCTGGAGAAAAGTTCCGTGGTTTATTTTTGGGTGTATATGACTGGGCGTGACCGGCTGGCTCCTTAAAAAGCTCGATACGCAGCATGGTTCCCTGACCCAAGGTGGCATCAGTGCCAAGTCGGGCTGTTTTCGTAGTACCAAGTGCGTCCTGCAATCTGCCATCCAGAAGCGGGGCAGCTTACTTTGGTTTGCCAGGGAAACGGGCCGAAATTTTTGTATGGGGGCCTACGGCTGGGGGTGACTGGCTGGCTCCTGAAAAGCTACGATAGGCAGGATGGTGACCAGCCCCATGGTAGCACCAGTGCCAAGTTGGGCTGGTTTGATAGTACCAAGTGGCTCCTGCAATCTGCCATCAAAATGTTGGCAGGCGAGTTTTGTTTTCCAGGGAAAAGCGCCGTTGTTTGTGTTTGGGGGCATGTGGCTGGGAGTGGCCGGCTGGCTCCTGAAAATCCACGATAGGCAGGATGGTTCCCAGATCCAAGGTGGCACCAGTGCCAAGTCGGGCTGGTTTTATGTTGCAAAGTGGCTCCTGCAATCTGCCATCAAAAAGTTGGCAGGCGAGTTTTGTTTTCCAGGGAAAAGCGCCGTTCTTTGTGTTTGGGGGCTTGTGGTTGGGAGTGGCCGGCTGGCTAATTAGAATCTACGATACGCAGCATGGTTCCCAGACCCAAGGTGGCACCAGTGCCAAGTTGGGCTGGTTTGATAGTACCAAGTGGTTCCTGCAATCTGCCATCAAAAATTTGGCAGGCGAGTTTTGTTTTCCAGGGAAAATCGCAGTTGTTTGTATTTGGGGGCCTATGGCTGGGGGTGACCGGCTGGCTCCGGAAAAGCTACAATAGGCAGTATGGTGACAAGACCCATGGTGGCACCAGTGCCAAGTCGGGCTGCTTTTGTAGTACCAAATGTGTCCTGCAATTTGCCATCCAGAAGAGGGGCAGTTGAGTTTTTTTTACCACAGTAAAGTGCCGTGGTTTGTGTTTGGGGGCCTATGGCTGAGAGTTGCCGGCTGGCCCCTGAAAATCCACGATAGGCAGGATGGTTCCCAGACCAGAGGTGGCACCAGTGCCAAGTCGGGCTGGTTTGATGGTGCAAAGTGGCTCCTGCAATCTGCCATCCAGACGCGGGGCAGCGGATTTTTTTTTGCTGGAGAAAAGTTCCGTGTTTTGTTTTTGGTGGTATATGGCTTGGCGTGACCGGCTGGCTCCTTAAAAAGCTCGATACGCAGCATGGTTCCCTGACCCAAGGTGGCATCAGTGCCAAGTCGGGCTGTTTTCGTAGTACCAAGTGCGTCCTGCAATCTGCCATCCAGAAGCGGGGCAGCTTACTTTTGTTTGCCAGGGAAACGGGCCGAGGTTTGTGGCTGGGGGCCTATGGCTGGGGGTGACTGGCTGGCTCCTGAAAAGCTACGATAGGCAGGATGGTTACCAGCCCCATGGTGGCACCAGTGCCAAGTTGGGCTGGTTTGATAGTGCCAAGTGGCTCCTGCAATCTGCCATCAAAAAGTTGGCAGGCGAGTTTTGTTTTCCAGGGAAAAGCGCCGTTGTTTGTGTTTGGGGGCATGTGGCTGGGAGTGGCCGGCTGGCTCCTGAAAATCCATGATAGGCAGGATGGTTCCCAGATCCAAGGTGGCACCAGTGCCAAGTCGGGCTGGTTTTATGTTGCAAAGTGGCTCCTGCAATCTGCCATCAAAAAGTTGGCAGGCGAGTTTTGTTTTCCAGGGAAAAGCGCCGTTGTTTGTGTTTGGGGGCCTGTGGCTGGGAGTGGCCGGCTGGCTAATTAGAATCTACGATACGCAGCATGGTTCCCAGACCAGAGGTGGCACCAGTGCCAAGTCGGGCTGGTTTGATAGTACCAAGTGGTTCCTGCAATCTGCCATCCAGAAGCGGGGCAGCTTACTTTTGTTTGCCAGGGAAACGGGCCGAGGTTTGTGTCTGGGGGCGTATGGCTGGGAGTGACTGGCTGGCTCCTGAAAAGCTACGATAGGCAGGATGGTGACCAGACCCATGGTGGCACCAGTGCCAAGTTGGGCTGGTTTGATAGCACCAAGTGGCTCCTGCAATCTGCCATCAAAATGTTGGCAGGCGAGTTTTGTTTTCCAGGGAAAAGCGCCGTTGTTTGTGTTTGGGGGCCTGTGGCTGGGAGTGGCCGGCTGGCTCCTTAGAACCCACGATACGCAGCATGGTTCCCAGACCCAAGGTGGCACCAGTGCCAAGTTGGGCTGGTTTGATACTACCAAGTGGCTCCTGCAATCTGCCATCCAGAAGCGGGGCAGCTTACTTTTGTTTGCCCGGGATACGGGCAGAGCTTTGTGTCTGGGGGCCTATGGCTGGGAGTGACCGGCTGGCTCCTGAAAAGCTACGATAGGCAGGATGGTGACCAAACCCATGGTGGCACCAGTGCCAAGTTGGGCTGGTTTGATAGTACCAAGTGGCTCCTGCAATCTGCCATCAAAAAGTTGGCAGGCGAATTATGTTTTCCAGGGAAAAGCGCCGTTGTTTGTGTTTGGGGGCCTGTGGCTGGGAGTGGCCGGCTGGCTCCGTAGAATCCACGATAGGCAGGATGGTTCCCAGACCAGAGGTGGCACCAGTGCCAAGTCGGGCTAGTTTGATGGTGCAAAGTGGCTCCTGCAATCTGCCATCCAGAAGCGGGGTAGCTTACTTTTGTATGCCAGGGAAACGGGCCGAGGTTTTTGTCTGGGGGCCTATGGCTGGGAGTGACCGGCTGGCTCCTGAAAAGCTACCATAGGCAGGATGGTGACCAGACCCATGGTGGCACCAGTGCCAAGTTGGGCTGGTTTGATAGTACCAAGTGGCTCCTGCAATCTGCCATCAAAATGTTGGCAGGCGAGTTTTGTTTTCCAGGGAAAAGCGCCGTTGTTTGTGTTTGGGGGCCTGTGGCTGGGAGTGGCCGGCTGGCTCCTTAGAATCCACGATTCGCTGCATGGTTCCCAGACCAGAGGTGGCACCAGTGCCAAGTCGGGCCAGTTTGATGGTGCAAAGTGTCTCCTGCAATCTGCCATCCAGAAGCGGGGTAGCTTAGTTTTGTTTGCCAGGGAAACGGGCCGAGGTTTGTGTCTGGGGGCCTATGGCTGGGAGTGACCGGCTGGCTCCTGAAAAGCTACGATAGGCAGGATGGTGACCAGACCCATGGTGGCACCAGTGACAAGTTGGGCTGGTTTGATAGCACCAAGTGGCTCCTGCAATCTGCCATCAAAAAGTTGGCAGGCCAGTTTTGTTTTCCAGGGAAAAGCGCCGTTGTTTTTATTTGGGGGCGTGTGGCTGGGAGTGGCCGGCTGGCTAATTAGAATCCACGATACGCAGGATGGTTCCCAGACCAGAGGTGGAACCAATGACAAGTCGGGCTGCTTTGATGGTGCAAAGTGGATCCTGCAATCTGCCATCCAGAAGCGGGGTAGCTTACTTTTGTTTGCCAGGGAAACGGGCCGAGGTTTGTGGCTGGGGGCCTATGGCTGGGAGTGACCGGCTGGCTCCTGAAAAGCTACGATAGGCAGGATGGTTACCAGACCCATGGTGGCAGCGCTGCCAAGTTGGGCTGGTTTGATAGTACCAAGTGGCTCCTGCAATCTGCCATCAAAAAGTTGGCAGGCGAGTTTTGTTTTCCAGGGAAAAGCGCCATTGATTGTGTTTGGGGGCCTGTGGCTGGGAGTGGCCGGCTGGCTCCTTAGAATACACGATACGCAGGACAGTTCCCAGACCAGAGGTGGCACCAGTGCCAAGTTGGGCTGGTTTGATAGCACCAAGTGGCTCCTGCAATCTGCCATCAAAAAGTTGGCAGTCGAGTTTTGTTTTCCAGGGAAAAGCGCCATTGTTTGTGTTTGGGGGCCTATGGCTGGGAGTGACCGGCTGGCTCCGGAAAAGCTACGATAGGCAGGATGGTGACAAGACCCATGGTGGCACCATTGCCAAGTTGGGCTGGTTTGATAGTACCAAGTGGCTCCTGCAATCTGCCATCAAAAAGTTGGCAGGCGAGTTTTGTTTTCCAGGGAAAAGCGCCGTTGTTTGTGTTTGGGGGCCTGTGGCTGAGAGTGGCCAGCTGGCTCCTTATAATCCACGATACGCAGGATGTTTCCCAGACCCAAGGTGGCACCAGTGCCAAGTCGGGCTGGTTTGATGGTGCAAAGTG
This sequence comes from Melospiza georgiana, assembly GCF_028018845.1. Lineage (NCBI taxonomy): Eukaryota > Metazoa > Chordata > Aves > Passeriformes > Passerellidae > Melospiza > Melospiza georgiana. The sequence continues at coordinate 88,770,049 of NC_080431.1, read as the reverse complement.
GCTCCTGCAATCTGCCATCCAGAAGCGGGGTAGCTTACATTTGTTTGCCAGGGAAATGGGCAGAGCTTTTTGTCTGGGAGCCTATGGCTGGGAGTGGCCAGCTGGCTCCTGAAAATGCACGATATGCAGAATGGTGACCAGACCCAAGGTGGCACCAGTGCCAAGTCGGGCTGCTTTTGTAGTACCAAGTGTGTCCTGCAATTTGCCATCCAGAAGAGGGGCAGTTGAGTTTTTTTTACCACAGTAAAGTGCCGTGGTTTGTGTTTGGGGGCCTATGGCTGGGAGTGACCGGCTGGCTCCTGAAGAGCTACGATAGGCAGGATGGTGACCAGACCCATGGTGGCACCAGTGACAAGTTGGGCTGGTTTGATAGCCCCAAGTGGCTCCTGCAATCTGCCATCAAAATGTTGGCAGGCCAGTTTTGTTTTCCAGGGAAAAGCGCCGTTGTTTGTGTTTGGGGGCCTGTGGCTGGGAGTGGCCGGCTGGCTCCTTAGAACCCACGATACGCAGCATGGTTCCCAGACCCAAGGTGGCACCAGTTCCAAGTTGGGCTGGTTTAATACTACCAAGTGGCTCCTGCAATCTGCCATCCAGAAGCGGGGCAGCTTACTTTTGTTTGCCAGGGAAACGGGCCGAGGTTTGTGTCTGGGGGCCTATGGCTGGGAGTGACCGGCTGGCTCATGAAAAGCTACGATAGGCAGGATGGTTACCAGACCCATGGTGGCACCAGTGCCAAGTTGGGCTGGTTTGATAGTACCAAGTGGCTCCTGCAATCTGCCATCAAAAAGTTGGCAGGCGAGTTTTGTTTTCCAGGGAAAAGCGCCATTGATTGTGTTTGGGGGCCTGTGGCTGGGAGTGGCCGGCTGGCTCCTTAGAATCCACGATACGCAGCATGGTTCCCAGACCAGAGGTGGCACCAGTGCCAAGTTGGGCTGGTTTGATAGTACCAAGTGCGTCCTGCAATCTGCCATCCAGAATCGGGGCAGCTTACTTTTGTTTGCAGGGAAACGGGCCGAGGTTTGTGTCTGGGGGCTATGGCTGGGAGTGACCGGCTGGCTCCTGAAAAGCTACGATAGGCAGTATGGTGACCAGACCCATGGTGGCACCAGTGCCAAGTTGGGCTGGTTTGATAGTACCAAGTGGCTCCTGCAATCTGCCATCAAAATTTGGCAGGCGAGTTTTGTTTTCCAGGGAAAAGCGCCGTTGTTTGTGTTTGGGGCCTGTGGCTGAGAGTGGCCAGCTGGCTCCTTAGAATCCACGATACGCAGGATGGTTCCCAGACCCAAGGTGGCACCAGTGCCAAGTCGGGCTGGTTTGATGGTGCAAAGTGGCTCCTGCAATCTGCCATCCAGAAGCGGGGTAGCTTACATTTGTTTGCCAGGGAAACGGGCAGAGATTTGTGTCTGGGAGCCTGTGGCTGGGAGTGGCCATCTGGCTCCTTAAAATGCACGATATGCAGAATGGTGACCAGACCCAAGGTGGCACCAGTGCCAAGTCGGGCTGGTTTTGTAGTACCAAGTGTGTCCTGCAATTTGCCATCCAGAAGAGGGGCAGTTGAGTTTTGTTTACCAGAGTAAAGTGCCGTGGCTTGTGTTTGGGGGCCTATGGCTGAGAGTTGCCGGCTGGCCCCTGAAAATCCACGATAGGCAGGATGGTTCCCAGATCCAAGGTGGCACCAGTGCCAAGTCGGGCTGGTTTGATGGTGCAAAGTGGCTCCTGCCATCTGCCAACCAGACGCGGGGCAGCGGATTTTTGTTTTTTCTGGAGAAAAGTTCCGTGGTTTATTTTTGGGGGTATATGACTGGGCGTGACCGGCTGGCTCCTTAAAAAGCTCAATACGCAGCATGGTTCCCTGACCCAAGGTGGCATCAGTGCCAAGTCGGGCTGTTTTCGTAGTACCAAGTGCGTCCTGCAATCTTCCATCCAGAAGCGGGGCAGCTTACTTTGGTTTGCCAGGGAAACGGGCCGAAATTTTTGTATGGGGGCCTACGGCTGGGGGTGACTGGCTGGCTCCTGAAAAGCTACGATAGGCAGGATGGTGACCAGCCCCATGGTAGCACCAGTGCCAAGTTGGGCTGGTTTGATAGTACCAAGTGGCTCCTGCAATCTGCCATCAAAATATTGGCAGGCGAGTTTTGTTTTCCAGGGAAAAGCGCCGTTGTTTGTGTTTGGGGGCATGTGGCTGGGAGTGGCCGGCTGGCTCCTGAAAATCCACGATAGGCAGGATGGTTCCCAGATCCAAGGTGGCACCAGTGCCAAGTCGGGCTGGTTTTATGTTGCAAAGTGGCTCCTGCAATCTGCCATCAAAAAGTTGGCAGGCGAGTTTTGTTTTCCAGGGAAAAGCGCCGTTCTTTGTGTTTGGGGGCCTGTGGTTGGGAGTGGCCGGCTGGCTAATTAGAATCTACGATACGCAGCATGGTTCCCAGACCCAAGGTGGCACCAGTGCCAAGTTGGGCTGGTTTGATAGTACCAAGTGGTTCCTGCAATCTGCCATCAAAAATTTGGCAGGCGAGTTTTGTGTTCCAGGGAAAAGCGCCGTTGTTTGTATTTGGGGGCCTATGGCTGGGGGTGACCGGCTGGCTCCTGAAAAGCTACGATAGGCAGTATGGTGACAAGACCCATGGTGGCACCAGTGCCAAGTCGGGCTGCTTTTGTAGTACCAAATGTGTCCTGCAATTTGCCATCCAGAAGAGGGGCAGTTGAGTTTTTTTTACCACAGAAAAGCGCCGTTGTTTGTGTTTGGGGCCCTGTGGCTGGGAGTGGCCGCCTGTCGTCTTAGAATCCACCTTACGCAGCATGGTTCCCAGATCCAAGGTGGCACCAGTGCCAAGTCGGGCTGGTTTGATAGTACCAAGTGGCTCCTGCAATCTGCCATCCAGAAGCAAGGCAGCTTACTTTTGTTTGCCAGGGAAACGGGCCGAGGTATTTGTCTGGGGCCTTATGGCAGGGAGTGACTGGCTGGCTCCTGAAAAGCTACGATAGGCAGGATGGTGACCAGACCCATGGTGGCACCAGTGCCAAGTTGGGCTGGTTTGATAGTACCAAGTGGCTCCTGCAATCTGCCATCCAGAAGCGGGGCAGCTTACTTTTGTTTTCCATGGAACCTGGCCGAGGTTCCTGTCTGGGGGTCTATGGCTGGGAGTGACCTCCTGGGTCCTGAAAAGCTATGCTAGGCAGGATGGTGACCAGACCCATGGTGGCACCAGTGCCAAGTTGGGCTAGTCTGATAGTACCAAGTAGCTCCTGCAATCTGCCATCAAAATGTTGGCAGGCGAGTTTTGTTTTCCGGGGAAAAGCGCCGTTGTTTGTGTTTGGGGGCCTGTGGCTGGGTGTGGCTGCCTGGCGCCTTAGAATCTACGTTACGCAGCATGGTTCCCAGAGCCAAGGTGGCACCAGTGCCAAGTCGGGCTGGTTTGATAGTACCAAGTGGCTCCTGCAATCTGCCATCCAGAAGCGGGGCAGCTTACTTTTGTTTGCCAGGGAAACGGGCCGAGGTTGGTGTCTGGCGGCCTATGGCTGAGAGTGACCGGCTAGGTCCTGAAAAGCTACGTTAGGCAGGATGGTGACCATACCCATGGTGGCACCAGTGCCAAGTTGGGCTGGTTTGATAGTACCAAGTGGCTCCTGCAATCTGCCATCAAAAAGATTGCAGGCCAGATTTGTTTTCCAGGGAAAAGCGCCGTTGTTTGTGTTTGGGGGCCTGTGGCTGGGAGTGGCCGGCTGGCTACTTAGAATCCAAGATACGCAGGATGGTTCCCAGACCCGAGGTGGCACCAGTGCCAAGTCGGGCTGGTTTGATGGTTCAAAGTGGCTCCTGCAATCTGCCATCCAGAAGCGGGGTAGCTTACTTTTGTTTGCCGGGGAAACGGGCAGAGCTTTGTGTTTGGGGCCTATGGCTGGGACTGACCGGCTGGCTCCTGAAAAGCTATGATAGGCAGGATGGTTACCAGACCCATGGAGGCACCAGTGCCAAGTTGGGCTGGTTTGATAGTACCAAGTGGCTCCTGCAATCTGCCATCCAGAAGCGGGGCAGCTTACTTTTGTTTGCCAGGGAAACGGGCCGAGGTTTGTGTCTGGGGGCCTATGGCTGGGAGTGACCAGCTGGCTCCTGAAAAGCTACGATAGGCAGTATGGTGACCAGACCCATGGTGGCACCAGTGGCAAGTTGGGCTGGTTTGATAGTACCAAGTGGCTCCTGCAATCTGCCATCAAAAATTTGCCAGGCCAGTTTTGTTTTCCAGGGAAAAGCGCGGTTGTTTGTGTTTGTGGGCCTGTGGCTGGGAGTGGCCATCTGGCTCCTTAGAATCCACGATACGCAGCATGGTTCCCAGACCAGAGGTGGCACCAGTGCCAAGTCAGGCTGGTTTGATGGTTCAAAGTGGCTCCTGCAATCTGCCATCCAGAAGCGGGGCAGCTTACTTTTGTTTGCCAGGGAAACGGGCAGGGCTTTTTGTCTGTGGCCTATGGCTGGGAGTGACCGGCTGGCTCCTGAAAAGCTACGATAGGCAGGATGGTTACCAGACCCATGGAGGCACCAGTGCCAAGTTGGGCTGGTTTGATAGTACCAAGTGGCTCCTGCAATCTGCCATCCAAAAGCAGGGCAACTGAGTTTTGTTTGCCAGAGAAAAGCGCTGTTGTTTGTGTTTGGGGTCCTGTGGCTGGGAGTGGCCGGCTGGCTCCTTAGAATCCATGATACGCAGGATGGTTCCCAGACCCAAGGTGGCACCAGTGCCAGGTCGGGCTGGTTTGATAGTACCAAGTGGTTCCTGCAATCTGCCATCCAGAAGCGGGGCAGCTTACTTTTGTTTACCATGGAAATGGGCCGAGATTTGTGTCTGGGCGCCTATGGCTGGGAGTGACCGGCTGGCTCCTGAAAAGCTACGATAGGCAGGATTGTGAGCAGACACATGGTGGCAGCAGTGCCAAGTTGGGCTGGTTTGATAGTACCAAGTGGCTCCTGCAATCTGCCATCAAAATTTGGCAGGCGAGTTTTGTTTTCCAGGGAAAAGCGCCGTTGTTTGTGTTTGGGGGCCTGTGGCTGGGAGTGGCCGGCTGGCTCCTTAGAATCCACGATACGCAGGACAGTTCCCAGACCAGAGGTGGCACCAGTGCCAAGTCGGGCTGGTTTGATAGTACCAAGTGGCTCCTGCAATCTGCCATCAAAAAGTTGGCAGGCGCAATTGTTTTCCAGGGAAAAGCGCCGTTGTTTTTGTTTGGGGCCCTGTGGTTGGGAGTGGCCGGCTGCCTCCTTAGAATCCACGATACGCAGGATGGTTTCCAGGCCCAAGGTGGCACCAGTTCCAAGTCGGGCTGGTTTGATAGTACCAAGTGGTTCCTGCAATCTGCCATCCAGAAGCGGGACAGCTTACTTTTGTTTGCCAGGGAAACGGGCCGAGGTTTTGTGTCTGGGGGCCTATGGCTGGGAGTGACCAGCTGGCTCCTGAAAAGCTACGATAGGCAGTATGGTGACCAGACCCATGGTGGCACCAGTGCCAAGTTGGGCTGGTTTGATAGTACCAAGTGGCTCCTGCAATCTGCCATCAAAATTTGGCAGGCGAGTTTCGTTTTCCAGGGAAAAGCGCCGTTGTTTGTGTTTGGGGCCCTGTGGCTGGGAGTGGCCGGCTGGCCCCTGAAAATCCACGATAGGCAGAATGGTTCCCAGACCCAAGGTGGCACCAGTGCCAAGTTGGGCTGTTTTTGTAGTACCATGTGCGTCCTGCAATTTGCCTTCCAGAAGTGGGGCAGTTGAGTTTTGTTTGCCAGAGAAAAGGCCGTGGTTTGTGTTTGAGGGCATATGGCTGAGAGTGGCCGGCTGACCCCACAAAATCCACAATAGGCAGGATGGTTCCCAGAGCCAAGGTGGCACCAGTGCCAAGTCGGGCTGGTTTGATAGTACTAAATAGCTCCTGCAATCTGCCATCCAGAAGCGGGGTAGCTTTATTTTGTTTGTCAGGGAAACGGGCAGAGCTTTGTGTCTGGGGTCCTGTGGCTGGGAGTGGCCGGCTGGCTCCTTAGAATCCACGATACGCAGGATGGTTACCAGCCCCATGGTGGCACCAGTGCCAAGTTGGGCTGGTTTGATAGTGCCAAGTGGCTCCTGCAATCTGCCATCAAAAAGTTGGCAGGCGAGTTTTGTTTTCCAGGGAAAAGCGCCGTTGTTTGTGTTTGGGGGCATGTGGCTGGGAGTGGCCGGCTGGCTCCTGAAAATCCATGATAGGCAGGATGGTTCCCAGATCCAAGGTGGCACCAGTGCCAAGTCGGGCTGGTTTTATGTTGCAAAGTGGCTCCTGCAATCTGCCATCAAAAAGTTGGCAGGCGAGTTTTGTTTTCCAGGGAAAAGCGCCGTTGTTTGTGTTTGGGGGCCTGTGGCTGGGAGTGGCCGGCTGGCTAATTAGAATCTACGATACGCAGCATGGTTCCCAGACCAGAGGTGGCACCAGTGCCAAGTCGGGCTGGTTTGATAGTACCAAGTGGTTCCTGCAATCTGCCATCCAGAAGCGGGGCAGCTTACTTTTGTTTGCCAGGGAAACGGGCCGAGGTTTGTGTCTGGGGGCGTATGGCTGGGAGTGACTGGCTGGCTCCTGAAAAGCTACGATAGGCAGGATGGTGACCAGACCCATGGTGGCACCAGTGCCAAGTTGGGCTGGTTTGATAGCACCAAGTGGCTCCTGCAATCTGCCATCAAAATGTTGGCAGGCGAGTTTTGTTTTCCAGGGAAAAGCGCCGTTGTTTGTGTTTGGGGGCCTGTGGCTGGGAGTGGCCGGCTGGCTCCTTAGAACCCACGATACGCAGCATGGTTCCCAGACCCAAGGTGGCACCAGTGCCAAGTTGGGCTGGTTTGATACTACCAAGTGGCTCCTGCAATCTGCCATCCAGAAGCGGGGCAGCTTACTTTTGTTTGCCCGGGATACGGGCAGAGCTTTGTGTCTGGGGGCCTATGGCTGGGAGTGACCGGCTGGCTCCTGAAAAGCTACGATAGGCAGGATGGTGACCAAACCCATGGTGGCACCAGTGCCAAGTTGGGCTGGTTTGATAGTACCAAGTGGCTCCTGCAATCTGCCATCAAAAAGTTGGCAGGCGAATTATGTTTTCCAGGGAAAAGCGCCGTTGTTTGTGTTTGGGGGCCTGTGGCTGGGAGTGGCCGGCTGGCTCCGTAGAATCCACGATAGGCAGGATGGTTCCCAGACCAGAGGTGGCACCAGTGCCAAGTCGGGCTAGTTTGATGGTGCAAAGTGGCTCCTGCAATCTGCCATCCAGAAGCGGGGTAGCTTACTTTTGTATGCCAGGGAAACGGGCCGAGGTTTTTGTCTGGGGGCCTATGGCTGGGAGTGACCGGCTGGCTCCTGAAAAGCTACCATAGGCAGGATGGTGACCAGACCCATGGTGGCACCAGTGCCAAGTTGGGCTGGTTTGATAGTACCAAGTGGCTCCTGCAATCTGCCATCAAAATGTTGGCAGGCGAGTTTTGTTTTCCAGGGAAAAGCGCCGTTGTTTGTGTTTGGGGGCCTGTGGCTGGGAGTGGCCGGCTGGCTCCTTAGAATCCACGATTCGCTGCATGGTTCCCAGACCAGAGGTGGCACCAGTGCCAAGTCGGGCCAGTTTGATGGTGCAAAGTGTCTCCTGCAATCTGCCATCCAGAAGCGGGGTAGCTTAGTTTTGTTTGCCAGGGAAACGGGCCGAGGTTTGTGTCTGGGGGCCTATGGCTGGGAGTGACCGGCTGGCTCCTGAAAAGCTACGATAGGCAGGATGGTGACCAGACCCATGGTGGCACCAGTGACAAGTTGGGCTGGTTTGATAGCACCAAGTGGCTCCTGCAATCTGCCATCAAAAAGTTGGCAGGCCAGTTTTGTTTTCCAGGGAAAAGCGCCGTTGTTTTTATTTGGGGGCGTGTGGCTGGGAGTGGCCGGCTGGCTAATTAGAATCCACGATACGCAGGATGGTTCCCAGACCAGAGGTGGAACCAATGACAAGTCGGGCTGCTTTGATGGTGCAAAGTGGATCCTGCAATCTGCCATCCAGAAGCGGGGTAGCTTACTTTTGTTTGCCAGGGAAACGGGCCGAGGTTTGTGGCTGGGGGCCTATGGCTGGGAGTGACCGGCTGGCTCCTGAAAAGCTACGATAGGCAGGATGGTTACCAGACCCATGGTGGCAGCGCTGCCAAGTTGGGCTGGTTTGATAGTACCAAGTGGCTCCTGCAATCTGCCATCAAAAAGTTGGCAGGCGAGTTTTGTTTTCCAGGGAAAAGCGCCATTGATTGTGTTTGGGGGCCTGTGGCTGGGAGTGGCCGGCTGGCTCCTTAGAATACACGATACGCAGGACAGTTCCCAGACCAGAGGTGGCACCAGTGCCAAGTTGGGCTGGTTTGATAGCACCAAGTGGCTCCTGCAATCTGCCATCAAAAAGTTGGCAGTCGAGTTTTGTTTTCCAGGGAAAAGCGCCATTGTTTGTGTTTGGGGGCCTATGGCTGGGAGTGACCGGCTGGCTCCGGAAAAGCTACGATAGGCAGGATGGTGACAAGACCCATGGTGGCACCATTGCCAAGTTGGGCTGGTTTGATATTACCAAGTGGCTCCTGCAATCTGCCATCAAAAAGTTGGCAGGCGAGTTTTGTTTTCCAGGGAAAAGCGCCGTTGTTTGTGTTTGGGGGCCTGTGGCTGAGAGTGGCCAGCTGGCTCCTTATAATCCACGATACGCAGGATGTTTCCCAGACCCAAGGTGGCACCAGTGCCAAGTCGGGCTGGTTTGATGGTGCAAAGTGGCTCCTGCAATCTGCCATCCAGAAGCGGGGTAGCTTACATTTGTTTGCCAGGGAAATGGGCAGAGCTTTTTGTCTGGGAGCCTATGGCTGGGAGTGGCCAGCTGGCTCCTGAAAATGCACGATATGCAGAATGGTGACCAGACCCAAGGTGGCACCAGTGCCAAGTCGGGCTGCTTTTGTAGTACCAAGTGTGTCCTGCAATTTGCCATCCAGAAGAGGGGCAGTTGAGTTTTTTTTACCACAGTAAAGTGCCGTGGTTTGTGTTTGGGGGCCTATGGCTGGGAGTGACCGGCTGGCTCCTGAAGAGCTACGATAGGCAGGATGGTGACCAGACCCATGGTGGCACCAGTGACAAGTTGGGCTGGTTTGATAGCCCCAAGTGGCTCCTGCAATCTGCCATCAAAATGTTGGCAGGCCAGTTTTGTTTTCCAGGGAAAAGCGCCGTTGTTTGTGTTTGGGGGCCTGTGGCTGGGAGTGGCCGGCTGGCTCCTTAGAACCCACGATACGCAGCATGGTTCCCAGACCCAAGGTGGCACCAGTTCCAAGTTGGGCTGGTTTAATACTACCAAGTGGCTCCTGCAATCTGCCATCCAGAAGCGGGGCAGCTTACTTTTGTTTGCCAGGGAAACGGGCCGAGGTTTGTGTCTGGGGGCCTATGGCTGGGAGTGACCGGCTGGCTCATGAAAAGCTACGATAGGCAGGATGGTTACCAGACCCATGGTGGCACCAGTGCCAAGTTGGGCTGGTTTGATAGTACCAAGTGGCTCCTGCAATCTGCCATCAAAAAGTTGGCAGGCGAGTTTTGTTTTCCAGGGAAAAGCGCCATTGATTGTGTTTGGGGGCCTGTGGCTGGGAGTGGCCGGCTGGCTCCTTAGAATCCACGATACGCAGCATGGTTCCCAGACCAGAGGTGGCACCAGTGCCAAGTTGGGCTGGTTTGATAGTACCAAGTGCGTCCTGCAATCTGCCATCCAGAATCGGGGCAGCTTACTTTTGTTTGCAGGGAAACGGGCCGAGGTTTGTGTCTGGGGGCTATGGCTGGGAGTGACCGGCTGGCTCCTGAAAAGCTACGATAGGCAGGATGGTGACCAGACCCATGGTGGCACCAGTGCCAATTTGGGCTGGTTTGATAGTACCAAGTGGCTCCTGCAATCTGCCATCAAAATTTGGCAGGCGAGTTTTGTTTTCCAGGGAAAAGCGCCGTTGTTTGTGTTTGGGGCCTGTGGCTGAGAGTGGCCAGCTGGCTCCTTAGAATCCACGATACGCAGGATGGTTCCCAGACCCAAGGTGGCACCAGTGCCAAGTCGGGCTGGTTTGATGGTGCAAAGTGGCTCCTGCAATCTGCCATCCAGAAGCGGGGTAGCTTACATTTGTTTGCCAGGGAAACGGGCAGAGATTTGTGTCTGGGAGCCTGTGGCTGGGAGTGGCCATCTGGCTCCTTAAAATGCACGATATGCAGAATGGTGACCAGACCCAAGGTGGCACCAGTGCCAAGTCGGGCTGGTTTTGTAGTACCAAGTGTGTCCTGCAATTTGCCATCCAGAAGAGGGGCAGTTGAGTTTTGTTTACCAGAGTAAAGTGCCGTGGCTTGTGTTTGGGGGCCTATGGCTGAGAGTTGCCGGCTGGCCCCTGAAAATCCACGATAGGCAGGATGGTTCCCAGATCCAAGGTGGCACCAGTGCCAAGTCGGGCTGGTTTGATGGTGCAAAGTGGCTCCTGCCATCTGCCAACCAGACGCGGGGCAGCGGATTTTTGTTTTTTCTGGAGAAAAGTTCCGTGGTTTATTTTTGGGGGTATATGACTGGGCGTGACCGGCTGGCTCCTTAAAAAGCTCAATACGCAGCATGGTTCCCTGACCCAAGGTGGCATCAGTGCCAAGTCGGGCTGTTTTCGTAGTACCAAGTGCGTCCTGCAATCTTCCATCCAGAAGCGGGGCAGCTTACTTTGGTTTGCCAGGGAAACGGGCCGAAATTTTTGTATGGGGGCCTACGGCTGGGGGTGACTGGCTGGCTCCTGAAAAGCTACGATAGGCAGGATGGTGACCAGCCCCATGGTAGCACCAGTGCCAAGTTGGGCTGGTTTGATAGTACCAAGTGGCTCCTGCAATCTGCCATCAAAATATTGGCAGGCGAGTTTTGTTTTCCAGGGAAAAGCGCCGTTGTTTGTGTTTGGGGGCATGTGGCTGGGAGTGGCCGGCTGGCTCCTGAAAATCCACGATAGGCAGGATGGTTCCCAGATCCAAGGTGGCACCAGTGCCAAGTCGGGCTGGTTTTATGTTGCAAAGTGGCTCCTGCAATCTGCCATCAAAAAGTTGGCAGGCGAGTTTTGTTTTCCAGGGAAAAGCGCCGTTCTTTGTGTTTGGGGGCCTGTGGTTGGGAGTGGCCGGCTGGCTAATTAGAATCTACGATACGCAGCATGGTTCCCAGACCCAAGGTGGCACCAGTGCCAAGTTGGGCTGGTTTGATAGTACCAAGTGGTTCCTGCAATCTGCCATCAAAAATTTGGCAGGCGAGTTTTGTGTTCCAGGGAAAAGCGCCGTTGTTTGTATTTGGGGGCCTATGGCTGGGGGTGACCGGCTGGCTCCTGAAAAGCTACGATAGGCAGTATGGTGACAAGACCCATGGTGGCACCAGTGCCAAGTCGGGCTGCTTTTGTAGTACCAAATGTGTCCTGCAATTTGCCATCCAGAAGAGGGGCAGTTGAGTTTTTTTTACCACAGAAAAGCGCCGTTGTTTGTGTTTGGGGCCCTGTGGCTGGGAGTGGCCGCCTGTCGTCTTAGAATCCACCTTACGCAGCATGGTTCCCAGATCCAAGGTGGCACCAGTGCCAAGTCGGGCTGGTTTGATAGTACCAAGTGGCTCCTGCAATCTGCCATCCAGAAGCAAGGCAGCTTACTTTTGTTTGCCAGGGAAACGGGCCGAGGTATTTGTCTGGGGCCTTATGGCAGGGAGTGACTGGCTGGCTCCTGAAAAGCTACGATAGGCAGGATGGTGACCAGACCCATGGTGGCACCAGTGCCAAGTTGGGCTGGTTTGATAGTACCAAGTGGCTCCTGCAATCTGCCATCCAGAAGCGGGGCAGCTTACTTTTGTTTTCCATGGAACCTGGCCGAGGTTCCTGTCTGGGGGTCTATGGCTGGGAGTGACCTCCTGGGTCCTGAAAAGCTATGCTAGGCAGGATGGTGACCAGACCCATGGTGGCACCAGTGCCAAGTTGGGCTAGTCTGATAGTACCAAGTAGCTCCTGCAATCTGCCATCAAAATGTTGGCAGGCGAGTTTTGTTTTCCGGGGAAAAGCGCCGTTGTTTGTGTTTGGGGGCCTGTGGCTGGGTGTGGCTGCCTGGCGCCTTAGAATCTACGTTACGCAGCATGGTTCCCAGAGCCAAGGTGGCACCAGTGCCAAGTCGGGCTGGTTTGATAGTACCAAGTGGCTCCTGCAATCTGCCATCCAGAAGCGGGGCAGCTTACTTTTGTTTGCCAGGGAAACGGGCCGAGGTTGGTGTCTGGCGGCCTATGGCTGAGAGTGACCGGCTAGGTCCTGAAAAGCTACGTTAGGCAGGATGGTGACCATACCCATGGTGGCACCAGTGCCAAGTTGGGCTGGTTTGATAGTACCAAGTGGCTCCTGCAATCTGCCATCAAAAAGATTGCAGGCCAGATTTGTTTTCCAGGGAAAAGCGCCGTTGTTTGTGTTTGGGGGCCTGTGGCTGGGAGTGGCCGGCTGGCTACTTAGAATCCAAGATACGCAGGATGGTTCCCAGACCCGAGGTGGCACCAGTGCCAAGTCGGGCTGGTTTGATGGTTCAAAGTGGCTCCTGCAATCTGCCATCCAGAAGCGGGGTAGCTTACTTTTGTTTGCCGGGGAAACGGGCAGAGCTTTGTGTTTGGGGCCTATGGCTGGGACTGACCGGCTGGCTCCTGAAAAGCTATGATAGGCAGGATGGTTACCAGACCCATGGAGGCACCAGTGCCAAGTTGGGCTGGTTTGATAGTACCAAGTGGCTCCTGCAATCTGCCATCCAGAAGCGGGGCAGCTTACTTTTGTTTGCCAGGGAAACGGGCCGAGGTTTGTGTCTGGGGGCCTATGGCTGGGAGTGACCAGCTGGCTCCTGAAAAGCTACGATAGGCAGTATGGTGACCAGACCCATGGTGGCACCAGTGGCAAGTTGGGCTGGTTTGATAGTACCAAGTGGCTCCTGCAATCTGCCATCAAAAATTTGCCAGGCCAGTTTTGTTTTCCAGGGAAAAGCGCGGTTGTTTGTGTTTGTGGGCCTGTGGCTGGGAGTGGCCATCTGGCTCCTTAGAATCCACGATACGCATCATGGTTCCCAGACCAGAGGTGGCACCAGTGCCAAGTCAGGCTGGTTTGATGGTTCAAAGTGGCTCCTGCAATCTGCCATCCAGAAGCGGGGCAGCTTACTTTTGTTTGCCAGGGAAACGGGCAGGGCTTTTTGTCTGTGGCCTATGGCTGGGAGTGACCGGCTGGCTCCTGAAAAGCTACGATAGGCAGGATGGTTACCAGACCCATGGAGGCACCAGTGCCAAGTTGGGCTGGTTTGATAGTACCAAGTGGCTCCTGCAATCTGCCATCCAAAAGCAGGGCAACTGAGTTTTGTTTGCCAGAGAAAAGCGCTGTTGTTTGTGTTTGGGGTCCTGTGGCTGGGAGTGGCCGGCTGGCTCCTTAGAATCCATGATACGCAGGATGGTTCCCAGACCCAAGGTGGCACCAGTGCCAGGTCGGGCTGGTTTGATAGTACCAAGTGGTTCCTGCAATCTGCCATCCAGAAGCGGGGCAGCTTACTTTTGTTTACCATGGAAATGGGCCGAGATTTGTGTCTGGGCGCCTATGGCTGGGAGTGACCGGCTGGCTCCTGAAAAGCTACGATAGGCAGGATTGTGAGCAGACACATGGTGGCAGCAGTGCCAAGTTGGGCTGGTTTGATAGTACCAAGTGGCTCCTGCAATCTGCCATCAAAATTTGGCAGGCGAGTTTTGTTTTCCAGGGAAAAGCGCCGTTGTTTGTGTTTGGGGGCCTGTGGCTGGGAGTGGCCGGCTGGCTCCTTAGAATCCACGATACGCAGGACAGTTCCCAGACCAGAGGTGGCACCAGTGCCAAGTCGGGCTGGTTTGATAGTACCAAGTGGCTCCTGCAATCTGCCATCAAAAAGTTGGCAGGCGCAATTGTTTTCCAGGGAAAAGCGCCGTTGTTTTTGTTTGGGGCCCTGTGGTTGGGAGTGGCCGGCTGCCTCCTTAGAATCCACGATACGCAGGATGGTTTCCAGGCCCAAGGTGGCACCAGTTCCAAGTCGGGCTGGTTTGATAGTACCAAGTGGTTCCTGCAATCTGCCATCCAGAAGCGGGACAGCTTACTTTTGTTTGCCAGGGAAACGGGCCGAGGTTTTGTGTCTGGGGGCCTATGGCTGGGAGTGACCAGCTGGCTCCTGAAAAGCTACGATAGGCAGTATGGTGACCAGACCCATGGTGGCACCAGTGCCAAGTTGGGCTGGTTTGATAGTACCAAGTGGCTCCTGCAATCTGCCATCAAAATTTGGCAGGCGAGTTTCGTTTTCCAGGGAAAAGCGCCGTTGTTTGTGTTTGGGGCCCTGTGGCTGGGAGTGGCCGGCTGGCCCCTGAAAATCCACGATAGGCAGAATGGTTCCCAGACCCAAGGTGGCACCAGTGCCAAGTTGGGCTGTTTTTGTAGTACCATGTGCGTCCTGCAATTTGCCTTCCAGAAGTGGGGCAGTTGAGTTTTGTTTGCCAGAGAAAAGGCCGTGGTTTGTGTTTGAGGGCATATGGCTGAGAGTGGCCGGCTGACCCCACAAAATCCACAATAGGCAGGATGGTTCCCAGAGCCAAGGTGGCACCAGTGCCAAGTCGGGCTGGTTTGATAGTACTAAATAGCTCCTGCAATCTGCCATCCAGAAGCGGGGTAGCTTTATTTTGTTTGTCAGGGAAACGGGCAGAGTTTTGTGTCTGGGGTCCTGTGGCTGGGAGTGGCCGGCTGGCTCCTTAGAATCCACGATACGCAGGATGGTTCCCAGACCAGTGGTGGCACCAGTGCCAAGTTGGGCTGGTTTGATCGTACCAAGTGGCTCCTGCAATCTGCCATCAAAAAGTTGCCAGGCGAGTTTTGTTTTCCAGGGAAAAGCACCGTTGTTTGTGTTTGGGGGCCTGTGGCTGGGAGTGGCCGGCTGGCTAATTAGAATCCACGATACGCAGGATGGTTCCCAGACCCGAGGTGGCACCAGTGCCAAGTCGGGATAGTTTGATGGTGCAAAGTGGCTCCTGCAATCTGCCATCCAGATGCGGGGCAGCTTACTTTTGTTTTCCATGGAAACTGGCCGAGGTTCCTGTCTGGGGGTCTATGGCTGGGAGTGACCGGCTGGATCCTGAAAAGCTATGCTAGGCAGGATGGTGACCAGACCCATGGTGGCACCAGTGCCAAGTTGGACTGGTTTGATAGTACCAAGTGGCTCCTGCAATCTGCCATCAAAATGTTGGCAGGCGAGTTTTGTTTTCCGGGGATAAGCGCCGTTGTTTGTGTTTGGGGGCCTGTGGCTGGGAGTGGCTGCCTGGCTCCTTAGAATCTACGTTACGCAGCATGGTTCCCAGAGCCAAGGTGGCACCAGTGCCAAGTCGGGCTGGTTTGATAGTGCCAAGTGGCTCCTGCAATCTGCCATCCAGAAGCGGGGCAGCTTACTTTTGTTTGCCAGGGAAACGGGCCGAGGTTTTTGTCTGGGGGTCTATGGCTGGGAGTGACCGGCTGGCTCCTGAAAAGCTACGATAGGCAGGATGGTGACCAGACCCATGGTGGCACCATTGCCAAGTTGGGCTGGTTTGATAGTACCAAGTGGCTCCTGCAATCTGCCATCAAAAAGTTGGCAGGCCAGTTTTGTTTTCCAGGGAAAAGCGCCGTTGTTTGCGTTTGTGGGCCTGTGGCTGGGAGTGGCCAGCTGGCTCCTTAGAATCCACGATACGCAGGATGGTTCCCAGACCAGAGGTGGCACCAGTGCCAAGTCGGGCTGGTTTGATGGTTCAAAGTGTCTCCTGCAATCTGCCATCCAGAAGCGGGGTAGCTTACTTTTGTTTGCCAGGGAAACGGGCAGAGCTTTTTGTCTGGGGCCTATGGCTGGGAGTGACTGGCTGGCTCCTGAAAAGCTACGATAGGCAGGATGGTTACCAGACCCATGGAGGCACCAGTGCCAAGTTGGGCTGGTTTGATAGTACCAAGTCGCTCCTGCAATCTGCCATCCAAAAGCAGGGCAACTGAGTTTTTTTTGCCAGAGAAAAGCGCTGTTGTTTGTGTTTGGGGTCCTGTGGCTGGGAGTGGCCGGCTGGCTCCTTAGAATCCACGATACGCAGGATGTTTCCCAGACCCAAGGTGGCACCAGTGCCAGGTCGGGCTGGTTTGATAGTACCAAGTGGTTCCTGCAATCTGCCATCCAGAAGCGGGGCAGCTTACTTTTGTTTACCATGGAAATGGGCCGAGTTTTGTGTCTGGGCGCCTATGGCTGGGAGTGACCGGCTGGCTCCTGAAAAGCTACGATAGGCAGGATGGTGACCAGACCCATGGTGGCAGCAGTGCCAAGTTGGGCTGGTTTGATAGTACCAAGTGGCTCCTGCAATCTGCCATCAAAATTTGGCAGGCGACTTTTGTTTTCCATGGAAAAACGCCGTTGTTTGTGTTTGGGGGCCTGTGGCTGGGAGTGGCCGGCTGGCTCCTTAGAATCCACGATACGCAGGACAGTTCCCAGACCAGAGGTGGCACCAGTGCCAAGTCGGGCTGGTTTGATAGTACCAAGTGGCTCCTGCAATCTGCCGTCAAAAAGTTGGCAGGCGCATTTTGTTTTCCAGGGAAAAGCGCCGTTGTTTGTGTTTGGGGCCCTGTGGTTGGGAGTGGCCAGCTGCCTCCTTAGAATCCACGATACGCAGGATGGTTTCCAGGCCCAAGGTGGCACCAGTTCCAAGTCGGGCTGGTTTGATAGTACCAAGTGGTTCCTGCAATCTGCCATCCAGAAGCGGGGCAGCTTAATTTGTTTGCCAGGGAAACGGGCCGAGGTTTTGTGTCTGGGGGCCTATGGCTGGGAGTGACCGGCTGGCTCCTGAAAAGCTACGATAGGCAGGATGGTGACCAGACCCATGGTGGCACCAGTGCCAAGTTGGGCTGGTTTGATAGTACCAAGTGGCTCCTGCAATCTGCCATCAAAAATTGCCAGGCGAGTTTTGTTTTCCAGGGAAAAGCACCGTTGTTTGTGTTTGGGGGCCTGTGGCTGGGAGTGGCCGGCTGGCTAATTAGAATCCACGATACGCAGGATGGTTCCCAGACCCGAGGTGGCACCAGTGCCAAGTCGGGATAGTTTGATGGTGCAAAGTGGCTCCTGCAATCTGCCATCCAGATGCGGGGCAGCTTACTTTTGTTTTCCATGGAAACTGGCCGAGGTTCCTGTCTCGGGGTCTATGGCTGGGAGTGACCTCCTGGCTCCTGAAAAGCTATGCTAGGCAGGATGGTGACCAGACCCATGGTGGTACCAGTGCCAAGTTGGGCTGGTTTGATAGTACCAAGTGGCTCCTGCAATCTGCCATCAAAATGTTGGAAGGCGAGTTTTGTTTTCCGGGGAAAAGCGCCGTTGTATGTGTTTGTGGGCCTGTGGCTGGGAGTGGCTGCCTGGCTCCTTAGAATCTACGTTACGCAGCATGGTTCCCAGAGCCAAGGTGGCACCAGTGCCAAGTCGGGCTGGTTTGATAGTACCAAGTGGCTCCTGCAATCTGCCATCCAGAAGCGGGGCAGCTTACTTTTGTTTGCCAGGGAAACGGGACGAGGTTTTTGTCTGGGGGCCTATGGCTGGGAGTGACCAGCTGGCTCCTGAAAAGCTACGATAGGCAGGATTGTGACCATACCCATGGTGGCACCAGTGCCAAGTTGGGCTGGTTTGATAGTACCAAGTGGCTCCTGCAATCTGCCATCAAAAAGTTGGCAGGCGAGTTTTGTTTTCCAGGGAAAAGCGCCGTTGTTTGTGTTTGGCGGCCTGTGGCTAGGAGTGGCCGCCTGGCGCTTTAGAATCTACGTTACGCAGCATGGTTCCCAGACCCGAGGTGGCACCAGTGCCAAGTCGGGCTGGTTTGATAGTACCAAGTGGCTCCTGCAATCTGCCATCCAGAAGCGGGGCAGCTTACTTTTGTTTGCCAGGGAAACGGGCCGAGGTTTGTGTCTGGGGGCCTATGGCTGGGAGTGACCACCTGGCTCCTGAAAAGCTACGATAGGCAGGATGGTGACCAGACCCATGGTGGCACCAGTGCCAAGTTGGGCTGGTTTGATAGTACCAAGTGGCTGCTGCAATCTGCCATCCAAAAGCAGGGCAACTGAGTTTTGTTTGCCAGAGAAAAGCGCTGTTGTTTGTGTTTGGGGTCCTGTGGCTGGGAGTGGCCGGCTGGCTCCTTAGAATCCACGATACGCAGGATGGTTCCCAGACCCGAGGTGGCACCAGTGCCAGGTCGGGCTGGTTTGATAGTACCAAGTGATTCCTGCAATCTGCCATCCAGAAGCGGGGCAGCTTACTTTTGTTTACCATGGAAATGGGCCGAGTTTTGTGTCTGGGCGCCTATGGCTGGGAGTGACCGGCTGGCTCCTGAAAAGCTACGATAGGCAGGATTGTGACCAGACCCATGGTGGCAGCAGTGCCAAGTTGGGCTGGTTTGATAGCACCAAGTGGCTCCTGCAATCTGCCATCAAGATTTGGCAGGCGACTTTGTTTTCCAGGGAAAAGAGCCGTTGTTTGTGTTTGGGGGCCTGTGGCAGGGAGTGGCCGGCTGGCTCCTTAGAATCCACGATACGCAGGACAGTTCCCAGACCAGAGGTGGCACCAGTTCCAAGTCGGGCTGGTTTGATAGTACCAAGTGGCTCCTGCAATCTGCCGTCAAAAAGTTGGCAGGCGCATTTTGTTTTCCAGGGAAAAGCGCCGTTGTTTGTGTTTGGGGCCCTGTGGTTGGGAGTGGCCGGCTGCCTCCTTAGAATCCACGATACGCAGGATGGTTTCCAGGCCCAAGGTGGCACCAGTTCCAAGTCGGGCTGGTTTGATAGTACCAAGTGGCTCCTGCAATCTGCCATCAAAAAGTTGGCAGTCGAGTTTTGTTTTCCAGGGAAAAGCGCCATTGTGTGTGTTTGGGGGCCTGTGGCTGGGAGTGGCAAACCAGCTCCTTAGAACCCACGATAAGCAGGATGGTCCCCAGACCAGAGGTGACACCAGTGCCAAGTCGGGCTAGTTTGATGGTGCAAAGTGGCTCCTGCAATCTGCCATGCGGAAGCGGGTTAACTTACTTTTGTTTGCCAGGGAAACGGGCCGAGGGTTTTGTCTGGGGGCCTATGGCTGGGAGTGACCGGCTGGCTCCGGAAAAGCTACGATAGGCAGTATGGTGACCAGACCCATGGTGGCACCAGTGCCAAGTTGGGCTGGTTTGATAGTACCAAGTGGCTCCTGCAATCTGCCATCAAAATTTGGCAGGCGAGTTTCGTTTTCCAGGGAAAAGCGCCGTTGTTTGTGTTTGGGGCCCTGTGGCTGGGAGTGGCCGGCTGGCCCCTGAAAATCCACGATAGGCAGAATGGTTCCCAGACCCAAGGTGGCACCAGTGCCAAGTTGGGCTGTTTTTGTAGTACCAAGTGCGTCCTGCAATTTGCCTTCCAGAAGTGGGGCAGTTGAGTTTAGTTTGCCAGACAAAAGGGCCGTGGTTTGTGTTTGAGGGCATATGGCTGAGAGTGGGCGGCTGACACCACCAAATCCACAATAGGCAGGATGGTTCCCAGAGCCAAGGTGGCACCAGTGCCAAGTCGGGCTGGTTTGATAGTACTAAATAGCTCCTGCAATCTGCCATCCAGAAGCGGGGCAGCTTACTTTTGTTTGTCAGGGAAACGGGCAGAGCTTTGTGTCTGGGGTCCTGTGGCTGGGAGTGGCCGGCTGGCTCCTTAGAATCCACGATACGCAGGATGGTTCCCAGACCAGTGGTGGCTCCAGTGCCAAGTTGGGCTGGTTAGATAGTACCAAGTGGCTCCTGCAATCTGCCATCAAAAAGTTGCCAGGCGAGTTTTGTTTTCCAGGGAAAAGCACCGTTGTTTGTGTTTGGGGGCCTGTGGCTGGGAGTGGCCGGCTGGCTAATTAGAATCCACGATACGCAGGATGGTTCCCAGACCCGAGGTGGCACCACTGCGAAGTCGGGATAGTTTGATGGTGCAAAGTGGCTCCTGCAATCTGCCATCCAGAAGTGGGGCAGCTTACTTTTGTTTTCCATGGAAACTGGCCGAGGTTCCTGTCTGGGGGTCTATGGCTGGGAGTAACCTCCTGGCTCCTGAAAAGCTATGCTAGGCAGGATGGTGACCAGACCCATGGTGGCACCAGTGCCAAGTTGGGCTGGTTTGATAGTACCAAGTGGCTCCTGCAATCTGCCATCAAAATGTTGGCAGGCGAGTTTTGTTTTCCGGGGAAAAGCGCCGTTGTTTGTGTTTGGGGGCCTGTGGCTGGGAGTGGCTGCCTGGCGCCTTAGAATCTACGTTACGCAGCATGGTTCCCAGAGCCAAGGTGGCACCAGTGCCAAGTCGGGCTGGTTTGATAGTACCAAGTGGCTCCTGCAATCTGCCATCCAGAAGCGGGGCAGCTTACTTTTGTTTGCCAGGGAAACGGGCCGAGGTTTTTGTCTGGGGGCCTATGGCTGGGAGTGACCGGCTGGCTCCTGAAAAGCTACGATAGGCAGGATTGTGACCAGACCCATGGTGGCACCAGTGCCAAGTTGGGCTGGTTTGATACTACCAAGTGGCTCCTGCAATCTGCCATCAAAAAGTTGGCAGGCGAGTTTTGTTTTCCAGGGAAAAGCGCCGTTGTTTGTGTTTGGCGGCCTGTGGCTAGGAGTGGCCGCCTGGCGCCTTTGAATCTACGTTACGCAGCATGGTTCCCAGACCCAAGGTGGCACCAGTGCCAAGTTGGGCTGATTTGATAGTACCAAGTGGCTCCTGCAATCTGCCATCAAAATGTTGGCAGGCGAGTTTTGTTTTCCAGGGAAAAGCGACGTTGTTTTTGTTTCGGGGCCTGTGGCTGGGCGTGGCCGGCTGGCTCCTTAAAAAGATCGATACGCAGGATGGTTCCCAGACCCATGGTGGCATCAGTGCCAAGTCGGGCTGTTTTCGTAGAACCAAGTGGCTCCTGCAATCTGCCATCCAGAAGCGGGGCAGCTTACTTTTGTTTGCCAGAGAAAAGGGCCGTGGTTTTTGTTTGGGGGCCTATGGCTCAGAGTGGCCAGCTGGCCCCTGAAACTCCACGATAGGCAGAATGGTTCCCAGACCCAAGGTGACACCAGTGCCAAGTTGGGCTGTTTTTGTAGTACCAAGTGCGTCCTGCAATTTACCCTCCAGAAGAGGGGCAGTTGAGTTTTGTTTGCCAGAGAAAAATGGCCGTGGTTTGAGTTTGAGGGCATATGGCTGAGAGTGGCCGGCTGACACCACAAAATCCACAATAGGCAGGATGGTTCCCAGAGCCAAGGTGGCACCAGGGCCAAGTCGGGCTGGTTTGATAGTACTAAATAGCTCCTGCAATCTGCCATCCAGAAGCGGGGCAGCTTAATTTTGTTTGCCAGGGAAACGGGCAGAGCTTTGTGTCTGGGGTCCTGTGGCTGGGAGTGGCCGGCTGGCTCCTTAGAATCCACGATACGCAGGATGGTTCCCAGACCAGTGGTGGCACCAGTGCCAAGTTGGGCTGGAATAATAGTACCAGGTGCGTCCTGCAATCTGCCATCCAGAAGCGGGGCATCTTTATTTTGTTTGCCAGGGAAACGGGCCGAGGTTTGTGTCTGGGGGCCTATGGCTGGGAGTGACCAGCTGGCTCCTGAAAAGCTACGATAGGCAGGATGGTGACCAGACCCATGGTGGCACCACTGCCAAGTTGGGCTGGTTTCATAGTACCAAGTGGCTCCTGCAATCTGCCATCAAAAAGTTGGCAGGCGAGTTTTCTTTTCCAGGGAAAAGCGCCATTGTTTGTGTTTGGGGGCCTGTAACTGGGAGTGGCCGGCTGGCTAATTAGAATCCACGATACGGAGGATGGTTCCCAGACCAGAGGTGGCACCAGTGCCAAGTCGGGATAGTGTGATGGTGCAAAGTGGCTCCTGCAATCTGCCATCCAAAAGCGGGGCAGCTTACTTTTGTTTGCCAGAGAAAAGGGCCGTGGTTCGTTTTTGGGGGCATATGGCTGGGAGTGGCCGGCTGGCTCCTTAAAAAGCTCGATACGCAGGATGGATCCCAGACCCAAGGTGGCACCAGTGCCAAGTTGGGCTGTTTTTGTTGTACCAAGTGCGTCCTGCAATTTACCCTCCAGAAGAGGGGCAGTTGAGTTTTGTTTGCCGGAGAAAAGGGCCGTGGTTTGTGTTTGAGGGCATATGGCTGAGAGTGGCCGGCTGACCCCAGAAAATCCACAATAGGCAGGATGGTTCCCAGAGCCAAGGTGGCACCAGTGCCAAGTCGGGCTGGTTTGATAGTACTAAATAGCTCCTGCAATCTGCCATCCAGAAGCAGGGCAGCTTAATTTTGTTTGCCAGGGAAACGGGCAGAGCTTTGTGTCTGGGGTCCTGTGGCTGGGAGTGGCCGGCTGGCTCCTTAGAATCCACGATACGCAGGATGGTTCCCAGACCAGAGGTGGCACCAGTGCCAATTCGGGCTGGTTTGATGGTTCAAAGTGGCTCCTGCAATCTGCCATCCAGAAGCGGGGCAGCTTACTTTTGTTTGCCAGGGAAACGGGCAGAGCTTTGTGTCTGGGGTCCTGTGGCTGGGAGTGACCGGCTGGCTCCTTAGAATCCACGATACGCAGGATGGTTCCCAGACCAGTGGTGGCACCAGTGCCAAGTTGGGCTGGTTTGATAGTACCAAGTGCGTCCTGCAATCTGCCATCCAGAAGCGGGGCAGCTTACTTTTGTTTGCCAGAGAAAAGGGCCGGGGTTTTTGTTTGGGGGCCTATGGCTCAGAGTGGCCGGCTGGCCCTTGAAAATCCACGATAGGCAGAATGGTTCCCAGACCCAAGGTGGCACCAGTGCCAAGTTGGGCTGGTTTGATAGTACCAAGTGGCTCCTGCAATCTGCCGTCAAAAAGTTGGCAGGCGAGTTTTGTTTTCCAGGGAAAAGCGCCGTTGTTTGTGTTTGGGGGCCTGTGGCTGGGAGTGGCCAGCTGGCTCCTTAGAATCCACGATACGCAGGATGGTTCCCAGACCAGAGGTGGCACCAGTGCCAAATCGGGATAGTTTGATGGTGCAAGGTGGCTCCTGCAATCTGCCATCCAGAAGCGGGGTAGCTTACTTTTGTTTGCCAGGGAAACGGGCCGAGGTTTTTTTCTGGGGGCCTATGGCTGGGAGTGACCGGCTGGCTCCTGAAAAGCTACAATAGGCAGGATGGTGACCAGACCCATGGTGGCACCAGTGCCAAGATGGGCTGATTTGATAGTGCGAAGTGGCTCCTGCAATCTGCCATCAAAAAGTTGGCAGGCGAGTTTTGTTTTCCAGGGAAAAGCGACATTGTCTGTGTTTGGGGCCCTGTGGCTGGGAGTGGCCGGCTGGCTCCTTAGAATCCACGATACGCAGGATGGTTCCCAGACCAGAGGTGGCACCAGTGCCAATTCGGGCTGATTTGATAGTACCAAGTGGCTCCTGCAATCTGCCATCCAGAAGCGGGGCAGCTTACTTTTGTTTGCCAGGGAAACGGGCCGAGGTTTCTGTCTGGCGGCCTATGGCTGGGAGTGACCGGCTGGCTCCTGAAAAGCTACGATAGGCAGGATGGTGACCTGGCCCATTGTGGCACCAGTGCCAAGTCGGGCTGGTTTGATAGTACCAAGTGGCTCCTGCAATCTGCCATCCAGAAGCGGGGCAGCTGCGTTTTGTTTGCCAGAGAAAAGGGCCGTGGTTTTTGTTTGGGGACCTATGGCTCAGAGTGGCCGGCAGGCCCCTGAAAATCCACGATAGGCAGAATGGTTCCCAGACCCAAGGTGGCACCAGTGCCAAGTTGGGCTGGTTTGATGGTGCAAAGTGGCTCCTGCAATCTGCCATCCCGACGCGGGGCAGCTGATTTTTGTTTGCCAGAGAACAAGTCCGTGGTTCGTTTTTGGGGGCATATGGCTGGGAGTGGCCGGCTGGCTCCTTAAAAAGCTCGATACGCAGGATGGTTCCCAGACACAAGGTGGCACCAGTGCCAAGTTGGGCTGTTTTTGTTGTACCAAGTGCGTCCTGCAATTTACCCTCCAGAAGAAGGGCAGTTGAGTTTTGTTTGCCAGAGAAAACGGCCGTGGTTTGTGTTTGAGGGCATATGGCTGAGAGTGGCCGGCTGACACCACAAAATCCACAATAGGCAGGATGGTTCCCAGAGCCAAGGTGGCACCAGTGCCAAGTCGGGCTGGTTTGATAGTACTAAATAGCTCCTGCAATCTGCCATCCAGAAGCGGGGCAGCTTAATTTTGTTTGCCAGGGAAACGGGCCGAGGTTTGTGTCTGGGGGCCTATGGCTGGGAGTGACCAGCTGGCTCCTGAAAAGCTACGATAGGCAGGATGGTGACCAGACCCATGGTGGCACCAGTGCCAAGTTGGGCTGGTTTGATAGTACCAAGTGCGTCCTGCAATCTGCCATCAAAAAGTTGGCAGGCGAGTTTTGTTTTCCAGGGAAAAGCGCCGTTGTTTGTGTTTGGGGGCCTGTGGCTGGGAGTGGCCGGCTGGCTAATTAGAATCCACGATACGCAAGATGGTTCCCAGACCAGAGGTGGCACCAGTGCCAAGTCGGGATAGTTTGATGGTGCAAAGTGGCTCCTGCAATCTGCCATCCAGAAGCGGGGTAGCTTACTTTTGTTTGCCAGGGAAACGGGCCGAGGTTTTTTTCTGGGGGCCTATGGCTGGGAGTGACCGGCTGGCTCCTGAAAAGCTACAATAGGCAGGATGGTTACCAGACCCATGGTGGCACCAGTACCAAGATGGGCTGATTTGATAGTGCCAAGTGGCTCCTGCAATCTGCCATCAAAAAGTTGGCAGGCGAGTTTTGTTTTCCAGGGAAAAGCGCCCTTGTTTTTGTTTGGGGCCCTGTGGCTGGCAGTGGCCGGCTGGCTCCTAAGAATCCACGATACGCAGCATGGTTTCCAGGCCCAAGGTGGCACCAGTGCCAAGTTGGGCTGGTTTGATAGTACCAAGTGGCTCCTGCAATCTGCCATCCAGAAGCGGGGTAGCTTACTTTTGTTTGCCAGGGAAACGGGCCGAGGTTTTTTTCTGGGGGCCCATGGCTGGGAGTGACCGGCTGGCTCCTGAAAAGCTACAATAGGCAGGATGGTTACCAGACCCATGGTGGCACCAGTGCCAAGATGGGCTGATTTGATAGTGCCAAGTGGCTCCTGCAATCTGCCATCAAAAAGTTGGCAGGCGAGTTTTGTTTTCCAGGGAAAAGCGCCCTTGTTTGTGTTTGGTGCCCTGTGGCTGGGAGGGGCCGGCTGGCTCCTGAAAATCCACGATACGCAGCATGGTTTCCAGGCCCAAGCTGGCACCAGTGCCAAGTCAGGCTGGTTTGATAGTACCAAGTGGTTCCTGCAATCTGCCATCCAGAAGCGGGGCAGCTTACTTATGTTTGCCAGGGAAACGGGCCCAGGCTTGTGTCTCGGGGCCTATGGCTGGGAGTGACCGGCTGGCTCCTTAAAAAGCTCGATACGCAGGATGGTTCCCAGACCCAAGGTGGCACCAGTGCCAAGTTGGGCTGCTTTGATTGTACCAAGTGCATCCTGCAATCTGCCATCCCGACGCGGGGCAGCTGATTTTTGTTTGCCAGAGAACAAGTCCGTGGTTCGTTTTTGAGGGCATATGGCTGGGAGTGGCCGGCTGGCTCCTTAAAAAGCTCGATACGCAGGATGGTTCCCAGACACAAGGTGGCACCAGTGCCAAGTTGGGCTGTTTTTGTTGTACCAAGTGCGTCCTGCAATTTACCCTCCAGAAGAGGGGCAGTTGAGTTTTGTTTGCCAGAGAAAAGGGCCGTGGTTTGTGTTTGAGGGCATATGGCTGAGAGTGGCCGGCTGACCCCAGAAAATCCACAATAAGCAGAATGGTTCCCAGACCCAAGGTGGCACCAGTGCCAAGTTGGGCTGGTTTGATAGTACTAAATAGCTCCTGCAATCTGCCATCCAGAAGCGGGGCAGCCTTATTTTGTTTGCCAGGGAAACGGGCCGAGGTTTGTGTCTGGGGGCCTATGGCTGGGAGTGACCGGCTGGCTCCTGAAAATCCACGCTAGGCAGCATGGTTCCCAGACCCAAGGTGGCACCAGTGCCAAGTCGGGCTGGTTTTTTGATGCAAAGTGGCTCCTGCAATCTGCCATCCAGAAGCGGGGCAGCCGATATTTGTTTGTAAGAGAAAAGGTCTTTGGTATTTTTTGGGGGCCTGTGCTGGGAGTGGCCGGCTGGCTAATTAGAATCCACGATACGCAGGATGGTTCCCAGACCTGAGGTGGCACCAGTGCCAAGTCGGGCTGGTTTTGTAGTAGCAAGTGGCTCCTGCAATTTGCCATCCAGAAGAGGGGCAGTTGAGTTTTGTTTGCCAGAGGAAAGGGCCGTGGTTTTTGTTTGGGGGTACATGGCTGAGAGTGGCCGGCTGGCCCCTGAAAATCCACGATAGGCAGGATGGTTCCGAGATCCAAGGTGGCACCAGTGAAAAGTCGGGCTGGTTTTATGTTGCAAAGTGGCTCCTGCAATCAGCCATCAAAAAGTTGGCAGGTGAGTTTTGTTTTCCAGGGAAAAGCGCCGTTGTTTGTGTTTAGGGGCCTGTGGATGGGAGTGGCCAGCTGGCTCCTTAGAATCCACGATACGCAGGATGGTTCCCAGATCCAAGGTGGCACCAGTGCCAAGTCGGGCTGGTTTGATGGTGCAAAGTGGCTCCTGCAATCTGCCATCCAGAAGCGGGGTAGCTTACTTTTGTTTGCCAGGGAAACGGGCAGAGCTTTGTGTCTGGGGTCCTATGGCTGGAAGTGGCCAGCTGCCTCCTTAAAATGCACGATATGCAGGATGGTGACCAGACCCAAGGTGGCACCAGTGCCAAGTCGGGCTGGTTTGATGGTACCAAGTGGCTCCTGCAATCTGCCATCCAGACGCGGGGCAGCGGATTTTTTTTTGCTGGAGAAAAGTTCTGTGGTTTGTTTGTGGGGGTATATGGCTGGGCGTGGCCGGCTGGATCCTTAAAAAGCTCGATACGCAGGATGGTTCCCAGACCCAAGGTGGCACCAGTGCCCAGTTGGGCTGTTTTCGTAGTACCAAGTGCGTCCTGCAATTTGCCATCCAGAAGAGGGAGAGCTTACTTTTGTTTGCCAGGGAAACGGACCGATGTTTTTGTCTGGGGGCCTATGGCTGGGAGTGACCGGCTGGCTCCTGAAAAGCTACGATAGGCAGGATGGTGACCAGTCCCATGGTGGCAGCAGTGCCAAGTTGGGCTGCTTTAATAGTACCAAGTGGCTCCTGCAATCTGCCATCAAAAAGTTGGCAGGCGAGTTTTGTTTTCCAGGGAAAAGCGCCGTTGTTTGTGTTTGGGGGCCTGTGGCTTGGAGTGGCCGGCTGGCTAATTAGAATCTACGATACGCAGCATGGTTCCCAGACCCAAGGTGGCACCAGTGCCAAGTCGGGCTGGTTTGATAGTACCAAGTGGTTCCTGCAATCTGCCATCCAGAATCGGGGCAGCTTACTTTTTTTGGCCAGGGAAACGGGCCGTTGTTTGTGTTTGGGGGCCTGTGGCTGGGAGTGGCCGGCTGGCTACTGAAAAGCTACGATAGGCAGGATGGTGACCAGAATCCACGATACGCAGGATGGTTCCCAGACCCATGGTGGCACCAGTGCCAAGTTGGGCTGATTTGATAGTACCAAGTGGCTCCTGCAATCTGCCATCAAAAAGTTGGCAGGCGAGTTTTGTTTTCCAGGGAAAAGCGACGTTGTTTTTGTTTGGGGGCCTGTGGCTGGGCGCGGCCGGCTGGCTCCTTAAAAAGATCGATACGCAGGATGGTTCCCAGACCCATGGTGGCATCAGTGCCAAGTCGGGCTGTTTTCGTAGAACCAAGTGGCTCCTGCAATCTGCCATCCAGAAGCGGGGCAGCTTACTTTTGTTTGCCAGAGAAAAGGGCCGTGGTTTTTGTTTGGGGGCCTATGGCTCAGAGTGGCCAGCTGGCCCCTGAAAATCCACGATAGGCAGAATGGTTCCCAGACCCAAGGTGGCACCAGTGCCAAGTTGGGCTGTTTTTGTAGTACCAAGTGCGTCCTGCAATTTAACCTCCAGAAGAGGGGCAGTTGAGTTTTGTTTGCCTGAGAAAAGGGCCGTGGTTTGAGTTTGAGGGCATATGGCTGAGAGTGGCCGGCTGACACCACAAAATCCACAATAGGCAGGATGGTTCCCAGAGCCAAGGTGGCACCAGTGCCAAGTCGGGCTGGTTTGATAGTACTAAATAGCTCCTGCAATCTGCCATCCAGAAGCGGGGCAGCCTAATTTTGTTTGCCAGGGAAACGGGCAGAGCTTGGTGTCTGGGGTCCTGTGGCTGGGAGTGGCCGGCTGGCTCCTTAGAATCCACGATACGCAGGATGGTTCCCAGACCAGTGGTGGCACCAGTGCCAAGTTGGGCTGGATTAATAGTGCCAGGTGCATCCTGCAATCTGCCATCCAGAAGCGGGGCAGCTTACTTTTGTTTGCCAGGGAAACAGGCCGAGGTTTGTGTCTGGGGGCCCATGGCTGGGAGTGACTGGCTGGTTCCTGAAAAGCTACGATAGGCAGGATGGTGACCAGACCCATGGTGGCACCAATGCCAAGTTGGGCTGGTTTGATAGTGCCAAGTGGCTCCTGCAATCTGCCATCAAAATGTTGGCAGGCCAGTTTTGTTTTCCAGGGAAAAGCGCCGTTGTTTGTGTTTGGGGGCCTGTGGCTGGGAGTGGCCGGCTGGCTCCGCAGAATCCACGATTGGCAGGATGGTTACCAGACCCATGGAGGCACCAGTGCCAAGTAGGGCTGGTTTGACAGCGTCAAGCGCCTCCTGCAATCTCCCATCCTGAAGTGGGTCAGCTGAGTTTTTTTTGCCTCTGAATCGGGCCGTTGTTTTTGATTGGTGTCTGTGGCCGAGAGTGTTCGGCTGGCTCCAGACAATCCACAATACGCAGGATGGTTCCCAGACCCAAGGTGGCACCAGTGCCAAGTTGGGCTGCTTTGATTGTACCAAGTGCATCCTGCAATCTGCCATCCCGACGCGGGGCAGCTGATTTTTGTTTGCCAGAGAACAAGTCCGTGGTTCGTTTTTGAGGGCATATGGCTGGGAGTGGCCGGCTGGCTCCTTAAAAAGCTCGATACGCAGGATGGTTCCCAGACACAAGGTGGCACCAGTGCCAAGTTGGGCTGTTTTTGTTGTACCAAGTGCGTCCTGCAATTTGCCCTCCAGAAGAGGGGCAGTTGAGTTTTGTTTGCCAGAGAAAAGGGCCGTGGTTTGTGTTTGAGGGCATATGGCTGAGAGTGGCCGGCTGACCCCAGAAAATCCACAATAAGCAGGATGGTTCCCAGACCCAAGGTGGCACCAGTGCCAAGTTGGGCTGGTTTGATAGTACTAAATAGCTCCTGCAATCTGCCATCCAGAAGCGGGGCAGCCTTATTTTGTTTGCCAGGGAAACGGGCCGAGGTTTGTGTCTGGGGGCCTATGGCTGGGAGTGACCGGCTGGCTCCTGAAAATCCACGCTAGGCAGCATGGTTCCCAGACCCAAGGTGGCACCAGTGCCAAGTCGGGCTGGTTTTTTGGTGCAAAGTGGCTCCTGCAATCTGCCATCCAGAAGCGGGGCAGCCGATTTTTGTTTGTAAGAGAAAAGGTCTTTGGTATTTTTTGGGGGCCTGTGCTGGGAGTGGCCGGCTGGCTAATTATAATCCACGATACGCAGGATGGTTCCCAGACCTGAGGTGGCACCAGTGCCAAGTCGGGCTGGTTTTGTAGTAGCAAGTGGCTCCTGCAATTTGCCATCCAGAAGAGGGGCAGTTGAGTTTTGTTTGCCAGAGGAAAGGGCCGTGGTTTTTGTTTGGGGGTACATGGCTGAGAGTGGCCGGCTGGCCCCTGAAAATCCACGATAGGCAGGATGGTTCCGAGATCCAAGGTGGCACCAGTGAAAAGTCGGGCTGGTTTTATGTTGCAAAGTGGCTCCTGCAATCAGCCATCAAAAAGCTGGCAGGTGAGTTTTGTTTTCCAGGGAAAAGCGCCGTTGTTTGTGTTTAGGGGCCTGTGGATGGGAGTGGCCAGCTGGCTCCTTAGAATCCACGATACGCAGGATGGTTCCCAGACCCAAGGTGGCACCAGTGCCAAGTCGGGCTGGTTTGATGGTGCAAAGTGGCTCCTGCAATCTGCCATCCAGAAGCGGGGTAGCTTACTTTTGTTTGCCAGGGAAACGGGCAGAGCTTTGTGTCTGGGGTCTTATGGCTGGAAGTGGCCAGCTGCCTCCTTAAAATGCACGATATGCAGGATGGTTACCAGACCCAAGGTGGCACCAGTGCCAAGTCGGGCTGGATTGATGGTACCAAGTGGCTCCTGCAATCTGCCATCCAGACGCGGGGCAGCGGATTTTTTTTTGCTGGAGAAAAGTTCTGTGGTTTGTTTGTGGGGGTATATGGCTGGGCGTGGCCGGCTGGATCCTTAAAAAGCTCGATACGCAGGATGGTTCCCAGACCCAAGGTGGCACCAGTGCCAAGTCGGGGTGTTTTCGTAGTACCAAGTGCGTCCTGCAATTTGCCATCCAGAAGAGGGAGAGCTTACTTTTGTTTGCCAGGGAAACGGACCGATGTTTTTGTCTGGGGGCCTATGGCTGGGAGTGACCGGCTGGCTCCTGAAAAGCTACGATAGGCAGGATGGTGACCAGACCCATGGTGGCAGCAGTGCCAAGTTGGGCTGCTTTAATAGTACCAAGTGGCTCCTGAAATCTGCCATCAAAAAGTTGGCAGGCGAGTTTTGTTTTCCAGGGAAAAGCGCCGTTGTTTGTGTTTGGGGGCCTGTGGCTGGGAGTGGCCGGCTGGCTAATTAGAATCTACTATACGCAGCATGGTTCCCAGACCCAAGGTGGCACCAGTGCCAAGTCGGGCTGGTTTGATAGTACCAAGTGGTTCCTGCAATCTGCCATCCAGAAGCGGGGCAGCTTACTTTTGTTTGCCAGGGAAACGGGCCGTTGTTTGTGTTTGCGGGCCTGTGGCTGGGAGTGGCCCGCTGGCTACTGAAAAGCTACGATAGGCAGGATGGTGACCAGAATCCACGATACGCAGGATGGTTCCCAGACCCATGGTGGCACCAGTGCCAAGTTGGGCTGATTTTATAGTACCAAGTGGCTCCTGCAATCTGCCATCAAAAAGTTGGCAGGCGAGTTTTGTTTTCCAGGGAAAAGCGACGTTGTTTTTGTTTGGGGGCCTGTGGCTGGGCGTGGCCGGCTGGCTCCTTAAAAAGATCGATACGCAGGATGGTTCCCAGACCCATGGTGGCATCAGTGCCAAGTCGGGCTGTTTTCGTAGAACCAAGTGGCTCCTGCAATCTGCCATCCAGAAGCGGGGCCGCTTACTTTTGTTTGCCAGAGAAAAGGGCCGTGGTTTTTGTTTGGGGGCCTATGGCTCAGAGTGGCCAGCTGGCCCCTGAAAATCCACGATAGGCAGAATGGTTCCCAGACCCAAGGTGGCACCAGTGCCAAGTTGGGCTGTTTTTGTAGTACCAAGTGCGTCCTGCAATTTACCCTCCAGAAGAGGGGCAGTTGAGTTTTGTTTGCCAGAGAAAAGGGCCGTGGTTTGAGTTTGAGGGCATATGGCTGAGAGTGGCCGGCTGACCCCAGAAAATCCACAATAGGCAGGATGGTTCCCAGAGCCAAGGTGGCACCAGTGCCAAGTCGGGCTGGTTTGATAGTACTAAATAGCTCCTGCAATCTGCCATCCAGAAGCGGGGCAGCTTAATTTTGTTTGCCAGGGAAACGGGCAGAGCTTTGTGTCTGGGGTCCTGTGGCTGGGAGTGGCCGGCTGGCTCCTTAGAATCCACGATACGCAGGATGGTTCCCAGACCAGTGGTGGCACCAGTGCCAAGTTGGGCTGGATTAATAGTACCAGGTGTGTCCTGCAATCTGCCATCCAGAAGCGGGGCATCTTTATTTTGTTTGCCAGGGAAACGGGCCGAGGTTTGTGTCTGGGGGCCTATGGCTGGGAGTGACCAGCTGGCTCCTGAAAAGCTACGATAGGCAGGATGGTGACCAGACCCATGGTGGCACCAGTGCCAAGTTGGGCTGGTTTGATAGTACCAAGTGGCTCCTGCAATCTGCCATCAAAAAGTTGGCAGGCGAGTTTTCTTTTCCAGGGAAAAGCGCCATTGTTTGTGTTTGGGGGCCTGTAACTGGGAGTGGCCGGCTGGCTCCTTAGAATCCACGATACGCAGGATGGTTCCCAGACCAGAGGTGGCACCAGTGCCAAGTCGGGATAGTGTGATGGTGCAAAGTGGCTCCTGCAATCTGCCATCCAGAAGCGGGGCAGCTGAGTTTTGTTTGCCAGAGAAAAGGGCCGTGGTTCGTTTTTGGGGGCATATGGCTGGGAGTGGCCGGCTGGCTCCTTAAAAAGCTCGATACGCAGGATGGTTCCCAGACCCAAGGTGGCACCAGTGCCAAGTTGGGCTGTTTTTGTTGTACCAAGTGCGTCCTGCAATTTACCCTCCAGAAGAGGGGCAGTTGAGTTTTGTTTGCCAGAGAAAAGGGCCGTGGTTTGTGTTTGAGGGCATATGGCTGAGAGTGGCCGGCTGACCCCAGAAAATCCACAATAGGCAGGATGGTTCCCAGAGCCAAGGTGGCACCAGTGCCAAGTCGGGCTGGTTTGATAGTACTAAATAGCTCCTGCAATCTGCCATCCAGAAGCAGGGCAGCTTAATTTTGTTTGCCAGGGAAACGGGCAGAGCTTTGTGTCTGGGGTCCTGTGGCTGGGAGTGGCCGGCTGGCTCCTTAGAATCCACGATACGCAGGATGGTTCCCAGACCAGTGGTGGCACCAGTGCCAAGTTTGGCTGGTTTGATAGTACCAAGTGCGTCCTGCAATCTGCCATCCAGAAGCGGGGCAGCTGAGTTTTGTTTGCCAGAGAAAAGGGCCGGGGTTTTTGTTTGGGGGCCTATGGCTCAGAGTGGCCGGCTGGCCCTTGAAAATCCACGATAGGCAGAATGGTTCCCAGACCCATGGTGGCAGCAGTGCCAAGTCGGGCTGGTTTGATAGTACCAAGTGGCTCCTGCAATCTGCCATCAAAAAGTTGGCAGGCGAGTTTTGTTTTCCAGGGAAAAGCGCCCTTGTTTGTGTTTGGGGCCCTGTGGCTGGGAGTGGCCGGCTGGCTCCTTAGAATCCACGATACGCAGGATGGTTCCCAGACCAGAGGTGGCACCAGTGCCAAGTCGGGATAGTTTGATGGTGCAAAGTGGCTCCTGCAATCTGCCATCCAGAAGCGGGGTAGCTTACTTTTGTTTGCCAGGGAAACGGGCCGAGGTTTTTTTCTGGGGGCCTATGGCTGGGAGTGACCGGCTGGCTCCTGAAAAGCTACAATAGGCAGGATGGTGACCAGACCCATGGTGGCACCAGTGCCAAGATGGGCTGATTTGATAGTGCCAAGTGGCTTCTGCAATCTGCAATCAAAAAGTTGGCAGGCGAGTTTTGTTTTCCAGGGAAAAGCGCCCTTGTTTGTGTTTGGGGCCCTGTGGCTGGGAGTGGCCGGCTGGCTCCTTAGAATCCACGATACGCAGCATGGTTTCCAGGCCCAAGGTGGCACCAGTGCCAAGTCGGGCTGGTTTGATAGTACCAAGTGGCTCCTGCAATCTGCCATCCAGAAGCGGGGCAGCTTACTTTTGTTTGCCAGGGAAACGGGCCCATGCTTGTGTCTGGGGGCCTATGGCTGGGAGTGACCGGCTGGCTCCTGAAAAGCTACGATAGGCAGGATGGTGGCCAGACCCATGGTGGCAGCAGTTCCAAGGTGGGCTGATTTGATAGTACCAAGTGGCTCCTGCAATCTGCCATCAAAAAGTTGGCAGGCGAGTTTTGTTTTCCAGGGAAAAGCGCTGTTGTTTGTGTTTGGGGCCCTGTGGCTGGGAGTGGCCGGCTGGCTCCTTAGAATCCACGATACGCAGGATGGTTCCCAGACCAGAGGTGGCACCAGTGCCAATTCGGGCTGATTTGATAGTACCAAGTGGCTCCTGCAATCTGTCATCCAGAAGCGGGGCAGCTTACTTTTGTTTGCCAGGGAAACGGGCCGAGGTTTCTGTCTGGCGGCCTATGGCTGGGAGTGACCGGCTGGCTCCTGAAAAGCTACGATAGGCAGGATGGTGACCAGGCCCATGGTGGCACCAGTGCCAAGTTGGGCTGGTTTGATAGTACCAAGTGGCTCCTGCAATCTGCCATCCAGAAGCGGGGCAGCTTACTTTTGTTTGCCAGAGAAAAGGGCCGTGGTTTTTGTTTGGGGGCCTATGGCTCAGAGTGGCCGGCTGGCCCCTGAAAATCCACGATAGGCAGAATGGTTCCCAGACCCAAGGTGGCACCAGTGCCAAGTTGGGCTGGTTTGATGGTGCAAAGTGGCTCCTGCAATCTGCCATCCCGACGCGGGGCAGCTGATTTTTGTTTGCCAGAGAACAAGTCCGTGGTTCGTTTTTGGGTGCATATGGCTGGGAGTGGCCGGCTGGCTCCTTAAAAGCTCGATACGCAGGATGGTTCCCAGACCCAAGGTGGCACCAGTGCCAAGTTGGGCTGGTTTTGTTGTACCAAGTGCGTCCTGCAATTTACCCTCCAGAAGAGGGGCAGTTGAGTTTTGTTTGCCAGAGAAAAGGGCCGTGGTTTGTGTTTGAGGGCATATGGCTGAGAGTGGCCGGCTGACCCCAGAAAATCCACAATAGGCAGGATGGTTCCCAGAGCCAAGTTGGCACCAGTGCCAAGTCGGGCTGGTTTGATAGTACTAAATAGCTCCTGCAATCTGCCATCCAGAAGCGGGGCAGCTTAATTTTGTTTGCCAGGGAAACGGGCAGAGCTTTGTGTCTGGGGTCCTGTGGCTGGGAGTGGCCGGCTGGCTCCTTAGAATCCACGATACGCAGGATGGTTCCCAGACCAGTGGTGGCACCAGTGCCAAGTTGGGCTGGTTTGATAGTACCAAGTGCGTCCTGCAATCTGCCATCCAGAAGCGGGGCAGCTGAGTTTTGTTTCCCAGAGAAAAGGGCCGGGGTTTTTGTTTGGGGGCCTATGGCTCAGAGTGGCCGGCTGGCCCTTGAAAATCCACGATAGGCAGAATGGTTCCCAGACCCAAGGTGGCACCAGTGCCAAGTTGGGCTGGTTTGATAGTACCAAGTGGCTCCTGCAATCTGCCATCAAAAAGTTGGCAGGCGAGTTTTGTTTTCCAGGGAAAAGCGCCGTTGTTTGTGTTTGGGGGCCTGTGGCTGGGAGTGGCCAGCTGGCTCCTTAGAATCCACGATACGCAGGATGGTTCCCAGACCAGAGGTGGCACCAGTGCCAAATCGGGATAGTTTGATGGTGCAAGGTGGCTCCTGCAATCTGCCATCCAGAAGCGGGGTAGCTTACTTTTGTTTGCCAGGGAAACGGGCCGAGGTTTTTTTCTGGGGGCCTATGGCTGGGAGTGACCGGCTGGCTCCTGAAAAGCTACGATAGGCAGGATGGTGACCAGACCCATGGTGGCACCAGTGCCAAGTTGGGCTGATATGATAGTGCCAAGTGGCTCCTGCAATCTGCCATCAAAAAGTTGGCAGGCGAGTTTTGTTTTCCAGGGAAAAGCGCCCTTGTTTGTGTTTGGGGCCCTGTGGCTGGGAGTGGCCGGCTGGCTCCTTAGAATCCACGATACGCAGCATGGTTTCCAGGCCCAAGGTGGCACCAGTGCCAAGTCGGGCTGGTTTGATAGTACCAAGTGGTTCCTGCAATCTGCCATCCAGAAGCGGGGCAGCTTACTTTTGTTTGCCAGGGAAACGGGCCGAGGCTTGTGTCTGGGGGCCTATGGCTGGGAGTGACCGGCTGGCTCCTGAAAAGCTACGATAGGCAGGATGGTGACCAGACCCATGGTGGCACCAGTGCCAAGTTGGGCTGATATGATAGTGCCAAGTGGCTCCTGCAATCTGCCATCAAAAAGTTGGCAGGCGAGTTTTGTTTTCCAGGGAAAAGCGCCCTTGTTTGTGTTTGGGGCCCTGTGGCTGGGAGTGGCCGGCTGGCTCCTTAGAATCCACGATACGCAGCATGGTTTCCAGGCCCAAGGTGGCACCAGTGCCAAGTCAGGCTGGTTTGATAGTACCAAGTGGTTCCTGCAATCTGCCATCCAGAAGCGGGGCAGCTTACTTTTGTTTGCCAGGGAAACGGGCCCAGGCTTGTGTCTGGGGGCCTATGGCTGGGAGTGACCGGCTGGGTCCTGAAAAGCTACGATAGGCAGGATGGTGGCCAGACCCATGGTGGCAGCAGTTCCAAGGTGGGCTGATTTGATAGTACCAAGTGGCTCCTGCAATCTGCCATCAAAAAGTTGGCAGGCGAGTTTTGTTTTCCAGGGAAAAGCGACGTTGTTTGGGTTTGGGGGCCTGTGGCTGGGAGTGGCCGGCTGGCTCCTTAGAATCCACGATACGCAGGATGGTTCCCAGACCAGAGTTGGCACCAGTGCCAATTCGGGCTGATTTGATAGTACCAAGTGGCTCCTGCAATATGCCATCCAGAAGCGGGGCAGCTGAGTTTTGTTTGCCAGAGAAAAGGGCCGTGGTTTTTGTTTGGGGGCCTATGGCTCAGAGTGGCCGGCTGGCCCCTGAAAATCCACGATAGGCAGAATGGTTCCCAGACCCAAGGTGGCACCAGTGCCAAGTTGGGCTGGTTTGATGGTGCAAAGTGGCTCCTGCAATCTGCCATCCCGACGCGGGGCAGCTGATTTTTGTTTGCCAGAGAAAAAGTCCGTGGTTCGTTTTTGGGGGCATATGGCTGGGAGTGGCCGGCTGACCCCAGAAAATCCACAATAGGCAGGATGGTTCCCAGAGCCAAGGTGGCACCAGTGCCAAGTCGGGCTGGTTTGATAGTACTAAATAGCTCCTGCAATCTGCCATCCAGAAGCGGGGCAGCTTAATTTTGTTTGCCAGGGAAACGGGCAGAGCTTTGTGTCTGGGGTCCTGTGGCTGGGAGTGGCCGGCTGGCTCCTTAGAATCCACGATACGCAGGATGGTCCCCAGACCAGTGGTGGCATCAGTGCCAAGTTGGGCTGGTTTGATAGTACCAAGTGCGTCCTGCAATCTGCCATCCAGAAGCGGGGCATCTCAATTTTGTTTGCCAGGGAAACGGGCCGAGGTTTGTGTCTGGGGGCCTATGGCTGGGAGTGACCAGCTGGCTCCTGAAAAGCTACGATAGGCAGGATGGTGACCAGACCCATGGTGGCACCAGTGCCAAGTTGGGCTGGTTTGATAGTACCAAGTGGCTCCTGCAATCTGCCATCAAAAAGTTGGCAGGCGAGTTTTGTTTTCCAGGGAAAAGCGCTGTTGTTTGTGTTTGGGGCCCTGTGGCTGGGAGTGGCCGGCTGGCTCCTTAGAATCCACGATACGCAGGATGGTTCCCAGACCAGAGGTGGCACCAGTGCGAAGTCGGGATAGTTTGATGGTGCAAAGTGGCTCCTGCAATCTGCCATCCAGAAGCGGGGTAGCTTACTTTTGTTTGCCAGGGAAACGGGCCGAGGTTTTTTTCTGGGGGCCTATGGCTGGGAGTGACCGGCTGGCTCCTGAAAAGCTACAATAGGCAGGATGGTGACCAGACCCATGGTGGCACCAGTGCCAAGATGGGCTGATTTGATAGTGCCAAGTGGCTTCTGCAATCTGCAATCAAAAAGTTGGCAGGCGAGTTTTGTTTTCCAGGGAAAAGCGCCGTTGTTTGTGTTTGGGGCCCTGTGGCTGGGAGTGGCCGGCTGGCTCCTTAGAATCCACGATACGCAGCATGGTTTCCAGGCCCAAGGTGGCACCAGTGCCAAGTCGGGCTGGTTTGATAGTACCAAGTGGCTCCTGCAATCTGCCATCCAGAAGCGGGGCAGCTTACTTTTGTTTGCCAGGGAAACGGGCCCATGCTTGTGTCTGGGGGCCTATGGCTGGGAGTGACCGGCTGGCTCCTGAAAAGCTACGATAGGCAGGATGGTGGCCAGACCCATGGTGGCAGCAGTTCCAAGGTGGGCTGATTTGATAGTACCAAGTGGCTCCTGCAATCTGCCATCAAAAAGTTGGCAGGCGAGTTTTGTTTTCCAGGGAAAAGCGCTGTTGTTTGTGTTTGGGGCCCTGTGGCTGGGAGTGGCCGGCTGGCTCCTTAGAATCCACGATACGCAGGATGGTTCCCAGACCAGAGGTGGCACCAGTGCCAATTCAGGCTGATTTGATAGTACCAAGTGGCTCCTGCAATCTGTCATCCAGAAGCGGGGCAGCTTACTTTTGTTTGCCAGGGAAACGGGCCGAGGTTTCTGTCTGGCGGCCTATGGCTGGGAGTGACCGGCTGGCTCCTGAAAAGCTACGATAGGCAGGATGGTGACCAGGCCCATGGTGGCACCAGTGCCAAGTTTGGCTGGTTTGATAGTACCAAGTGCGTCCTGCAATCTGCCATCCAGAAGCGGGGCAGCTGAGTTTTGTTTGCCAGAGAAAAGGGCCGGGGTTTTTGTTTGGGGGCCTATGGCTCAGAATGGCCGGCTGGCCCTTGAAAATCCACGATAGGCAGAATGGTTCCCAGACCCATGGTGGCAGCAGTGCCAAGTCGGGCTGGTTTGATAGTACCAAGTGGCTCCTGCAATCTACCATCAAAAAGTTGGCAGGCGAGTTTTGTTTTCCAGGGAAAAGCGCCCTTGTTTGTGTTTGGGGCCCTGTGGCTGGGAGTGGCCGGCTGGCTCCTTAGAATCCACGATACGCAGGATGGTTCCCAGACCAGAGGTGGCACCAGTGCCAAGTCGGGATAGTTTGATGGTGCAAAGTGGCTCCTGCAATCTGCCATCCAGAAGCGGGGTAGCTTACTTTTGTTTGCCAGGGAAACGGGCCGAGGTTTTTTTCTGGGGGCCTATGGCTGGGAGTGACCGGCTGGCTCCTGAAAAGCTACAATAGGCAGGATGGTGACCAGACCCATGGTGGCACCAGTGCCAAGATGGGCTGATTTGATAGTGCCAAGTGGCTTCTGCAATCTGCAATCAAAAAGATGGCAGGCGAGTTTTGTTTTCCAGGGAAAAGCGCCCTTGTTTGTGTTTGGGGCCCTGTGGCTGGGAGTGGCCGGCTGGCTCCTTAGAATCCACGATACGCAGCATGGTTTCCAGGCCCAAGGTGGCACCAGTGCCAAGTCGGGCTGGTTTGATAGTACCAAGTGGCTCCTGCAATCTGCCATCCAGAAGCGGGGCAGCTTACTTTTGTTTGCCAGGGAAACGGGCCCATGCTTGTGTCTGGGGGCCTATGGCTGGGAGTGACCGGCTGGCTCCTGAAAAGCTACGATAGGCAGGATGGTGGCCAGACCCATGGTGGCAGCAGTTCCAAGGTGGGCTGATTTGATAGTACCAAGTGGCTCCTGCAATCTGCCATCAAAAAGTTGGCAGGCGAGTTTTGTTTTCCAGGGAAAAGCGCTGTTGTTTGTGTTTGGGGCCCTGTGGCTGGGAGTGGCCGGCTGGCTCCTTAGAATCCACGATACGCTGGATGGTTCCCAGACCAGAGGTGGCACCAGTGCCAATTCGGGCTGATTTGATAGTACCAAGTGGCTCCTGCAATCTGTCATCCAGAAGCGGGGCAGCTTACTTTTGTTTGCCAGGGAAACGGGCCGAGGTTTCTGTCTGGCGGCCTATGGCTGGGAGTGACCGGCTGGCTCCTGAAAAGCTACGATAGGCAGGATGGTGACCAGGCCCATGGTGGCACCAGTGCCAAGTTGGGCTGGTTTGATAGTACCAAGTGGCTCCTGCAATCTGCCATCCAGAAGCGGGGCAGCTTACTTTTGTTTGCCAGAGAAAAGGGCCGTGGTTTTTGTTTGGGGGCCTATGGCTCAGAGTGGCCGGCTGGCCCCTGAAAATCCACGATAGGCAGAATGGTTCCCAGACCCAAGGTGGCACCAGTGCCAAGTTGGGCTGGTTTGATGGTGCAAAGTGGCTCCTGCAATCTGCCATCCCGACGCGGGGCAGCTGATTTTTGTTTGCCAGAGAACAAGTCCGTGGTTCGTTTTTGGGTGCATATGGCTGGGAGTGGCCGGCTGGCTCCTTAAAAGCTCGATACGCAGGATGGTTCCCAGACCCAAGGTGGCACCAGTGCCAAGTTGGGCTGGTTTTGTTGTACCAAGTGCGTCCTGCAATTTACCCTCCAGAAGAGGGGCAGTTGAGTTTTGTTTGCCAGAGAAAAGGGCCGTGGTTTGTGTTTGAGGGCATATGGCTGAGAGTGGCCGGCTGACCCCAGAAAATCCACAATAGGCAGGATGGTTCCCAGAGCCAAGTTGGCACCAGTGCCAAGTCGGGCTGGTTTGATAGTACTAAATAGCTCCTGCAATCTGCCATCCAGAAGCGGGGCAGCTTAATTTTGTTTGCCAGGGAAACGGGCAGAGCTTTGTGTCTGGGGTCCTGTGGCTGGGAGTGGCCGGCTGGCTCCTTAGAATCCACGATACGCAGGATGGTTCCCAGACCAGTGGTGGCACCAGTGCCAAGTTGGGCTGGTTTGATAGTACCAAGTGCGTCCTGCAATCTGCCATCCAGAAGCGGGGCAGCTGAGTTTTGTTTCCCAGAGAAAAGGGCCGGGGTTTTTGTTTGGGGGCCTATGGCTCAGAGTGGCCGGCTGGCCCTTGAAAATCCACGATAGGCAGAATGGTTCCCAGACCCAAGGTGGCACCAGTGCCAAGTTGGGCTGGTTTGATAGTACCAAGTGGCTCCTGCAATCTGCCATCAAAAAGTTGGCAGGCGAGTTTTGTTTTCCAGGGAAAAGCGCCGTTGTTTGTGTTTGGGGGCCTGTGGCTGGGAGTGGCCAGCTGGCTCCTTAGAATCCACGATACGCAGGATGGTTCCCAGACCAGAGGTGGCACCAGTGCCAAATCGGGATAGTTTGATGGTGCAAGGTGGCTCCTGCAATCTGCCATCCAGAAGCGGGGTAGCTTACTTTTGTTTGCCAGGGAAACGGGCCGAGGTTTTTTTCTGGGGGCCTATGGCTGGGAGTGACCGGCTGGCTCCTGAAAAGCTACGATAGGCAGGATGGTGACCAGACCCATGGTGGCACCAGTGCCAAGTTGGGCTGATATGATAGTGCCAAGTGGCTCCTGCAATCTGCCATCAAAAAGTTGGCAGGCGAGTTTTGTTTTCCAGGGAAAAGCGCTGTTGTTTGTGTTTGGGGCCCTGTGGCTGGGAGTGGCCGGCTGGCTCCTTAGAATCCACGATACGCAGCATGGTTTCCAGGCCCAAGGTGGCACCAGTGCCAAGTCGGGCTGGTTTGATAGTACCAAGTGGTTCCTGCAATCTGCCATCCAGAAGCGGGGCAGCTTACTTTTGTTTGCCAGGGAAACGGGCCGAGGCTTGTGTCTGGGGGCCTATGGCTGGGAGTGACCGGCTGGCTCCTGAAAAGCTACGATAGGCAGGATGGTGACCAGACCCATGGTGGCACCAGTGCCAAGTTGGGCTGATATGATAGTGCCAAGTGGCTCCTGCAATCTGCCATCAAAAAGTTGGCAGGCGAGTTTTGTTTTCCAGGGAAAAGCGCCCTTGTTTGTGTTTGGGGCCCTGTGGCTGGGAGTGGCCGGCTGGCTCCTTAGAATCCACGATACGCAGCATGGTTTCCAGGCCCAAGGTGGCACCAGTGCCAAGTCAGGCTGGTTTGATAGTACCAAGTGGTTCCTGCAATCTGCCATCCAGAAGCGGGGCAGCTTACTTTTGTTTGCCAGGGAAACGGGCCCAGGCTTGTGTCTGGGGGCCTATGGCTGGGAGTGACCGGCTGGGTCCTGAAAAGCTACGATAGGCAGGATGGTGGCCAGACCCATGGTGGCAGCAGTTCCAAGGTGGGCTGATTTGATAGTACCAAGTGGCTCCTGCAATCTGCCATCAAAAAGTTGGCAGGCGAGTTTTGTTTTCCAGGGAAAAGCGACGTTGTTTGGGTTTGGGGGCCTGTGGCTGGGAGTGGCCGGCTGGCTCCTTAGAATCCACGATACGCAGGATGGTTCCCAGACCAGAGTTGGCACCAGTGCCAATTCGGGCTGATTTGATAGTACCAAGTGGCTCCTGCAATCTGCCATCCAGAAGCGGGGCAGCTGAGTTTTGTTTGCCAGAGAAAAGGGCCGTGGTTTTTGTTTGGGGGCCTATGGCTCAGAGTGGCCGGCTGGCCCCTGAAAATCCACGATAGGCAGAATGGTTCCCAGACCCAAGGTGGCACCAGTGCCAAGTTGGGCTGGTTTGATGGTGCAAAGTGGCTCCTGCAATCTGC
Organism: Melospiza georgiana; assembly: GCF_028018845.1. Taxonomy (NCBI): domain Eukaryota; kingdom Metazoa; phylum Chordata; class Aves; order Passeriformes; family Passerellidae; genus Melospiza; species Melospiza georgiana. The sequence continues at coordinate 88,727,873 of NC_080431.1, read as the reverse complement.
CATCCCGACGCGGGGCAGCTGATTTTTGTTTGCCAGAGAAAAAGTCCGTGGTTCGTTTTTGGGGGCATATGGCTGGGAGTGGCCGGCTGACCCCAGAAAATCCACAATAGGCAGGATGGTTCCCAGAGCCAAGGTGGCACCAGTGCCAAGTCGGGCTGGTTTGATAGTACTAAATAGCTCCTGCAATCTGCCATCCAGAAGCGGGGCAGCTTAATTTTGTTTGCCAGGGAAACGGGCAGAGCTTTGTGTCTGGGGTCCTGTGGCTGGGAGTGGCCGGCTGGCTCCTTAGAATCCACGATACGCAGGATGGTCCCCAGACCAGTGGTGGCACCAGTGCCAAGTTGGGCTGGTTTGATAGTACCAAGTGCGTCCTGCAATCTGCCATCCAGAAGCGGGGCATCTCAATTTTGTTTGCCAGGGAAACGGGCCGAGGTTTGTGTCTGGGGGCCTATGGCTGGGAGTGACCAGCTGGCTCCTGAAAAGCTACGATAGGCAGGATGGTGACCAGACCCATGGTGGCACCAGTGCCAAGTTGGGCTGGTTTGATAGTACCAAGTGGCTCCTGCAATCTGCCATCAAAAAGTTGGCAGGCGAGTTTTGTTTTCCAGGGAAAAGCGCTGTTGTTTGTGTTTGGGGCCCTGTGGCTGGGAGTGGCCGGCTGGCTCCTTAGAATCCACGATACGCAGGATGGTTCCCAGACCAGAGGTGGCACCAGTGCGAAGTCGGGATAGTTTGATGGTGCAAAGTGGCTCCTGCAATCTGCCATCCAGAAGCGGGGTAGCTTACTTTTGTTTGCCAGGGAAACGGGCCGAGGTTTTTTTCTGGGGGCCTATGGCTGGGAGTGACCGGCTGGCTCCTGAAAAGCTACAATAGGCAGGATGGTGACCAGACCCATGGTGGCACCAGTGCCAAGATGGGCTGATTTGATAGTGCCAAGTGGCTTCTGCAATCTGCAATCAAAAAGTTGGCAGGCGAGTTTTGTTTTCCAGGGAAAAGCGCCCTTGTTTGTGTTTGGGGCCCTGTGGCTGGGAGTGGCCGGCTGGCTCCTTAGAATCCACGATACGCAGCATGGTTTCCAGGCCCAAGGTGGCACCAGTGCCAAGTCGGGCTGGTTTGATAGTACCAAGTGGCTCCTGCAATCTGCCATCCAGAAGCGGGGCAGCTTACTTTTGTTTGCCAGGGAAACGGGCCCATGCTTGTGTCTGGGGGCCTATGGCTGGGAGTGACCGGCTGGCTCCTGAAAAGCTACGATAGGCAGGATGGTGGCCAGACCCATGGTGGCAGCAGTTCCAAGGTGGGCTGATTTGATAGTACCAAGTGGCTCCTGCAATCTGCCATCAAAAAGTTGGCAGGCGAGTTTTGTTTTCCAGGGAAAAGCGCTGTTGTTTGTGTTTGGGGCCCTGTGGCTGGGAGTGGCCGGCTGGCTCCTTAGAATCCACGATACGCAGGATGGTTCCCAGACCAGAGGTGGCACCAGTGCCAATTCAGGCTGATTTGATAGTACCAAGTGGCTCCTGCAATCTGTCATCCAGAAGCGGGGCAGCTTACTTTTGTTTGCCAGGGAAACGGGCCGAGGTTTCTGTCTGGCGGCCTATGGCTGGGAGTGACCGGCTGGCTCCTGAAAAGCTACGATAGGCAGGATGGTGACCAGGCCCATGGTGGCACCAGTGCCAAGTTGGGCTGGTTTGATAGTACCAAGTGGCTCCTGCAATCTGCCATCCAGTAGCGGGGCAGCTTACTTTTGTTTGCCAGAGAAAAGGGCCGTGGTTTTTGTTTGGGGGCCTATGGCTCAGAGTGGCCGGCTGGCCCCTGAAAATCCACGATAGGCAGAATGGTTCCCAGACCCAAGGTGGCACCAGTGCCAAGTTGGGCTGGTTTGATGGTGCAAAGTGGCTCCTGCAATCTGCCATCCCGACGCGGGGCAGCTGATTTTTGTTTGCCAGAGAACAAGTCCGTGGTTCGTTTTTGGGTGCATATGGCTGGGAGTGGCCGGCTGGCTCCTTAAAAAGCTCGATACGCAGGATGGTTCCCAGAGCCAAGGTGGCACCAGTGCCAAGTCGGGCTGGTTTGATAGTACTAAATAGCTCCTGCAATCTGCCATCCAGAAGCGGGGCAGCTTAATTTTGTTTGCCAGGGAAACGGGCAGAGCTTTGTGTCTGGGGTCCTGTGGCTGGGAGTGGCCGGCTGGCTCCTTAGAATCCACGATACGCAGGATGGTTCCCAGACCAGTGGTGGCACCAGTGCCAAGTTGGGCTGGTTTGATAGTACCAAGTGCGTCCTGCAATCTGCCATCCAGAAGCGGGGCAGCTGAGTTTTGTTTGCCAGAGAAAAGGGCCGGGGTTTTTGTTTGGGGGCCTATGGCTCAGAGTGGCCGGCTGGCCCTTGAAAATCCACGATAGGCAGAATGGTTCCCAGACCCAAGGTGGCACCAGTGCCAAGTTGGGCTGGTTTGATAGTACCAAGTGGCTCCTGCAATCTGCCATCAAAAAGTTGGCAGGCGAGTTTTGTTTTCCAGGGAAAAGCGCCGTTGTTTGTGTTTGGGGGCCTGTGGCTGGGAGTGGCCAGCTGGCTCCTTAGAATCCACGATACGCAGGATGGTTCCCAGACCAGAGGTGGCACCAGTGCCAAATCGGGATAGTTTGATGGTGCAAGGTGGCTCCTGCAATCTGCCATCCAGAAGCGGGGTAGCTTACTTTTGTTTGCCAGGGAAACGGGCCGAGGTTTTTTTCTGGGGGCCTATGGCTGGGAGTGACCGGCTGGCTCCTGAAAAGCTACGATAGGCAGGATGGTGACCAGACCCATGGTGGCACCAGTGCCAAGTTGGGCTGATATGATAGTGCCAAGTGGCTCCTGCAATCTGCCATCAAAAAGTTGGCAGGCGAGTTTTGTTTTCCAGGGAAAAGCGCCCTTGTTTGTGTTTGGGGCCCTGTGGCTGGGAGTGGCCGGCTGGCTCCTTAGAATCCACGATACGCAGCATGGTTTCCAGGCCCAAGGTGGCACCAGTGCCAAGTCGGGCTGGTTTGATAGTACCAAGTGGTTCCTGCAATCTGCCATCCAGAAGCGGGGCAGCTTACTTTTGTTTGCCAGGGAAACGGGCCCAGGCTTGTGTCTGGGGGCCTATGGCTGGGAGTGACCGGCTGGCTCCTGAAAAGCTACGATAGGCAGGATGGTGACCAGACCCATGGTGGCACCAGTGCCAAGTTGGGCTGATATGATAGTGCCAAGTGGCTCCTGCAATCTGCCATCAAAAAGTTGGCAGGCGAGTTTTGTTTTCCAGGGAAAAGCGCCCTTGTTTGTGTTTGGGGCCCTGTGGCTGGGAGTGGCCGGCTGGCTCCTTAGAATCCACGATACGCAGCATGGTTTCCAGGCCCAAGGTGGCACCAGTGCCAAGTCAGGCTGGTTTGATAGTACCAAGTGGTTCCTGCAATCTGCCATCCAGAAGCGGGGCAGCTTACTTTTGTTTGCCAGTGAAACGGGCCGAGGTTTGTGTCTGGGGGCCTATGGCTGGGAGTGACCGGCTGGCTCCTGAAAAGCTACGATAGGCAGGATGGTGGCCAGACCCATGGTGGCAGCAGTTCCAAGGTGGGCTGATTTGATAGTACCAAGTGGCTCCTGCAATCTGCCATCAAAAAGTTGGCAGGCGAGTTTTGTTTTCCAGGGAAAAGCGACGTTGTTTGGGTTTGGGGGCCTGTGGCTGGGAGTGGCCGGCTGGCTCCTTAGAATCCACGATACGCAGGATGGTTCCCAGACCAGAGGTGGCACCAGTGCCAATTCGGGCTGATTTGATAGTACCAAGTGGCTCCTGCAATCTGCCATCCAGAAGCGGGGCAGCTGAGTTTTGTTTGCCAGAGAAAAGGGCCGTGGTTTTTGTTTGGGGGCCTATGGCTCAGAGTGGCCGGCTGGCCCCTGAAAATCCACGATAGGCAGAATGGTTCCCAGACCCAAGGTGGCACCAGTGCCAAGTTGGGCTGGTTTGATGGTGCAAAGTGGCTCCTGCAATCTGCCATCCCGACGCGGGGCAGCTGATTTTTGTTTGCCAGAGAAAAAGTCCGTGGTTCGTTTTTGGGGGCATATGGCTGGGAGTGGCCGGCTGACCCCAGAAAATCCACAATAGGCAGGATGGTTCCCAGAGCCAAGGTGGCACCAGTGCCAAGTCGGGCTGGTTTGATAGTACTAAATAGCTCCTGCAATCTGCCATCCAGAAGCGGGGCAGCTTAATTTTGTTTGCCAGGGAAACGGGCAGAGCTTTGTGTCTGGGGTCCTGTGGCTGGGAGTGGCCGGCTGGCTCCTTAGAATCCACGATACGCAGGATGGTCCCCAGACCAGTGGTGGCACCAGTGCCAAGTTGGGCTGGTTTGATAGTACCAAGTGCGTCCTGCAATCTGCCATCCAGAAGCGGGGCATCTCAATTTTGTTTGCCAGGGAAACGGGCCGAGGTTTGTGTCTGGGGGCCTATGGCTGGGAGTGACCAGCTGGCTCCTGAAAAGCTACGATAGGCAGGATGGTGACCAGACCCATGGTGGCACCAGTGCCAAGTTGGGCTGGTTTGATAGTACCAAGTGGCTCCTGCAATCTGCCATCAAAAAGTTGGCAGGCGAGTTTTGTTTTCCAGGGAAAAGCGCTGTTGTTTGTGTTTGGGGGCCTGTGGCTGGGAGTGGCCGGCTGGCTAATTAGAATCCACGATACGCAGGATGGTTCCCAGACCAGAGGTGGCACCAGTGCCAAGTCGGGATAGTTTGATGGTGCAAAGTGGCTCCTGCAATCTGCCATCAAAAAGTTGGCAGGCGAGTTTTGTTTTCCAGGGAAAAGCGCCCTTGTTTGTGTTTGGGGGCCTGTGGCTGGGAGTGGCCGGCTGGCTCCTAAGAATCCACGATACGCAGCATGGTTTCCAGGCCAGAGGTGGCACCAGTGCCAAGTTGGGCTGGTTTGATAGTACCAAGTGGCTCCTGCAATCTGCCATCCAGAAGCGGGGTAGCTTACTTTTGTTTGCCAGGGAAACGGGCCGAGGTTTTTTTCTGGGGGCCTATGGCTGGGAGTGACCGGCTGGCTCCTGAAAAGCTACAATAGGCAGGATGGTTACCAGACCCATGGTGGCACCAGTGCCAAGATGGGCTGATTTGATAGTGCCAAGTGGCTCCTGCAATCTGCCATCAAAAAGTTGGCAGGCGAGTTTTGTTTTCCAGGGAAAAGTGCCCTTGTTTGTGTTTGGTGCCCTGTGGCTGGGAGTGGCCGGCTGGCTCCTTAGAATCCACGATACGCAGCATGGTTTCCAGGCCCAAGCTGGCACCAGTGCCAAGTCAGGCTGGTTTGATAGTACCAAGTGGTTCCTGCAATCTGCCATCCCGATGCGGGGCAGCTGATTTTTGTTTGCCAGAGAACAAGTCCGTGGTTCGTTTTTGAGGGCATATGGCTGGGAGTGGCCGGCTGGCTCCTTAAAAAGCTCGATACGCAGGATGGTTCCCAGACACAAGGTGGCACCAATGCCAAGTTGGGCTGTTTTTGTTGTACCAAGTGCGTCCTGCAATTTACCCTCCAGAAGAGGGGCAGTTGAGTTTTGTTTGCCAGAGAAAAGGGCCGTGGTTTGTGTTTGAGGGCATATGGCTGAGAGTGGCCGGCTGACCCCACAAAATCCACAATAAGCAGGATGGTTCCCAGAGCCAAGGTGGCACCAGTGCCAAGTTGGGCTGGTTTGATAGTACTAAATAGCTCCTGCAATCTGCCATCCAGAAGCGGGGCAGCCTTATTTTGTTTGCCAGGGAAACGGGCCGAGGTTTGTGTCTGGGGGCCTATGGCTGGGAGTGACCGGCTGGCTCCTGAAAATCCACGCTAGGCAGCATGGTTCCCAGACCCAAGGTGGCACCAGTGCCAAGTCGGGCTGGTTTTTTGGTGCAAAGTGGCTCCTGCAATCTGCCATCCAGAAGCGGGGCAGCCGATTTTTGTTTGTAAGAGAAAAGGTCTTTGGTATTTTTTGGGGGCCTGTGCTGGGAGTGGCCGGCTGGCTAATTAGAATCCACGATACGCAGGATGGTTCCCAGACCTGAGGTGGCACCAGTGCCAAGTCGGGCTGGTTTTGTAGTAGCAAGTGGCTCCTGCAATTTGCCATCCAGAAGAGGGGCAGTTGAGTTTTGTTTGCCAGAGGAAAGGGCCGTGGTTTTTGTTTGGGGGTACATGGCTGAGAGTGGCCGGCTGGCCCCTGAAAATCCACGATAGGCAGGAGGGTTCCGAGATCCAAGGTGGCACCAGTGAAAAGTCGGGCTGGTTTTATGTTGCAAAGTGGCTCCTGCAATCAGCCATCAAAAAGTTGGCAGGTGAGTTTTGTTTTCCAGGGAAAAGCGCCGTTGTTTGTGTTTAGGGGCCTGTGGATGGGAGTGGCCAGCTGGCTCCTTAGAATCCACGTTACGCAGGATGGTTCCCAGACCCAAGGTGGCACCAGTGCCAAGTCGGGCTGGTTTGATGGTGCAAAGTGGCTCCTGCAATCTGCCATCCAGAAGCGGGGTAGCTTACTTTTGTTTGCCAGGGAAACGGGCAGAGCTTTGTGTCTTGGGTCCTATGGCTGGAAGTGGCCAGCTGCCTCCTTAAAATGCACGATATGCAGGATGGTGACCAGACCCAAGGTGGCAGCAGTGCCAAATCGGGCTGGTTTGATGGTACCAAGTGGCTCCTGCAATCTGCCATCCAGACGCGGGGCAGCGGATTTTTTTTTGCTGGAGAAAAGTTCTGTGGTTTGTTTGTGGGGGTATATGGCTGGGCGTGGCCGGCTGGATCCTTAAAAAGCTCGATACGCAGGATGGTTCCCAGACCCAAGGTGGCATCAGTGCCAAGTCGGGCTGTTTTCGTAGTACCAAGTGCGTCCTGCAATCTGCCATCCAGAAGAGGGAGAGCTTACTTTTGTTTGCCAGGGAAACGGACCGATGTTTTTGTCTGGGGGCCTATGGCTGGGAGTGACCGGCTGGCTCCTGAAAATCCACGATACGCAGGATGGTTCCCAGATCCAAGGTGGCACCAGTGCCAAATCGGGCTGGTTTTATGTTGCAAAGTGGCTCCTGCAATCTGCCATCAAAAAGTTGGCAGGCGAGTTTTGTTTTCCAGGGAAAAGCGCCGTTGTTTGTGTTTGGGGGCCTGTGGTTGGGAGTGGCCGGCTGGCTAATTAGAATCTACGATACGCAGCATGGTTCCCAGACCCAAGGTGGCACCAGTGCCAAGTCGGGCTGGTTTGATAGTACCAAGTGGTTCCTGCAATCTGCCATCCAGAATCGGGGCAGCTTACTTTTGTTGGCCAGGGAAACGGGCCGTTGTTTGTGTTTGGGGGCCTGTGGCTGGGAGTGGCCGGCTGGCTACTGAAAAGCTACGATAGGCAGGATGGTGACCAGAATCCACGATACGCAGGATGGTTCCCAGACCCATGGTGGCACCAGTGCCAAGTCGGGCTGATTTGATAGTACCAAGTGGCTCCTGCAATCTGCCATGAAAAAGTTGGCAGGCGAGTTTTGTTTTCCAGGGAAAAGCGACGTTGTTTTTGTTTGGGGGCCTGTGGCTGGGCGTGGCCGGCTGGCTCCTTAAAAAGATCGATACGCAGGATGGTTCCCAGACCCATGGTGGCATCAGTGCCAAGTCGGGCTGTTTTCGTAGAACCAAGTGGCTCCTGCAATCTGCCATCCAGAAGCGGGGCAGCTTACTTTTGTTTGCCAGAGAAAAGGGCCGTGGTTTTTGTTTGGGGGCCTATGGCTCAGAGTGGCCAGCTGGCCCCTGAAAATCCACGATAGGCAGAATGGTTCCCAGACCCAAGGTGGCACCAGTGCCAAGTTGGGCTGTTTTTGTAGTACCAAGTGCGTCCTGCAATTTACCCTCCAGAAGAGGGGCAGTTGAGTTTTGTTTGCCAGAGAAAAGGGCCGTGGTTTGAGTTTGAGGGCATATGGCTGAGAGTGGCCGGCTGACCCCAGAAAATCCACAATAGGCAGGATGGTTCCCAGAGCCAAGGTGGCACCAGTGCCAAGTCGGGCTGGTTTGATAGTACTAAATAGCTCCTGCAATCTGCCATCCAGAAGCGGGGCAGCTTAATTTTGTTTGCCAGGGAAACGGGCAGAGCTTTGTGTCTGGGGTCCTGTGGCTGGGAGTGGCCGGCTGGCTCCTTAGAATCCACGATACGCAGGATGGTTCCCAGACCAGTGGTGGCACCAGTGCCAAGTTGGTCTGGATTAATAGTACCAGGTGCGTCCTGCAATCTGCCATCCAGAAGCGGGGCATCTTTATTTTGTTTGCCAGGGAAACGGGCCGAGGTTCCTGTCTGGGGGCCTATGGCTGGGAGTGACCAGCTGGCTCCTGAAAAGCTACGATAGGCAGGATGGTGACCAGACCCATAGTGGCACCAGTGCCAAGTTGGGCTGGTTTGATAGTACCAAGTGGCTCCTGCAATCTGCCATCAAAAAGTTGGCAGGCGAGTTTTGTTTTCCAGGGAAAAGCGCCCTTGTTTGTGTTTGGGGCCCTGTGGCTGGGAGTGGCCGGCTGGCTCCTTAGAATCCACGATACGCAGCATGGTTTCCAGGCCCAAGGTGGCACCAGTGCCAAGTCAGGCTGGTTTGATAGTACCAAGTGGTTCCAGCAATCTGCCATCCAGAAGCGGGGCAGCTTACTTTTGTTTGCCAGGGAAACGGGCCCAGGCTTTTTTCTGGGGGCCTATGGCTGGGAGTGACCGGCTGGCTCCTGAAAAGCTACGATAGGCAGGATGGTGGCCAGACCCATGGTGGCAGCAGTTCCAAGGTGGGCTGATTTGATAGTACCAAGTGGCTCCTGCAATCTGCCATCAAAAAGTTGGCAGGCCAGTTTTGTTTTCCAGGGAAAAGCGACGTTGTTTGTGTTTGGGGCCCTGTGGCTGGGAGTGGCCGGCTGGCTCCTTAGAATCCACGATACGCAGGATGGTTCCCAGACCAGAGGTGGCACCAGTGCCAATTCGGGCTGATTTGATAGTACCAAGTGGCTCCTGCAATCTGCCATCCAGAAGCGGGGCAGCTTACTTTTGTTTGCCAGGGAAACGGGCCGAGGTTTGTGTCTGGGGGCCTATGGCTGGGAGTGACCGGCTGGCTCCTGAAAAGCTACGATAGGCAGGATGGTGACCAGGCCCATGGTGGCACTAGTGCCAAGTTGGGCTGGTTTGATAGTACCAAGTGGCTCCTGCAATCTGCCATCCAGAAGCGGGGCAGCTGAGTTTTGTTTGCCAGAGAAAAGGGCCGTGGTTTTTGCTTGGGGGCCTATGGCTCAGAGTGGCCGGCTGGCCCCTGAAAATCCACGATAGGCAGAATGGTTCCCAGACCCAAGGTGGCACCAGTGCCAAGTTGGGCTGGTTTGATGGTGCAAAGTGGCTCCTGCAATCTGCCATCCCGACGCGGGGCAGCTGATTTTTGTTTGCCAGAGAAAAAGTCCGTGGTTCGTTTTTGGGGGCATATGGCTGGGAGTGGCCGGCTGACCCCAGAAAATCCACAATAGGCAGGATGGTTCCCAGAGCCAAGGTGGCACCAGTGCCAAGTCGGGCTGGTTTGATAGTACTAAATAGCTCCTGCAATCTGCCATCCAGAAGCGGGGCAGCTTAATTTTGTTTGCCAGGGAAACGGGCAGAGCTTTGTGTCTGGGGTCCTGTGGCTGGGAGTGGCCGGCTGGCTCCTTAGAATCCACGATACGCAGGATGGTCCCCAGACCAGTGGTGGCACCAGTGCCAAGTTGGGCTGGTTTGATAGTACCAAGTGCGTCCTGCAATCTGCCATCCAGAAGCGGGGCATCTCAATTTTGTTTGCCAGGGAAACGGGCCGAGGTTTGTGTCTGGGGGCCTATGGCTGGGAGTGACCAGCTGGCTCCTGAAAAGCTACGATAGGCAGGATGGTGACCAGACCCATGGTGGCACCAGTGCCAAGTTGGGCTGGTTTGATAGTACCAAGTGGCTCCTGCAATCTGCCATCAAAAAGTTGGCAGGCGAGTTTTGTTTTCCAGGGAAAAGCGCTGTTGTTTGTGTTTGGGGGCCTGTGGCTGGGAGTGGCCGGCTGGCTAATTAGAATCCACGATACGCAGGATGGTTCCCAGACCAGAGGTGGCACCAGTGCCAAGTCGGGATAGTTTGATGGTGCAAAGTGGCTCCTGCAATCTGCCATCAAAAAGTTGGCAGGCGAGTTTTGTTTTCCAGGGAAAAGCGCCCTTGTTTGTGTTTGGGGGCCTGTGGCTGGGAGTGGCCGGCTGGCTCCTAAGAATCCACGATACGCAGCATGGTTTCCAGGCCAGAGGTGGCACCAGTGCCAAGTTGAGCTGGTTTGATAGTACCAAGTGGCTCCTGCAATCTGCCATCCAGAAGCGGGGTAGCTTACTTTTGTTTGCCAGGGAAACGGGCCGAGGTTTTTTTCTGGGGGCCTATGGCTGGGAGTGACCGGCTGGCTCCTGAAAAGCTACAATAGGCAGGATGGTTACCAGACCCATGGTGGCACCAGTGCCAAGATGGGCTGATTTGATAGTGCCAAGTGGCTCCTGCAATCTGCCATCAAAAAGTTGGCAGGCGAGTTTTGTTTTCCAGGGAAAAGTGCCCTTGTTTGTGTTTGGTGCCCTGTGGCTGGGAGTGGCCGGCTGGCTCCTTAGAATCCACGATACGCAGCATGGTTTCCAGGCCCAAGCTGGCACCAGTGCCAAGTCAGGCTGGTTTGATAGTACCAAGTGGTTCCTGCAATCTGCCATCCCGATGCGGGGCAGCTGATTTTTGTTTGCCAGGAGAACAAGTCCGTGGTTCGTTTTTGAGGGCATATGGCTGGGAGTGGCCGGCTGGCTCCTTAAAAAGCTCGATACGCAGGATGGTTCCCAGACACAAGGTGGCACCAATGCCAAGTTGGGCTGTTTTTGTTGTACCAAGTGCGTCCTGCAATTTACCCTCCAGAAGAGGGGCAGTTGAGTTTTGTTTGCCAGAGAAAAGGGCCGTGGTTTGTGTTTGAGGGCATATGGCTGAGAGTGGCCGGCTGACCCCACAAAATCCACAATAAGCAGGATGGTTCCCAGAGCCAAGGTGGCACCAGTGCCAAGTTGGGCTGGTTTGATAGTACTAAATAGCTCCTGCAATCTGCCATCCAGAAGCGGGGCAGCCTTATTTTGTTTGCCAGGGAAACGGGCCGAGGTTTGTGTCTGGGGGCCTATGGCTGGGAGTGACCGGCTGGCTCCTGAAAATCCACGCTAGGCAGCATGGTTCCCAGACCCAAGGTGGCACCAGTGCCAAGTCGGGCTGGTTTTTTGGTGCAAAGTGGCTCCTGCAATCTGCCATCCAGAAGCGGGGCAGCCGATTTTTGTTTGTAAGAGAAAAGGTCTTTGGTATTTTTTGGGGGCCTGTGCTGGGAGTGGCCGGCTGGCTAATTAGAATCCACGATACGCAGGATGGTTCCCAGACCTGAGGTGGCACCAGTGCCAAGTCGGGCTGGTTTTGTAGTAGCAAGTGGCTCCTGCAATTTGCCATCCAGAAGAGGGGCAGTTGAGTTTTGTTTGCCAGAGGAAAGGGCCGTGGTTTTTGTTTGGGTGTACATGGCTGAGAGTGGCCGGCTGGCCCCTGAAAATCCACGATAGGCAGGAGGGTTCCGAGATCCAAGGTGGCACCAGTGAAAAGTCGGGCTGGTTTTATGTTGCAAAGTGGCTCCTGCAATCAGCCATCAAAAAGTTGGCAGGTGAGTTTTGTTTTCCAGGGAAAAGCGCCGTTGTTTGTGTTTAGGGGCCTGTGGATGGGAGTGGCCAGCTGGCTCCTTAGAATCCACGTTACGCAGGATGGTTCCCAGACCCAAGGTGGCACCAGTGCCAAGTCGGGCTGGTTTGATGGTGCAAAGTGGCTCCTGCAATCTGCCATCCAGAAGCGGGGTAGCTTACTTTTGTTTGCCAGGGAAACGGGCAGAGCTTTGTGTCTTGGGTCCTATGGCTGGAAGTGGCCAGCTGCCTCCTTAAAATGCACGATATGCAGGATGGTGACCAGACCCAAGGTGGCACCAGTGCCAAATCGGGCTGGTTTGATGGTACCAAGTGGCTCCTGCAATCTGCCATCCAGACGCGGGGCAGCGGATTTTTTTTTGCTGGAGAAAAGTTCTGTGGTTTGTTTGTGGGGGTATATGGCTGGGCGTGGCCGGCTGGATCCTTAAAAAGCTCGATACGCAGGATGGTTCCCAGACCCAAGGTGGCATCAGTGCCAACTCGGGCTGTTTTCGTAGTACCAAGTGCGTCCTGCAATCTGCCATCCAGAAGAGGGAGAGCTTACTTTTGTTTGCCAGGGAAACGGACCGATGTTTTTGTCTGGGGGCCTATGGCTGGGAGTGACCGGCTGGCTCCTGAAAATCCACGATACGCAGGATGGTTCCCAGATCCAAGGTGGCACCAGTGCCAAATCGGGCTGGTTTTATGTTGCCAAGTGGCTCCTGCAATCTGCCATCAAAAAGTTGGCAGGCGAGTTTTGTTTTCCAGGGAAAAGCGCCGTTGTTTGTGTTTGGGGGCCTGTGGTTGGGAGTGGCCGGCTGGCTAATTAGAATCTACGATACGCAGCATGGTTCCCAGACCCAAGGTGGCACCAGTGCCAAGTCGGGCTGGTTTGATAGTACCAAGTGGTTCCTGCAATCTGCCATCCAGAATCGGGGCAGCTTACTTTTGTTGGCCAGGGAAACGGGCCGTTGTTTGTGTTTGGGGGCCTGTGGCTGGGAGTGGCCGGCTGGCTACTGAAAAGCTACGATAGGCAGGATGGTGACCAGAATCCACGATACGCAGGATGGTTCCCAGACCCATGGTGGCACCAGTGCCAAGTCGGGCTGATTTGATAGTACCAAGTGGCTCCTGCAATCTGCCATGAAAAAGTTGGCAGGCGAGTTTTGTTTTCCAGGGAAAAGCGACGTTGTTTTTGTTTGGGGGCCTGTGGCTGGGCGTGGCCGGCTGGCTCCTTAAAAAGATCGATACGCAGGATGGTTCCCAGACCCATGGTGGCATCAGTGCCAAGTCGGGCTGTTTTCGTAGAACCAAGTGGCTCCTGCAATCTGCCATCCAGAAGCGGGGCAGCTTACTTTTGTTTGCCAGAGAAAAGGGCCGTGGTTTTTGTTTGGGGGCCTATGGCTCAGAGTGGCCAGCTGGCCCCTGAAAATCCACGATAGGCAGAATGGTTCCCAGACCCAAGGTGGCACCAGTGCCAAGTTGGGCTGTTTTTGTAGTACCAAGTGCGTCCTGCAATTTACCCTCCAGAAGAGGGGCAGTTGAGTTTTGTTTGCCAGAGAAAAGGGCCGTGGTTTGAGTTTGAGGGCATATGGCTGAGAGTGGCCGGCTGACCCCAGAAAATCCACAATAGGCAGGATGGTTCCCAGAGCCAAGGTGGCACCAGTGCCAAGTCGGGCTGGTTTGATAGTACTAAATAGCTCCTGCAATCTGCCATCCAGAAGCGGGGCAGCTTAATTTTGTTTGCCAGGGAAACGGGCAGAGCTTTGTGTCTGGGGTCCTGTGGCTGGGAGTGGCCGGCTGGCTCCTTAGAATCCACGATACGCAGGATGGTTCCCAGACCAGTGGTGGCACCAGTGCCAATTTGGTCTGGATTAATAGTACCAGGTGCGTCCTGCAATCTGCCATCCAGAAGCGGGGCATCTTTATTTTGTTTGCCAGGGAAACGGGCCGAGGTTCCTGTCTGGGGGCCTATGGCTGGGAGTGACCAGCTGGCTCCTGAAAAGCTACGATAGGCAGGATGGTGACCAGACCCATAGTGGCACCAGTGCCAAGTTGGTCTGGTTTGATAGTACCAAGTGGCTCCTGCAATCTGCCATCAAAAAGTTGGCAGGCGAGTTTTGTTTTCCAGGGAAAAGCGCCCTTGTTTGTGTTTGGGGCCCTGTGGCTGGGAGTGGCCGGCTGGCTCCTTAGAATCCACGATACGCAGCATGGTTTCCAGGCCCAAGGTGGCACCAGTGCCAAGTCAGGCTGGTTTGATAGTACCAAGTGGTTCCAGCAATCTGCCATCCAGAAGCGGGGCAGCTTACTTTTGTTTGCCAGGGAAACGGGCCCAGGCTTTTTTCTGGGGGCCTATGGCTGGGAGTGACCGGCTGGCTCCTGAAAAGCTACGATAGGCAGGATGGTGGCCAGACCCATGGTGGCAGCAGTTCCAAGGTGGGCTGATTTGATAGTACCAAGTGGCTCCTGCAATCTGCCATCAAAAAGTTGGCAGGCCAGTTTTGTTTTCCAGGGAAAAGCGACGTTGTTTGTGTTTGGGGCCCTGTGGCTGGGAGTGGCCGGCTGGCTCCTTAGAATCCACGATACGCAGGATGGTTCCCAGACCAGAGGTGGCACCAGTGCCAATTCGGGCTGATTTGATAGTACCAAGTGGCTCCTGCAATCTGCCATCCAGAAGCGGGGCAGCTTACTTTTGTTTGCCAGGGAAACGGGCCGAGGTTTGTGTCTGGGGGCCTATGGCTGGGAGTGACCGGCTGGCTCCTGAAAAGCTACGATAGGCAGGATGGTGACCAGGCCCATGGTGGCACTAGTGCCAAGTTGGGCTGGTTTGATAGTACCAAGTGGCTCCTGCAATCTGCCATCCAGAAGCGGGGCAGCTGAGTTTTGTTTGCCAGAGAAAAGGGCCGTGGTTTTTGCTTGGGGGCCTATGGCTCAGAGTGGCCGGCTGGCCCCTGAAAATCCACGATAGGCAGAATGGTTCCCAGGCCAGAGGTGGCACCAGTGCCAAGTTGGGCTGGTTTGATGGTGCAAAGTTGCTCCTGCAATCTGCCATCCCGACGCGGGGCAGCTGATTTTTGTTTGCCAGAGAACAAGTCCGTGGTTCGTTTTTGGGGGCATATGGCTGGGAGTGGCCGGCTGACCCCAGAAAATCCACAATAGGCAGGATGGTTCCCAGAGCCAAGTTGGCACCAGTGCCAAGTCGGGCTGGTTTGATAGTACTAAATAGCTCCTGCAATCTGCCATCCAGAAGCGGGGCAGCTTAATTTTGTTTGCCAGGGAAACGGGCAGAGCTTTGTGTCTGGGGTCCTGTGGCTGGGAGTGGCCGGCTGGCTCCTTAGAATCCACGATACGCAGGATGGTTCCCAGACCAGTGGTGGCACCAGTGCCAAGTTGGGCTGGTTTGATAGTACCAAGTGCGTCCTGCAATCTGCCATCCAGAAGCGGGGCAGCTGAGTTTTGTTTGCCAGAGAAAAGGGCCGGGGTTTTTGTTTGGGGGCCTATGGCTCAGAGTGGCCGGCTGGCCCTTGAAAATCCACGATAGGCAGAATGGTTCCCAGACCCAAGGTGGCACCAGTGCCAAGTTGGGCTGGTTTGATAGTACCAAGTGGCTCCTGCAATCTGCCATCAAAAAGTTGGCAGGCGAGTTTTGTTTTCCAGGGAAAAGCGCCGTTGTTTGTGTTTGGGGGCCTGTGGCTTGGAGTGGCCGGCTGGCTAATTAGAATCCACGATACGCAGGATGGTTCCCAGACCCGAGGTGGCACCAGTGCCAAGTCGGGATAGTTTGATGGTGCAAAGTGGCTCCTGCAATCTGCCATCCAGAAGCGGGGTAGCTTACTTTTGTTTGCCAGGGAAACGGGCCGAGGTTTTTTTCTGGAGGCCTATGGCTGGGAGTGACCGGCTGGCTCCTGAAAAGCTACAGTAGGCAGGATGAATACCAGACCCATGGTAGCAGCAGTGCCAAGTTGGGCTGATTTGATAGTACCAAGTGGCTCCTGTAATCTGCCATCCAGAAGCGGGTAGCTTACATTTGTTTGCCAGGGAAATGGGCCGAAATTCTTGTCTGGGGGCCAGTGCCTGGGGCTGGATGTCTGGCCCCTGAAAAGCTACGACAGCCAGGATGGTGACCAGACCCATGGTGGCAGCAGTGCCAAGTTGGGCTGGTTTGATAGCACCAAGTGGCTCCTGCAATCTGCCATCAAAAAGTTGGCAGGCGAGTTTTGTTTTCCAGGGAAAAGCGCCGTTGTTTGTGTTTGGGGGCCTGTGGCTGGGAGTGGCCGGCTGGCTAATTAGAATCCACGATACGCAGGATGGTTCCCAGACCCGAGGTGGCACCAGTGCCAAGTTGGGATAGTTTGATGGTGCAAAGTGGCTCCTGCAATCTGCCATCCAGAAGCGGGTTAGCTTACTTTTGTTTGCCAGGGAAACGGGCCGAGGTTTTTTTCTGGAGGCCTATGGCTGGGAGTGACCGGCTGGCTCCTGAAAAGCTACAGTAGGCAGGATGAATACCAGACCCATGGTAGCAGCAGTGCCAAGTTGGGCTGATTTGATAGTACCAAGTGGCTCCTGCAATCTGCCATCTTGTGGCGGGGTAGCTTACTTTGGTTTGCCAGGGAAACGGGCCGAAGTTTGTGTCTAGAGGCCTACGGCTGGGAGTGACCGGCTGGCTCCTGAAATGCTACGATAGGCAGGATGGTGACCAGACCCATAGTGGCACCAGTGCCAAGTTGGGCTGGTTTGATAGTACCAAGTGGCTCCTGCACTCTGCCATCCAAAAGCTAGCAGGCGACTTTTGTTTTCCAGGGAAAAGCGCCGCTGTTTGTGATTGGGGGCCTGTGGCTGGGAGTGGCTGGCTGGCTCCTTAGAACCCACGATACGCAGGATGGTTCCCAGACCCAAGGTGGCACCAGTGCCAAGTCGGGATAGTTTGATGGTTCAAAGTGGCTCCTGCAATCTGCCATACATAAGCGGGGTAGCTTACTTTTGTTTGCCGGGGAAACGGGCAGAGATTTGTGTTTGGGGCCTATGGCTAGGACTGATCGGCTGGCTCCTGAAAAGCTACGATAGGCAGGATGAATACCAGACCCATGGTAGCAGCAGTGCCAAGTTGGGCTGATTTGATAGTACCAAGTGGCTCCTGCAATCTGCCATCCAGAAGCGGGGTAGCTTACTTTGGTTTGCCAGGGAAACGGGCCGAAGTTTGTGTCTAGAGGCCTACGGCTGGGAGTGACCGGCTGGCTCCTGAAATGCTACGATAGGCAGGATGGTGACCAGACCCATAGTGGCACCAGTGCCAAGTTGGGCTGGTTTGATAGTACCAAGTGGCTCCTGCACTCTGCCATCCAAAAGCTAGCAGGCGACTTTTGTTTTCCAGGGAAAAGCGCCGCTGTTTGTGATTGGGGGCCTGTGGCTGGGAGTGGCTGGCTGGCTCCTTAGAACCCACGATACGCAGGATGGTTCCCAGACCCATGGTGGCACCAGTGCCAAGTTGGGATAGTTTGATGGTTCAAAGTGGCTCCTGCAATCTGCCATGCAGAAGCGGGGTAGCTTACTTTTATTTACCATGGAAATGGGCCGAGTTTGTGTCTGGGCGCCTATGGCTGGAAGTGACCGGCTGGCTCCTGAAAAGCTACGATAGGCAGGATTGTGACAAGACCCATGGTGGCACCAGTGCCAAGTTTGGCTGGTTTGATAGCACGAAGTGGCTCCTGCAATCTGCCATCAAAAAGTTGGCAGGCGAGTTTTGTTTTCCAGGGAAAAGAGCCGTTGTTTGTGTTTGGGGGCCTGTGGCTGGGAGTGGCCGGCTGGCTCCTTAGAATCCACGATACGCAGGATGGTTCCCAGACCAGAGGTGGCACCAGTGCCAAGTTGGGCTGTTTTTGTAGTACCAAGTGCGTCCTGCAATTTGCCTTCCAGAAGAGGGGCAGTTGAGTTTTGTTTGCCAGAGAAAAGGGCCGTGGTTTGTGTTTGAGGGCATATGGCTGAGAGTGGCCGGCTGACCCCACAAAATCCACAATAGGCAGGATGGTTCCCAGAGCCAAGGTGGCACCAGTGCCAAGTCGGGCTGGTTTGATAGTACTAAATAGCTCCTGCAATCTGCCATCCAGAAGCGGGGTAGCTTAATTTTGTTTGTCAGGGAAACGGGCAGAGCTTTGTGTCTGGGGTCCTGTGGCTGGGAGTGGCCGGCTGGCTCCTTAGAATCCACAATACGCAGGATGGTTCCCAGACAAGTGGTGGCACCAGTGCCAAGTTGGGCTGGTTTGATAGTACCAAGTGGCTCCTGCAATCTGCCATCAAAAAGTTGGCAGGCGAGTTTTGTTTTCCAGGGAAAAGCGCCGTTGTTTGTGTTTGGGGGCCTGTGGCTGGGAGTGGCCGGCTGGCTAATTAGAATCCACGATACGCAGGATCGTTCCCAGACCCGAGGTGGCACCAGTGCCAAGTTGGGATAGTTTGATGGTGCAAAGTGGCTCCTGCAATCTGCCATCCAGAAGCGGGGTAGCTTACTTTTGTTTGCCAGGGAAACGGGCCGAGGTTTTTTTCTGGGGGCCTATGGTTGGGAGTGACCGGCTGGCTCCTGAAAAGCTACAGTAGGCAGGATGATTACCAGACCCATGGTGGCAGCAGTGCCAAGTTGGGCTGATTTGATAGTACCAAGTGGCTCCTGCAATCTGCCATCAAAAAGTTGGCAGGCCAGTTTTTTTTTCCAGGGAAAAGCGCCGTTGTTTGTGTTTGGGGGCCTGTGGCTGGGAGTGGCCGCCTGTCGTCTTAAAATCCACATTACGCAGCATGGTTCCAGGATCCAAGGTGGCACCAGTGCCAAGTCGGGCTGGTTTGATAGTACCAAGTGGCTCCTGCAATCTGCCATCCAGAAGCGGGGCAGCTTACTTTTGTTTGCCAGGGAAACGGGCCGAGGTATTTGTCTGGGGCCCTATGGCAGGGAGTGACTGGCTGGCTCCTGAAAAGCTACGATAGGCAGGATGTTTACCAGACCCATGGTGGCACCAGTGCCAAGTTGGGCTAATTTGATAGTACCAAGTGGCTCCTGCAATCTGCCATCCAGAAGCGGGGCAGCTTACTTTTGTTTTCCATGGAAACGGGCCGAGGTTTCTGTCTGGGGGTCTATGGCTGGGAGTGACCTCCTGGCTCCTGAAAAGCTATGCTAGGCAGGATGGTGACCAGACCCATGGTGGCACCAGTGCCAAGTTGGGCTGGTTTGATAGTACCAAGTGGCTCCTGCAATCTGCCATCAAAATGTTGGCAGGCGAGTTTTGTTTTCCGGGGAAAAGCGCCGTTGTTTGTGTTTGGGCGCCTGTGGCTCGGAGTGGCCGGGTGGCTGCTTAGAATCCACAATACGCAGGATGGTTCCCAGGCCAGAGGTGGCACCAGTGTCAAGTTGGGCTGGTTTGATGGTGCAAAGTGGCTCCTACAATCTGCCATCCAGAAGCGGGGTAGCTTACTTTTGTTTGCCATGGAAACAAGCCGAAATTCTTGTCTGGGGGCCAGTGCATGGGGCTGGCTGGCTGGCCCCTGAAAAGCTACGATAGCCAGGATGGTGACCAGACCCATGGTGGCAGCAGTGCCAAGTTGGGCTGGTTTGATAGCACCAAGTGGCTCCTGCAATCTGCCATCAAAAAGTTGGCAGGCGAGTTTTGGTTTCCAGGGAAAAGCGCCGTTGTTTGTGTTTGGGGGCCTGTGGCTGGGAGTGGCCGGCTGGCTCCTTAGAATCCACGATACGCAGGATGGATCCCAGACCCATAGAGGCACCAGTGCCAAGTTGGGCTGATTTGATAGTACCAAGTGGTTCCTGCAATCTGCCATCCAGAAGCGGGGCAGCTTACTTTGGTTTGCCAGGGAAACGGGCCGAGCTTTGTGTCTGGGGGCCTATGGCTGGGAGTGACCGGCTGGCTCCTGAAAAGCTACGATAGGCAGGATGGTGACCAGGCCCATGGTGACACCAGTGCCAAGTTGGGCTGGTTTGATAGTACCAAGTGGCTCCTGCAATCTCCCATCGAGAAGTGGGGCAGCTGAGTTTTGTTTGCCAGAGTAAAGGGCCGTGGTTTTTGTTTGGGGGCCTATGGCTCAGAGTGGCCGGCTGGCCCCTGAAAATCCGCGATAGGCAGAATGGTTCCCAGACCAGAGGTGGCACCAGTGCCAAGTTGGGCTGTTTTTGTAGTACCAAGTGCGTCCTGCAATTTGCCTCCCAGAAGAGGGGCAGTTGAGTTTTGTTTGCCAGAGAAAAGGGCCGTGGTTTGTGTTTGAGGGCATATGGCTGAGAGTGGCCGGCTGACCCCACAAAATCCACAATAGGCAGGATGGTTCCCAGAGCCAAGGTGGCACCAGTGCCAAGTCGGGCTGGTTTGATAGTACTAAATAGCTCCTGCAATCTGCCATCCAGAAGCGGGGTAGCTTAATTTTGTTTGTCAGGGAAACGGGCAGAGCTTTTTGTCTGGGGTCCTGGGGCTGGGAGTGGCCGGCTGGCTCCTTAGAATCCACGATACGCAGGATGGTTCCAAGACCAGTGGTGGCACCAGTGCCAGGTTGGGCTGGTTTGATAGTACCAAGTGGCTCCTGCAATCTGCCATCAAAAAGTTGGCAGGCGAGTTTTGTTTTCCAGGGAAAAGCGCCGTTGTTTGTGTTTGGGGGCCTGTGGCTGGGAGTGGCCGGCTGGCTCCTTAGAATCCACGATACGCAGGATGGTTCCCAGACCCGAGGTGGCACCAGTGCCAAGTCGGGATAGTTTGATGGTGCAAAGTGGCTCCTGCAATCTGCCATCCAGAAGCGGGTTAGCTTACTTTTGTTTGCCAGGGAAACGGGCCGAGGTTTTTTTCTGGAGGCCTATGGCTGGGAGTGACCGGCTGGCTCCTGAAAAGCTACAGTAGGCAGGATGAATACCAGACCCATGGTAGCAGCAGTGCCAAGTTGGGCTGATTTGATAGTACCAAGTGGCTCCTGTAATCTGCCTTCCAGAAGCGGGGTAGCTTACATTTGTTTGCCAGGGAAATGGGCCGAAATTCTTGTCTGGGGGCCAGTGCCTGGGGCTGGATGGCTGGCCGCTGAAAAGCTATGATAGGCAGGATGGTGACCAGACCCATGGTGGCACCAGTGCCAAGTTGGGCTGGTTTGATAGTACCAAGTGGCTCCTGCAATCTGCCATCCAGAAGCGGGGTAGCTTACTTTGGTTTGCCAGGGAAACGGGCCGAAGTTTGTGTCTAGAGGCCTACGGCTGGGAGTGACCGGCTGGCTCCTGAAATGCTACGATAGGCAGGATGGTGACCAGACCCATAGTGGCACCAGTGCCAAGTTGGGCTGGTTTGATAGTACCAAGTGGCTCCTGCACTCTGCCATCCAAAAGCTAGCAGGCGACTTCTGTTTTCCAGGGAAAAGCGCCGTTGTTTGTGATTGGGGGCCTGTGGCTGGGAGTGGCTGGCTGGCTCCTTAGAACCCACGATACGCAGGATGGTTCCCAGACCGAAGGTGGCACCAGTGCCAAGTCGGGATAGTTTGATGGTTCAAAGTGGCTCCTGCAGTCTGCCATACATAAGCGGGGTAGCTTACTTTTGTTTGCCGGGGAAACGGGCAGAGATTTGTGTTTGGGGCCTATGGCTAGGACTGATCGGCTGGCTCCTGAAAAGCTACGATAGGCAGGATGGTGACCAGACCCATGGTGGCACCAGTGCCAAGTTGGGATGGTATGATAGTACCAAGTGGCTCCTGCAATCTGCCATCAAAAATTTGGCAGGCCAGTTTTGTTTTCCAGGGAAAAGCGCCGTTGTTTGTGTTTGTGGGCCTGTGGCTGGGACTGGCCAGCTGGCTCCTTAGAATCCACGATACGCAGGATGGTTCCCAGACCAGAGGTGGCACCAGTGCCAAGTTGGGATAGTTTGATGGTTCAAAGTGGCTCCTGCAATCTGCCATGCAGAAGCGGGGTAGCTTACTTTTGTTTGCCAGAGAATCGGGCAGAGCTTTGTGTCTGGGGCCTATGGCTGGGAGTGACTGGCTGGCTCCTGAAAAGCTACGATAGGCAGGATGGTTACCAGACCCATGGAGGCACCAGTGCCAAGTTGGGCTGGTTTGATAGTACCAAGTGGTTCCTGCAATCTGCCATGCAGAAGCGGGGCAGCTTACTTTTATTTACCATGGAAATGGGCCGAGTTTGTGTCTGGGCGCCTATGGCTGGAAGTGACCGGCTGGCTCCTGAAAAGCTACGATAGGCAGGATTGTGACAAGACCCATGGTGGCACCAGTGCCAAGTTTGGCTGGTTTGATAGCACGAAGTGGCTCCTGCAATCTGCCATCAAAATGTTGGCAGGCGAGTTTTGTTTTCCAGGGAAAAGAGCCGTTGTTTGTGTTTGGGGGCCTGTGGCTGGGAGTGGCCGGCTGGCTCCTTAGAATCCACGATACGCAGGATGGTTCCCAGACCAGAGGTGGCACCAGTGCCAAGTTGGGCTGTTTTTGTAGTACCAAGTGCGTCCTGCAATTTGCCTTCCAGAAGAGGGGCAGTTGAGTTTTGTTTGCCAGAGAAAAGGGCCGTGGTTTGTGTTTGAGGGCATATGGCTGAGAGTGGCCGGCTGACCCCACAAAATCCACAATAGGCAGGATGGTTCCCAGAGCCAAGGTGGCACCAGTGCCAAGTCGGGCTGGTTTGATAGTACTAAATAGCTCCTGCAATCTGCCATCCAGAAGCGGGGTAGCTTAATTTTGTTTGTCAGGGAAACGGGCAGAGCTTTGTGTCTGGGGTCCTGTGGCTGGGAGTGGCCGGCTGGCTCCTTAGAATTCACAATACGCAGGATGGTTCCCAGACAAGTGGTGGCACCAGTGCCAAGTTGGGCTGGTTTGATAGTACCAAGTGGCTCCTGCAATCTGCCATCAAAAAGTTGGCAGGCGAGTTTTGTTTTCCAGGGAAAAGCGCCGTTGTTTGTGTTTGGGGGCCTGTGGCTGGGAGTGGCCGGCTGGCTAATTAGAATCCACGATACGCAGGATGGTTCCCAGACCCGAGGTGGCACCAGTGCCAAGTTGGGATAGTTTGATGGTGCAAAGTGGCTCCTGCAATCTGCCATCCAGAAGCGGGGTAGCTTACTTTTGTTTGCCAGGGAAACGGGCCGAGGTTTTTTTCTGGGGGCCTATGGTTGGGAGTGACCGGCTGGCTCCTGAAAAGCTACAGTAGGCAGGATGATTACCAGACCCATGGTGGCAGCAGTGCCAAGTTGGGCTGATTTGATAGTACCAAGTGCCTCCTGCAATCTGCCATCAAAAAGTTGGCAGGCCAGTTTTTTTTTCCAGGGAAAAGCGCCGTTGTTTGTGTTTGGGGGCCTGTGGCTGGGAGTGGCCGCCTGTCGTCTTAAAATCCACATTACGCAGCATGGTTCCAGGATCCAAGGTGGCACCAGTGCCAAGTCGGGCTGGTTTGATAGTACCAAGTGGCTCCTGCAATCTGCCATCCAGAAGCGGGGCAGCTTACTTTTGTTTGCCAGGGAAACGGGCCGAGGTATTTGTCTGGGGCCCTATGGCAGGGAGTGACTGGCTGGCTCCTGAAAAGCTACGATAGGCAGGATGTTTACCAGACCCATGGTGGCACCAGTGCCAAGTTGGGCTAATTTGATAGTACCAAGTGGCTCCTGCAATCTGCCATCCAGAAGCGGGGCAGCTTACTTTTGTTTTCCATGGAAACGGGCCGAGGTTTCTGTCTGGGGGTCTATGGCTGGGAGTGACCTCCTGGCTCCTGAAAAGCTATGCTAGGCAGGATGGTGACCAGACCCATGGTGGCACCAGTGCCAAGTTGGGCTGGTTTGATAGTACCAAGTGGCTCCTGCAATCTGCCATCAAAATGTTGGCAGGCGAGTTTTGTTTTCCGGGGAAAAGCGCCGTTGTTTGTGTTTGGGCGCCTGTGGCTCGGAGTGGCCGGGTGGCTGCTTAGAATCCACAATACGCAGGATGGTTCCCAGGCCAGAGGTGGCACCAGTGTCAAGTTGGGCTGGTTTGATGGTGCAAAGTGGCTCCTACAATCTGCCATCCAGAAGCGGGGTAGCTTACTTTTGTTTCCCAAGGAAACAAGCCGAAATTCTTGTCTGGGGGCCAGTGCATGGGGCTGGCTGGCTGGCCCCTGAAAAGCTACGATAGCCAGGATGGTGACCAGACCCATGGTGGCAGCAGTGCCAAGTTGGGCTGGTTTGATAGCACCAAGTGGCTCCTGCAATCTGCCATCAAAAAGTTGGCAGGCGAGTTTTGGTTTCCAGGGAAAAGCGCCGTTGTTTGTGTTTGGGGGCCTGTGGCTGGGAGTGGCCGGCTGGCTCCTTAGAATCCACGATACGCAGGATGGATCCCAGACCCATAGAGGCACCAGTGCCAAGTTGGGCTGATTTGATAGTACCAAGTGGTTCCTGCAATCTGCCATCCAGAAGCGGGGCAGCTTACTTTGGTTTGCCAGGGAAACGGGCCGAGCTTTGTGTCTGGGGGCCTATGGCTGGGAGTGACCGGCTGGCTCCTGAAAAGCTACGATAGGCAGGATGGTGACCAGGCCCATGGTGACACCAGTGCCAAGTTGGGCTGGTTTGATAGTACCAAGTGGCTCCTGCAATCTCCCATCGAGAAGTGGGGCAGCTGAGTTTTGTTTGCCAGAGTAAAGGGCCGTGGTTTTTGTTTGGGGGCCTATGGCTCAGAGTGGCCGGCTGGCCCCTGAAAATCCGCGATAGGCAGAATGGTTCCCAGACCAGAGGTGGCACCAGTGCCAAGTTGGGCTGTTTTTGTAGTACCAAGTGCGTCCTGCAATTTGCCTCCCAGAAGAGGGGCAGTTGAGTTTTGTTTGCCAGAGAAAAGGGCCGTGGTTTGTGTTTGAGGGCATATGGCTGAGAGTGGCCGGCTGACCCCACAAAATCCACAATAGGCAGGATGGTTACCAGACCCATGGTGGCACCAGTGCCAAGTTGGGCTGATTTGATAGTACCAAGTGGTTCCTGCAATCTGCCATGCAGAAGCGGGGTAGCTTACTTTTATTTACCATGGAAATGGGCCGAGTTTGTGTCTGGGCGCCTATGGCTGGAAGTGACCGGCTGGCTCCTGAAAAGCTACGATAGGCAGGATGGTTACCAGACCCATGGAGGTACCAGTGCCAAGTTGGGCTGGTTTGATAGTACCAAGTGGTTCCTGCAATCTGCCATGCAGAAGCGGGGCAGCTTACTTTTATTTACCATGGAAATGGGCCGAGTTTGTGTCTGGGCGCCTATGGCTGGAAGTGACCGGCTGGCTCCTGAAAAGCTACGATAGGCAGGATTGTGACAAGACCCATGGTGGCACCAGTGCCAAGTTTGGCTGGTTTGATAGCACGAAGTGGCTCCTGCAATCTGCCATCAAAAAGTTGGCAGGCGAGTTTTGTTTTCCAGGGAAAAGAGCCGTTGTTTGTGTTTGGGGGCCTGTGGCTGGGAGTGGCCGGCTGGCTCCTTAGAATCCACGATACGCAGGATGGTTCCCAGACCAGAGGTGGAACCAGTGCCAAGTTGGGCTGTTTTTGTAGTACCAAGTGCGTCCTGCAATTTGCCTCCCAGAAGAGGGGCAGTTGAGTTTTGTTTGCCAGAGAAAAGGGCCGTGGTTTGTGTTTGAGGGCATATGGCTGAGAGTGGCCGGCTGACCCCACAAAATCCACAATAGGCAGGATGGTTCCCAGAGCCAAGGTGGCACCAGTGCCAAGTCGGGCTGGTTTGATAGTACTAAATAGCTCCTGCAATCTGCCATCCAGAAGCGGGGTAGCTTAATTTTGTTTGTCAGGGAAACGGGCAGAGCTTTGTGTCTGGGGTCCTGTGGCTGGGAGTGGCCGGCTGGCTCCTTAGAATCCACAATACGCAGGATGGTTCCCAGACAAGTGGTGGCACCAGTGCCAAGTTGGGCTGGTTTGATAGTACCAAGTGGCTCCTGCAATCTGCCATCAAAATGTTGGCAGGCGAGTTTTGTTTTCCAGGGAAAAGCGCCGTTGTTTGTGTTTGGGGGCCTGTGGCTGGGAGTGGCCGGCTGGCTAATTAGAATCCACGATACGCAGGATCGTTCCCAGACTCGAGGTGGCACCAGTGCCAAGTTGGGATAGTTTGATGGTGCAAAGTGGCTCCTGCAATCTGCCATCCAGAAGCGGGGTAGCTTACTTTTGTTTGCCAGGGAAACGGGCCGAGGTTTTTTTCTGGGGGCCTATGGTTGGGAGTGACCGGCTGGCTCCTGAAAAGCTACAGTAGGCAGGATGATTACCAGACCCATGGTGGCAGCAGTGCCAAGTTGGGCTGATTTGATAGTACCAAGTGGCTCCTGCAATCTGCCATCAAAAAGTTGGCAGGCCAGTTTTGTTTTCCAGGGAAAAGCGCCGTTGTTTGTGTTTGGGGGCCTGTGGCTGGGAGTGGCCGCCTGTCGTCTTAAAATCCACATTACGCAGCATGGTTCCAGGATCCAAGGTGGCACCAGTGCCAAGTCGGGCTGGTTTGATAGTACCAAGTGGCTCCTGCAATCTGCCATCCAGAAGCGGGGTAGCTTAATTTTGTTTGTCAGGGAAACGGGCAGAGCTTTTTGTCTGGGTTCCTGTGGCTGGGAGTGGCCGGCTGGCTCCTTAGAATCCACGATACGCAGGATGGTTCCAAGACCAGTGGTGGCACCAGTGCCAAGTTGGGCTGGTTTGATAGTACCAAGTGGCTCCTGCAATCTGCCATCAAAAAGTTGGCAGGCGAGTTTTGTTTTCCAGGGAAAAGCGCCGTTGTTTGTGTTTGGGGGCCTGTGGCTGGGAGTGGCCGGCTGGCTAATTAGAATCCACGATACGCAGGATGGTTCCCAGACCCGAGGTGGCACCAGTGCCAAGTCGGGATAGTTTGATGGTGCAAAGTGGCTCCTGCAATCTGCCATCCCGAAGCGGGTTAGCTTACTTTTGTTTGCCAGGGAAACGGGCCGAGGTTTTTTTCTGGAGGCCTATGGCTGGGAGTGACCGGCTGGCTCCTGAAAAGCTACAGTAGGCAGGATGAATACCAGACCCATGGTAGCAGCAGTGCCAAGTTGGGCTGATTTGATAGTACCAAGTGGCTCCTGTAATCTGCCATCCAGAAGCGGGGTAGCTTACATTTGTTTGCCAGGGAAATGGGCCGAAATTCTTGTCTGGGGGCCAGTGCCTGGGGCTGGATGGCTGGCCGCTGAAAAGCTATGATAGGCAGGATGGTGACCAGACCCATGGTGGCACCAGTGCCAAGTTGGGCTGGTTTGATAGTACCAAGTGGCTCCTGCAATCTGCCATCCAGAAGCGGGGTAGCTTACTTTGGTTTGCCAGGGAAACGGGCCGAAGTTTGTGTCTAGAGGCCTACGGCTGGGAGTGACCGGCTGGCTCCTGAAATGCTACGATAGGCAGGATGGTGACCAGACCCATAGTGGCACCAGTGCCAAGTTGGGCTGGTTTGATAGTACCAAGTGGCTCCTGCACTCTGCCATCCAAAAGCTAGCAGGCGACTTCTGTTTTCCAGGGAAAAGAGCCGTTGTTTGTGATTGGGGGCCTGTGGCTGGGAGTGGCTGGCTGGCTCCTTAGAACCCACGATACGCAGGATGGTTCCCAGACCCAAGGTGGCACCAGTGCCAAGTCGGGATAGTTTGATGGTTCAAAGTGGCTCCTGCAATTTGCCATACATAAGCGGGCTAGCTTACTTTTGTTTGCCGGGGAAACGGGCAGAGATTTGTGTTTTGGGCCTATGGCTAGGACTGATCGGCTGGCTCCTGAAAAGCTACGATAGGCAGGATGGTGACCAGACCCATGGTGGCACCAGTGCCAAGTTGGGATGGTTTGATAGTACCAAGTGGCTCCTGCAATCTGCCATCAAAAATTTGGCAGGCCAGTTTTGTTTTCCAGGGAAAAGCGCCGTTGTTTGTGTTTGTGGGCCTGTGGCTGGGACTGGCCAGCTGGCTCCTTAGAATCCACGATACGCAGGATGGTTCCCAGACCAGAGGTGGCACCAGTGCCAAGTTGGGATAGTTTGATGGTTCAAAGTGGCTCCTGCAATCTGCCATGCAGAAGCGGGGTAGCTTACTTTTGTTTGCCAGAGAATCGGGCAGAGCTTTGTGTCTGGGGCCTATGGCTGGGAGTGACTGGCTGGCTCCTGAAAAGCTACGATAGGCAGGATGGTTACCAGACCCATGGAGGCACCAGTGCCAAGTTGGGCTGGTTTGATAGTACCAAGTGGTTCCTGCAATCTGCCATGCAGAAGCGGGGCAGCTTACTTTTATTTACCATGGAAATGGGCCGAGTTTGTGTCTGGGCGCCTATGGCTGGAAGTGACCGGCTGGCTCCTGAAAAGCTACGATAGGCAGGATTGTGACAAGACCCATGGTGGCACCAGTGCCAAGTTGGGCTGGTTTGATAGCACGAAGTGGCTCCTGCAATCTGCCATCAAAAAGTTGGCAGGCGAGTTTTGTTTTCCAGGGAAAAGAGCCGTTGTTTGTGTTTGGGGGCCTGTGGCTGGGAGTGGCCGGCTGGCTCCTTAGAATCCACGATACGCAGGATGGTTCCCAGACCAGAGGTGGCACCAGTGCCAAGTTGGGCTGTTTTTGTAGTACCAAGTGCGTCCTGCAATTTGCCTTCCAGAAGAGGGGCAGTTGAGTTTTGTTTGCCAGAGAAAAGGGCCGTGGTTTGTGTTTGAGGGCATATGGCTGAGAGTGGCCGGCTGACCCCACAAAATCCACAATAGGCAGGATGGTTCCCAGAGCCAAGGTGGCACCAGTGCCAAGTCGGGCTGGTTTGATAGTACTAAATAGCTCCTGCAATCTGCCATCCAGAAGCGGGGTAGCTTAATTTTGTTTGTCAGGGAAACGGGCAGAGCTTTGTGTCTGGGGTCCTGTGGCTGGGAGTGGCCGGCTGGCTCCTTAGAATCCACAATACGCAGGATGGTTCCCAGACAAGTGGTGGCACCAGTGCCAAGTTGGGCTGGTTTGATAGTACCAAGTGGCTCCTGCAATCTGCCATCAAAAAGTTGGCAGGCGAGTTTTGTTTTCCAGGGAAAAGCGCCGTTGTTTGTGTTTGGGGGCCTGTGGCTGGGAGTGGCCGGCTGGCTAATTAGAATCCACGATACGCAGGATCGTTCCCAGACCCGAGGTGGCACCAGTGCCAAGTTGGGATAGTTTGATGGTGCAAAGTGGCTCCTGCAATCTGCCATCCAGAAGCGGGGTAGCTTACTTTTGTTTGCCAGGGAAACGGGCCGAGGTTTTTTTCTGGGGGCCTATGGTTGGGAGTGACCGGCTGGCTCCTGAAAAGCTACAGTAGGCAGGATGATTACCAGACCCATGGTGGCAGCAGTGCCAAGTTGGGCTGATTTGATAGTACCAAGTGGCTCCTGCAATCTGCCATCAAAAAGTTGGCAGGCCAGTTTTGTTTTCCAGGGAAAAGCGCCGTTGTTTGTGTTTGGGGGCCTGTGGCTGGGAGTGGCCGCCTGTCGTCTTAAAATCCACATTACGCAGCATGGTTCCAGGATCCAAGGTGGCACCAGTGCCAAGTCGGGCTGGTTTGATAGTACCAAGTGGCTCCTGCAATCTGCCATCCAGAAGCGGGGTAGCTTAATTTTGTTTGTCAGGGAAACGGGCAGAGCTTTTTGTCTGGGGTCCTGTGGCTGGGAGTGGCCGGCTGGCTCCTTAGAATCCACGATACGCAGGATGGTTCCAAGACCAGTGGTGGCACCAGTGCCAAGTTGGGCTGGTTTGATAGTACCAAGTGGCTCCTGCAATCTGCCATCAAAAAGTTGGCAGGCGAGTTTTGTTTTCCAGGGAAAAGCGCCGTTGTTTGTGTTTGGGGGCCTGTGGCTGGGAGTGGCCGGCTGGCTAATTAGAATCCACGATACGCAGGATGGTTCCCAGACCCGAGGTGGCACCAGTGCCAAGTCGGGATAGTTTGATGGTGCAAAGTGGCTCCTGCAATCTGCCATCCAGAAGCGGGTTAGCTTACTTTTGTTTGCCAGGGAAACGGGCCGAGGTTTTTTTCTGGAGGCCTATGGCTGGGAGTGACCGGCTGGCTCCTGAAAAGCTACAGTAGGCAGGATGAATACCAGACCCATGGTAGCAGCAGTGCCAAGTTGGGCTGATTTGATAGTACCAAGTGGCTCCTGTAATCTGCCATCCAGAAGCGGGGTAGCTTACATTTGTTTGCCAGGGAAATGGGCCGAAATTCTTGTCTGGGGGCCAGTGCCTGGGGCTGGATGGCTGGCCGCTGAAAAGCTATGATAGGCAGGATGGTGACCAGACCCATGGTGGCACCAGTGCCAAGTTGGGCTGGTTTGATAGTACCAAGTGGCTCCTGCAATCTGCCATCCAGAAGCGGGGTAGCTTACTTTGGTTTGCCAGGGAAACGGGCCGAAGTTTGTGTCTAGAGGCCTACGGCTGGGAGTGACCGGCTGGCTCCTGAAATGCTACGATAGGCAGGATGGTGACCAGACCCATAGTGGCACCAGTGCCAAGTTGGGCTGGTTTGATAGTACCAAGTGGCTCCTGCACTCTGCCATCCAAAAGCTAGCAGGCGACTTCTGTTTTCCAGGGAAAAGCGCCGTTGTTTGTGATTGGGGGCCTGTGGCTGGGAGTGGCTGGCTGGCTCCTTAGAACCCACGATACGCAGGATGGTTCCCAGACCCAAGGTGGCACCAGTGCCAAGTCGGGATAGTTTGATGGTTCAAAGTGGCTCCTGCAATTTGCCATACATAAGCGGGGTAGCTTACTTTTGTTTGCCGGGGAAACGGGCAGAGATTTGTGTTTGGGGCCTATGGCTAGGACTGATCGGCTGGCTCCTGAAAAGCTACGATAGGCAGGATGGTGACCAGACCCATGGTGGCACCAGTGCCAAGTTGGGATGGTTTGATAGTACCAAGTGGCTCCTGCAATCTGCCATCAAAAATTTGGCAGGCCAGTTTTGTTTTCCAGGGAAAAGCGCCGTTGTTTGTGTTTGTGGGCCTGTGGCTGGGACTGGCCAGCTGGCTCCTTAGAATCCACGATACGCAGGATGGTTCCCAGACCAGAGGTGGCACCAGTGCCAAGTTGGGATAGTTTGATGGTTCAAAGTGGCTCCTGCAATCTGCCATGCAGAAGCGGGGTAGCTTACTTTTGTTTGCCAGAGAATCGGGCAGAGCTTTGTGTCTGGGGCCTATGGCTGGGAGTGACTGGCTGGCTCCTGAAAAGCTACGATAGGCAGGATGGTTACCAGACCCATGGAGGCACCAGTGCCAAGTTGGGCTGGTTTGATAGTACCAAGTGGTTCCTGCAATCTGCCATGCAGAAGCGGGGCAGCTTACTTTTATTTACCATGGAAATGGGCCGAGTTTGTGTCTGGGCGCCTATGGCTGGAAGTGACCGGCTGGCTCCTGAAAAGCTACGATAGGCAGGATTGTGACAAGACCCATGGTGGCACCAGTGCCAAGTTGGGCTGGTTTGATAGCACGAAGTGGCTCCTGCAATCTGCCATAAAAAAGTTGGCAGGCGAGTTTTGTTTTCCAGGGAAAAGAGCCGTTGTTTGTGTTTGGGGGCCTGTGGCTGGGAGTGGCCGGCTGGCTCCTTAGAATCCACGATACGCAGGATGGTTCCCAGACCAGAGGTGGCACCAGTGCCAAGTTGGGCTGTTTTTGTAGTACCAAGTGCGTCCTGCAATTTGCCTTCCAGAAGAGGGGCAGTTGAGTTTTGTTTGCCAGAGAAAAGGGCCGTGGTTTGTGTTTGAGGGCATATGGCTGAGAGTGGCCGGCTGACCCCACAAAATCCACAATAGGCAGGATGGTTCCCAGAGCCAAGGTGGCACCAGTGCCAAGTCGGGCTGGTTTGATAGTACTAAATAGCTCCTGCAATCTGCCATCCAGAAGCGGGGTAGCTTAATTTTGTTTGTCAGGGAAACGGGCAGAGCTTTGTGTCTGGGGTCCTGTGGCTGGGAGTGGCCGGCTGGCTCCTTAGAATCCACAATACGCAGGATGGTTCCCAGACAAGTGGTGGCACCAGTGCCAAGTTGGGCTGGTTTGATAGTACCAAGTGGCTCCTGCAATCTGCCATCAAAAAGTTGGCAGGCGAGTTTTGTTTTCCAGGGAAAAGCGCCGTTGTTTGTGTTTGGGGGCCTGTGGCTGGGAGTGGCCGGCTGGCTAATTAGAATCCACGATACGCAGGATGGTTCCCAGACCCGAGGTGGCACCAGTGCCAAGTTGGGATAGTTTGATGGTGCAAAGTGGCTCCTGCAATCTGCCATCCAGAAGCGGGGTAGCTTACTTTTGTTTGCCAGGGAAACGGGCCGAGGTTTGTGTCTGGGGGCCTATGGTTGGGAGTGACCGGCTGGCTCCTGAAAAGCTACAGTAGGCAGGATGATTACCAGACCCATGGTGGCAGCAGTGCCAAGTTGGGCTGATTTGATAGTACCAAGTGGCTCCTGCAATCTGCCATCAAAAAGTTGGCAGGCGAGTTTTGTTTTCCAGGGAAAAGCGCCGTTGTTTGTGTTTGGGGGCCTGTGGCTGGGAGTGGCCGCCTGTCGTCTTAGAATCCACGTTACGCAGCATGGTTCCAGGATCCAAGGTGGCACCAGTGCCAAGTCGGGCTGGTTTGATAGTACCAAGTGGCTCCTGCAATCTGCCATCCAGAAGCGGGGCAGCTTACTTTTGTTTGCCAGGGAAACGGGCCGAGGTATTTGTCTGGGGCCCTATGGCAGGGAGTGACTGGCTGGCTCCTGAAAAGCTACGATAGGCAGGATGTTTACCAGACCCATGGTGGCACCAGTGCCAAGTTGGGCTAATTTGATAGTACCAAGTGGCTCCTGCAATCTGCCATCCAGAAGCGGGGCAGCTTACTTTTGTTTTCCATGGAAACGGGCCGAGGTTTCTGTCTGGGGGTCTATGGCTGGGAGTGACCTCCTGGCTCCTGAAAAGCTATGCTAGGCAGGATGGTGACCAGACCCATGGTGGCACCAGTGCCAAGTTGGGCTGGTTTGATAGTACCAAGTGGCTCCTGCAATCTGCCATCAAAAAGTTGGCAGGCGAGTTTTGGTTTCCAGGGAAAAGCGCCGTTGTTTTTGTTTGGGGGCCTGTGGCTGGGAGTGGCCGGCTGGCTCCTTAGAATCCACGATACGCAGGATGGATCCCAGACCCATAGAGGCACCAGTGCCAAGTTGGGCTGATTTGATAGTGCAAAGTGGCTCCTACAATCTGCCATCCAGAAGCGGGGCAGCTTACTTTGGTTTGCCAGGGAAACGGGCCGAGCTTTGTGTCTGGGGGCCTATGGCTGGGAGTGACCGGCTGGCTCCTGAAAAGCTACGATAGGCAGGATGGTGACCAGGCCCATGGTGACACCAGTGCCAAGTTGGGCTGGTTTGATAGTACCAAGTGGCTCCTGCAATCTCCCATCGAGAAGTGGGGCAGCTGAGTTTTGTTTGCCAGAGTAAAGGGCCGTGGTTTTTGTTTGGGGGCCTATGGCTCAGAGTGGCCGGCTGGCCCCTGAAAATCCGCGATAGGCAGAATGGTTCCCAGACCAGAGGTGGCACCAGTGCCAAGTTGGGCTGTTTTTGTAGTACCAAGTGCGTCCTGCAATTTGCCTCCCAGAAGAGGGGCAGTTGAGTTTTGTTTGCCAGAGAAAAGGGCCGTGGTTTGTGTTTGAGGGCATATGGCTGAGAGTGGCCGGCTGACCCCACAAAATCCACAATAGGCAGGATGGTTCCCAGAGCCAAGGTGGCACCAGTGCCAAGTCGGGCTGGTTTGATAGTACTAAATAGCTCCTGCAATCTGCCATCCAGAAGCGGGGTAGCTTAATTTTGTTTGTCAGGGAAACGGGCAGAGCTTTTTGTCTGGGGTCCTGGGGCTGGGAGTGGCCGGCTGGCTCCTTAGAATCCACGATACGCAGGATGGTTCCCAGACAAGTGGTGGCACCAGTGCCAGGTTGGGCTGGTTTGATAGTACCAAGTGGCTCCTGCAATCTGCCATCAAAAAGTTGGCAGGCGAGTTTTGTTTTCCAGGGAAAAGCGCCGTTGTTTGTGTTTGGGGGCCTGTGGCTGGGAGTGGCCGGCTGGCTAATTAGAATCCACGATACGCAGGATGGTTCCCAGACCCGAGGCGGCACCAGTGCCAAGTCGGGATAGTTTGATGGTGCAAAGTGGCTCCTGCAATCTGCCATCCAGAAGCGGGTTAGCTTACTTTTGTTTGCCAGGGAAACGGGCCGAGGTTTTTTTCTGGAGGCCTATGGCTGGGAGTGACCGGCTGGCTCCTGAAAAGCTACAGTAGGCAGGATGAATACCAGACCCATGGTAGCAGCAGTGCCAAGTTGGGCTGATTTGATAGTACCAAGTGGCTCCTGTAATCTGCCATCCAGAAGCGGGGTAGCTTACATTTGTTTGCCAGGGAAATGGGCCGAAATTCTTGTCTGGGGGCCAGTGCCTGGGGCTGGATGGCTGGCCGCTGAAAAGCTATGATAGGCAGGATGGTGACCAGACCCATGGTGGCACCAGTGCCAAGTTGGGCTGGTTTGATAGTACCAAGTGGCTCCTGCAATCTGCCATCCAGAAGCGGGGTAGCTTACTTTGGTTTGCCAGGGAAACGGGCCGAAGTTTGTGTCTAGAGGCCTACGGCTGGGAGTGACCGACTGGCTCCTGAAATGCTACGATAGGCAGGATGGTGACCAGACCCATAGTGGCACCAGTGCCAAGTTGGGCTGGTTTGATAGTACCAAGTGGCTCCTGCACTCTGCCATCCAAAAGCTAGCAGGCGACTTCTGTTTTCCAGGGAAAAGCGCCGTTGTTTGTGATTGGGGGCCTGTGGCTGGGAGTGGCTGGCTGGCTCCTTAGAACCCACGATACGCAGGATGGTTCCCAGACCCAAGGTGGCACCAGTGCCAAGTCGGGATAGTTTGATGGTTCAAAGTGGCTCCTGCAATTTGCCATACATAAGCGGGGTAGCTTACTTTTGTTTGCCGGGGAAACGGGCAGAGATTTGTGTTTGGGGCCTATGGCTAGGACTGATCGGCTGGCTCCTGAAAAGCTACGATAGGCAGGATGGTGACCAGACCCATGGTGGCACCAGTGCCAAGTTGGGATGGTTTGATAGTACCAAGTGGCTCCTGCAATCTGCCATCAAAAATTTGGCAGGCCAGTTTTGTTTTCCAGGGAAAAGCGCCGTTGTTTGTGTTTGTGGGCCTGTGGCTGGGACTGGCCAGCTGGCTCCTTAGAATCCACGATACGCAGGATGGTTCCCAGACCAGAGGTGGCACCAGTGCCAAGTTGGGATAGTTTGATGGTTCAAAGTGGCTCCTGCAATCTGCCATGCAGAAGCGGGGTAGCTTACTTTTGTTTGCCAGAGAATCGGGCAGAGCTTTGTGTCTGGGGCCTATGGCTGGGAGTGACTGGCTGGCTCCTGAAAAGCTACGATAGGCAGGATGGTTACCAGACCCATGGAGGCACCAGTGCCAAGTTGGGCTGGTTTGATAGTACCAAGTGGTTCCTGCAATCTGCCATGCAGAAGCGGGGCAGCTTACTTTTATTTACCATGGAAATGGGCCGAGTTTGTGTCTGGGCGCCTATGGCTGGAAGTGACCGGCTGGCTCCTGAAAAGCTACGATAGGCAGGATTGTGACAAGACCCATGGTGGCACCAGTGCCAAGTTGGGCTGGTTTGATAGCACGAAGTGGCTCCTGCAATCTGCCATCAAAAAGTTGGCAGGCGAGTTTTGTTTTCCAGGGAAAAGAGCCGTTGTTTGTGTTTGGGGGCCTGTGGCTGGGAGTGGCCGGCTGGCTCCTTAGAATCCACGATACGCAGGATGGTTCCCAGACCAGAGGTGGCACCAGTGCCAAGTTGGGCTGTTTTTGTTGTACCAAGTGCGTCCTGCAATTTGCCTTCCAGAAGAGGGGCAGTTGAGTTTTGTTTGCCAGAGAAAAGGGCCGTGGTTTGTGTTTGAGGGCATATGGCTGAGAGTGGCCGGCTGACCCCACAAAATCCACAATAGGCAGGATGGTTCCCAGAGCCAAGGTGGCACCAGTGCCAAGTCGGGCTGGTTTGATAGTACTAAATAGCTCCTGCAATCTGCCATCCAGAAGCGGGGTAGCTTAATTTTGTTTGTCAGGGAAACGGGCAGAGCTTTGTGTCTGGGGTCCTGTGGCTGGGAGTGGCCGGCTGGCTCCTTAGAATCCACAATACGCAGGATGGTTCCCAGACAAGTGGTGGCACCAGTGCCAAGTTGGGCTGGTTTGATAGTACCAAGTGGCTCCTGCAATCTGCCATCAAAATGTTGGCAGGCGAGTTTTGTTTTCCAGGGAAAAGCGCCGTTGTTTGTGTTTGGGGGCCTGTGGCTGGGAGTGGCCGGCTGGCTAATTAGAATCCACGATACGCAGGATGGTTCCCAGACCCAAGGTGGCACCAGTGCCAAGTTGGGATAGTTTGATGGTGCAAAGTGGCTCCTGCAATCTGCCATCCAGAAGCGGGGTAGCTTACTTTTGTTTGCCAGGGAAACGGGCCGAGGTTTTTTTCTGGGGGCCTATGGTTGGGAGTGACGGGCTGGCTCCTTAAAAGCTACAGTAGGCAGGATGATTACCAGACCCATGGTGGCAGCAGTGCCAAGTTGGGCTGATTTGATAGTACCAAGTGGCTCCTGCAATCTGCCATCAAAAAGTTGGCAGGCGAGTTTTGTTTTCCAGGGAAAAGCGCCGTTGTTTGTGTTTGGGGGCCTGTGGCTGGGAGTGGCCGCCTGTCGTCTTAGAATCCACGTTACGCAGCATGGTTCCAGGATCCAAGGTGGCACCAGTGCCAAGTCGGGCTGGTTTGATAGTACCAAGTGGCTCCTGCAATCTGCCATCCAGAAGCGGGGCAGCTTACTTTTGTTTGCCAGGGAAACGGGCCGAGGTATTTGTCTGGGGCCCTATGGCAGGGAGTGACTGGCTGGCTCCTGAAAAGCTACGATAGGCAGGATGTTTACCAGACCCATGGTGGCACCAGTGCCAAGTTGGGCTAATTTGATAGTACCAAGTGGCTCCTGCAATCTGCCATCCAGAAGCGGGGCAGCATACTTTTGTTTTCCATGGAAACGGGCCGAGGTTTCTGTCTGGGGGTCTATGGCTGGGAGTGACCTCCTGGCTCCTGAAAAGCTATGCTAGGCAGGATGGTGACCAGACCCATGGTGGCACCAGTGCCAAGTTGGGCTGGTTTGATAGTACCAAGTGGCTCCTGCAATCTGCCATCAAAATGTTGGCAGGCGAGTTTTGTTTTCCAGGGAAAAGAGCCGTTGTTTGTGTTTGGGGGCCTGTGGCTGGGAGTGGCCGGCTGGCTCCTTAGAATCCACGATACGCAGGATGGTTCCCAGACCAGAGGTGGCACCAGTGCCAAGTTGGGCTGTTTTTGTAGTACCAAGTGCGTCCTGCAATTTGCCTTCCAGAAGAGGGGCAGTTGAGTTTTGTTTGCCAGAGAAAAGGGCCGTGGTTTGTGTTTGAGGGCATATGGCTGAGAGTGGCCGGCTGACCCCACAAAATCCACAATAGGCAGGATGGTTCCCAGAGCCAAGGTGGCACCAGTGCCAAGTCGGGCTGGTTTGATAGTACTAAATAGCTCCTGCAATCTGCCATCCAGAAGCGGGGTAGCTTAATTTTGTTTGTCAGGGAAACGGGCAGAGCTTTGTGTCTGGGGTCCTGTGGCTGGGAGTGGCCGGCTGGCTCCTTAGAATCCACAATACGCAGGATGGTTCCCAGACAAGTGGTGGCACCAGTGCCAAGTTGGGCTGGTTTGATAGTACCAAGTGGCTCCTGCAATCTGCCATCAAAAAGTTGGCAGGCGAGTTTTGTTTTCCAGGGAAAAGCGCCGTTGTTTGTGTTTGGGGGCCTGTGGCTGGGAGTGGCCGGCTGGCTAATTAGAATCCACGATACGCAGGATCGTTCCCAGACCCGAGGTGGCACCAGTGCCAAGTTGGGATAGTTTGATGGTGCAAAGTGGCTCCTGCAATCTGCCATCCAGAAGCGGGGTAGCTTACTTTTGTTTGCCAGGGAAACGGGCCGAGGTTTGTGTCTGGGGGCCTATGGTTGGGAGTGACGGGCTGGCTCCTGAAAAGCTACAGTAGGCAGGATGATTACCAGACCCATGGTGGCAGCAGTGCCAAGTTGGGCTGATTTGATAGTACCAAGTGGCTCCTGCAATCTGCCATCAAAAAGTTGGCAGGCGAGTTTTGTTTTCCAGGGAAAAGCGCCGTTGTTTGTGTTTGGGGGCCTGTGGCTGGGAGTGGCCGCCTGTCGTCTTAGAATCCACGTTACGCAGCATGGTTCCAGGATCCAAGGTGGCACCAGTGCCAAGTCGGGCTGGTTTGATAGTACCAAGTGGCTCCTGCAATCTGCCATCCAGAAGCGGGGCAGCTTACTTTTGTTTGCCAGGGAAACGGGCCGAGGTATTTGTCTGGGGCCCTATGGCAGGGAGTGACTGGCTGGCTCCTGAAAAGCTACGATAGGCAGGATGTTTACCAGACCCATGGTGGCACCAGTGCCAAGTTGGGCTAATTTGATAGTACCAAGTGGCTCCTGCAATCTGCCATCCAGAAGCGGGGCAGCTTACTTTTGTTTTCCATGGAAACGGGCCGAGGTTTCTGTCTGGGGGTCTATGGCTGGGAGTGACCTCCTGGCTCCTGAAAAGCTATGCTAGGCAGGATGGTGACCAGACCCATGGTGGCACCAGTGCCAAGTTGGGCTGGTTTGATAGTACCAAGTGGCTCCTGCAATCTGCCATCAAAAAGTTGGCAGGCGAGTTTTGGTTTCCAGGGAAAAGCGCCGTTGTTTTTGTTTGGGGGCCTGTGGCTGGGAGTGGCCGGCTGGCTCCTTAGAATCCACGATACGCAGGATGGATCCCAGACCCATAGAGGCACCAGTGCCAAGTTGGGCTGATTTGATAGTGCAAAGTGGCTCCTACAATCTGCCATCCAGAAGCGGGGCAGCTTACTTTGGTTTGCCAGGGAAACGGGCCGAGCTTTGTGTCTGGGGGCCTATGGCTGGGAGTGACCGGCTGGCTCCTGAAAAGCTACGATAGGCAGGATGGTGACCAGGCCCATGGTGACACCAGTGCCAAGTTGGGCTGGTTTGATAGTACCAAGTGGCTCCTGCAATCTCCCATCGAGAAGTGGGGCAGCTGAGTTTTGTTTGCCAGAGTAAAGGGCCGTGGTTTTTGTTTGGGGGCCTATGGCTCAGAGTGGCCGGCTGGCCCCTGAAAATCCGCGATAGGCAGAATGGTTCCCAGACCAGAGGTGGCACCAGTGCCAAGTTGGGCTGTTTTTGTAGTACCAAGTGCGTCCTGCAATTTGCCTCCCAGAAGAGGGGCAGTTGAGTTTTGTTTGCCAGAGAAAAGGGCCGTGGTTTGTGTTTGAGGGCATATGGCTGAGAGTGGCCGGCTGACCCCACAAAATCCACAATAGGCAGGATGGTTCCCAGAGCCAAGGTGGCACCAGTGCCAAGTCGGGCTGGTTTGATAGTACTAAATAGCTCCTGCAATCTGCCATCCAGAAGCGGGGTAGCTTAATTTTGTTTGTCAGGGAAACGGGCAGAGCTTTGTGTCTGGGGTCCTGTGGCTGGGAGTGGCCGGCTGGCTCCTTAGAATCCACAATACGCAGGATGGTTCCCAGACAAGTGGTGGCACCAGTGCCAAGTTGGGCTGGTTTGATAGTACCAAGTGGCTCCTGCAATCTGCCATCAAAAAGTTGGCAGGCGAGTTTTGTTTTCCAGGGAAAAGCGCCGTTGTTTGTGTTTGGGGGCCTGTGGCTGGGAGTGGCCGGCTGGCTAATTAGAATCCACGATACGCAGGATCGTTCCCAGACCCGAGGTGGCACCAGTGCCAAGTTGGGATAGTTTGATGGTGCAAAGTGGCTCCTGCAATCTGCCATCCAGAAGCGGGGTAGCTTACTTTTGTTTGCCAGGGAAACGGGCCGAGGTTTGTGTCTGGGGGCCTATGGTTGGGAGTGACGGGCTGGCTCCTGAAAAGCTACAGTAGGCAGGATGATTACCAGACCCATGGTGGCAGCAGTGCCAAGTTGGGCTGATTTGATAGTACCAAGTGGCTCCTGCAATCTGCCATCAAAAAGTTGGCAGGCGAGTTTTGTTTTCCAGGGAAAAGCGCCGTTGTTTGTGTTTGGGGGCCTGTGGCTGGGAGTGGCCGCCTGTCGTCTTAGAATCCACGTTACGCAGCATGGTTCCAGGATCCAAGGTGGCACCAGTGCCAAGTCGGGCTGGTTTGATAGTACCAAGTGGCTCCTGCAATCTGCCATCCAGAAGCGGGGCAGCTTACTTTTGTTTGCCAGGGAAACGGGCCGAGGTATTTGTCTGGGGCCCTATGGCAGGGAGTGACTGGCTGGCTCCTGAAAAGCTACGATAGGCAGGATGTTTACCAGACCCATGGTGGCACCAGTGCCAAGTTGGGCTAATTTGATAGTACCAAGTGGCTCCTGCAATCTGCCATCCAGAAGCGGGGCAGCTTACTTTTGTTTTCCATGGAAACGGGCCGAGGTTTCTGTCTGGGGGTCTATGGCTGGGAGTGACCTCCTGGCTCCTGAAAAGCTATGCTAGGCAGGATGGTGACCAGACCCATGGTGGCACCAGTGCCAAGTTGGGCTGGTTTGATAGTACCAAGTGGCTCCTGCAATCTGCCATCAAAAAGTTGGCAGGCGAGTTTTGGTTTCCAGGGAAAAGCGCCGTTGTTTTTGTTTGGGGGCCTGTGGCTGGGAGTGGCCGGCTGGCTCCTTAGAATCCACGATACGCAGGATGGATCCCAGACCCATAGAGGCACCAGTGCCAAGTTGGGCTGATTTGATAGTGCAAAGTGGCTCCTACAATCTGCCATCCAGAAGCGGGGCAGCTTACTTTGGTTTGCCAGGGAAACGGGCCGAGCTTTGTGTCTGGGGGCCTATGGCTGGGAGTGACCGGCTGGCTCCTGAAAAGCTACGATAGGCAGGATGGTGACCAGGCCCATGGTGACACCAGTGCCAAGTTGGGCTGGTTTGATAGTACCAAGTGGCTCCTGCAATCTCCCATCGAGAAGTGGGGCAGCTGAGTTTTGTTTGCCAGAGTAAAGGGCCGTGGTTTTTGTTTGGGGGCCTATGGCTCAGAGTGGCCGGCTGGCCCCTGAAAATCCGCGATAGGCAGAATGGTTCCCAGACCAGAGGTGGCACCAGTGCCAAGTTGGGCTGTTTTTGTAGTACCAAGTGCGTCCTGCAATTTGCCTCCCAGAAGAGGGGCAGTTGAGTTTTGTTTGCCAGAGAAAAGGGCCGTGGTTTGTGTTTGAGGGCATATGGCTGAGAGTGGCCGGCTGACCCCACAAAATCCACAATAGGCAGGATGGTTCCCAGAGCCAAGGTGGCACCAGTGCCAAGTCGGGCTGGTTTGATAGTACTAAATAGCTCCTGCAATCTGCCATCCAGAAGCGGGGTAGCTTAATTTTGTTTGTCAGGGAAACGGGCAGAGCTTTTTGTCTGGGGTCCTGGGGCTGGGAGTGGCCGGCTGGCTCCTTAGAATCCACGATACGCAGGATGGTTCCAAGACCAGTGGTGGCACCAGTGCCAGGTTGGGCTGGTTTGATAGTACCAAGTGGCTCCTGCAATCTGCCATCAAAAAGTTGGCAGGCGAGTTTTGTTTTCCAGGGAAAAGCGCCGTTGTTTGTGTTTGGGGGCCTGTGGCTGGGAGTGGCCGGCTGGCTAATTAGAATCCACGATACGCAGGATGGTTCCCAGACCCGAGGCGGCACCAGTGCCAAGTCGGGATAGTTTGATGGTGCAAAGTGGCTCCTGCAATCTGCCATCCAGAAGCGGGTTAGCTTACTTTTGTTTGCCAGGGAAACGGGCCGAGGTTTTTTTCTGGAGGCCTATGGCTGGGAGTGACCGGCTGGCTCCTGAAAAGCTACAGTAGGCAGGATGAATACCAGACCCATGGTAGCAGCAGTGCCAAGTTGGGCTGATTTGATAGTACCAAGTGGCTCCTGTAATCTGCCATCCAGAAGCGGGGTAGCTTACATTTGTTTGCCAGGGAAATGGGCCGAAATTCTTGTCTGGGGGCCAGTGCCTGGGGCTGGATGGCTGGCCGCTGAAAAGCTATGATAGGCAGGATGGTGACCAGACCCATGGTGGCACCAGTGCCAAGTTGGGCTGGTTTGATAGTACCAAGTGGCTCCTGCAATCTGCCATCCAGAAGCGGGGTAGCTTACTTTGGTTTGCCAGGGAAACGGGCCGAAGTTTGTGTCTAGAGGCCTACGGCTGGGAGTGACCGGCTGGCTCCTGAAATGCTACGATAGGCAGGATGGTGACCAGACCCATAGTGGCACCAGTGCCAAGTTGGGCTGGTTTGATAGTACCAAGTGGCTCCTGCACTCTGCCATCCAAAAGCTAGCAGGCGACTTTTGTTTTCCAGGGAAAAGCGCCGTTGTTTGTGATTGGGGGCCTGTGGCTGGGAGTGGCTGGCTGGCTCCTTAGAACCCACGATACGCAGGATGGTTCCCAGACCCAAGGTGGCACCAGTGCCAAGTCGGGATAGTTTGATGGTTCAAAGTGGCTCCTGCAATTTGCCATACATAAGCGGGGTAGCTTACTTTTGTTTGCCGGGGAAACGGGCAGAGATTTGTGTTTCGGGCCTATGGCTAGGACTGATCGGCTGGCTCCTGAAAAGCTACGATAGGCAGGATGGTGACCAGACCCATGGTGGCACCAGTGCCAAGTTGGGATGGTTTGATAGTACCAAGTGGCTCCTGCAATCTGCCATCAAAAATTTGGCAGGCCAGTTTTGTTTTCCAGGGAAAAGCGCCGTTGTTTGTGTTTGTGGGCCTGTGGCTGGGACTGGCCAGCTGGCTCCTTAGAATCCACGATACGCAGGATGGTTCCCAGACCAGAGGTGGCACCAGTGCCAAGTTGGGATAGTTTGATGGTTCAAAGTGGCTCCTGCAATCTGCCATGCAGAAGCGGGGTAGCTTACTTTTGTTTGCCAGAGAATCGGGCAGAGCTTTGTGTCTGGGGCCTATGGCTGGGAGTGACTGGCTGGCTCCTGAAAAGCTACGATAGGCAGGATGGTTACCAGACCCATGGAGGCACCAGTGCCAAGTTGGGCTGGTTTGATAGTACCAAGTGGTTCCTGCAATCTGCCATGCAGAAGCGGGGCAGCTTACTTTTATTTACCATGGAAATGGGCCGAGTTTGTCTGGGCGCCTATGGCTGGAAGTGACCGGCTGGCTCCTGAAAAGCTACGATAGGCAGGATTGTGACAAGACCCATGGTGGCACCAGTGCCAAGTTGGGCTGGTTTGATAGCACGAAGTGGCTCCTGCAATCTGCCATCAAAAAGTTGGCAGGCGAGTTTTGTTTTCCAGGGAAAAGAGCCGTTGTTTGTGTTTGGGGGCCTGTGGCTGGGAGTGGCCGGCTGGCTCCTTAGAATCCACGATACGCAGGATGGTTCCCAGACCAGAGGTGGCACCAGTGCCAAGTTGGGCTGTTTTTGTTGTACCAAGTGCGTCCTGCAATTTGCCTTCCAGAAGAGGGGCAGTTGAGTTTTGTTTGCCAGAGAAAAGGGCCGTGGTTTGTGTTTGAGGGCATATGGCTGAGAGTGGCCGGCTGACCCCAGAAAATCCACAATAGGCAGGATGGTTCCCAGAGCCAAGGTGGCACCAGTGCCAAGTCGGGCTGGTTTGATAGTACTAAATAGCTCCTGCAATCTGCCATCCAGAAGCGGGGTAGCTTAATTTTGTTTGTCAGGGAAACGGGCAGAGCTTTGTGTCTGGGGTCCTGTGGCTGGGAGTGGCCGGCTGGCTCCTTAGAATCCACAATACGCAGGATGGTTCCCAGACAAGTGGTGGCACCAGTGCCAAGTTGGGCTGGTTTGATAGTACCAAGTGGCTCCTGCAATCTGCCATCAAAAAGTTGGCAGGCGAGTTTTGTTTTCCAGGGAAAAGCGCCGTTGTTTGTGTTTGGGGGCCTGTGGCTGGGAGTGGCCGGCTGGCTAATTAGAATCCACGATACGCAGGATGGTTCCCAGACCCAAGGTGGCACCAGTGCCAAGTTGGGATAGTTTGATGGTGCAAAGTGGCTCCTGCAATCTGCCATCCAGAAGCGGGGTAGCTTACTTTTGTTTGCCAGGGAAACGGGCCGAGGTTTTTTTCTGGGGGCCTATGGTTGGGAGTGACGGGCTGGCTCCTGAAAAGCTACAGTAGGCAGGATGATTACCAGACCCATGGTGGCAGCAGTGCCAAGTTGGGCTGATTTGATAGTACCAAGTGGCTCCTGCAATCTGCCATCAAAAAGTTGGCAGGCGAGTTTTGTTTTCCAGGGAAAAGCGCCGTTGTTTGTGTTTGGGGGCCTGTGGCTGGGAGTGGCCGCCTGTCGTCTTAGAATCCACGTTACGCAGCATGGTTCCAGGATCCAAGGTGGCACCAGTGCCAAGTCGGGCTGGTTTGATAGTACCAAGTGGCTCCTGCAATCTGCCATCCAGAAGCGGGGCAGCTTACTTTTGTTTGCCAGGGAAACGGGCCGAGGTATTTGTCTGGGGCCCTATGGCAGGGAGTGACTGGCTGGCTCCTGAAAAGCTACGATAGGCAGGATGTTTACCAGACCCATGGTGGCACCAGTGCCAAGTTGGGCTAATTTGATAGTACCAAGTGGCTCCTGCAATCTGCCATCCAGAAGCGGGGCAGCATACTTTTGTTTTCCATGGAAACGGGCCGAGGTTTCTGTCTGGGGGTCTATGGCTGGGAGTGACCTCCTGGCTCCTGAAAAGCTATGCTAGGCAGGATGGTGACCAGACCCATGGTGGCACCAGTGCCAAGTTGG
Organism: Melospiza georgiana; assembly: GCF_028018845.1. Lineage (NCBI taxonomy): Eukaryota > Metazoa > Chordata > Aves > Passeriformes > Passerellidae > Melospiza > Melospiza georgiana. Next base: position 88,683,451 of record NC_080431.1, on the reverse strand, counting down.
GCTGGTTTGATAGTACCAAGTGGCTCCTGCAATCTGCCATCAAAATGTTGGCAGGCGAGTTTTGTTTTCCGGGGAAAAGCGCCGTTGTTTGTGTTTGGGCGCCTGTGGCTCGGAGTGGCCGGGTGGCTGCTTAGAATCCACAATACGCAGGATGGTTCCCAGGCCAGAGGTGGCACCAGTGTCAAGTTGGGCTGGTTTGATGGTGCAAAGTGGCTCCTACAATCTGCCATCCAGAAGCGGGGTAGCTTACTTTTGTTTGCCATGGAAACGGGCCGAAATTCTTGTCTGGGGGCCAGTGCCTGGGGCTGGCTGGCTGGCTCCTGAAAAGCTACGATAGCCAGGATGGTGACCAGACCCATGGTGGCAGCAGTGCCAAGTTGGGCTGGTTTGATGGTGCAAAGTGGCTCCTGCAATCTGCCATCCAGAAGCGGGTTAGCTTACTTTTGTTTGCCAGGGAAACGGGCCGAGGTTTTTTTCTGGAGGCCTATGGCTGGGAGTGACCGGCTGGCTCCTGAAAAGCTACAGTAGGCAGGATGAATACCAGACCCATGGTAGCAGCAGTGCCAAGTTGGGCTGATTTGATAGTACCAAGTGGCTCCTGTAATCTGCCATCCAGAAGCGGGGTAGCTTACATTTGTTTGCCAGGGAAATGGGCCGAAATTCTTGTCTGGGGGCCAGTGCCTGGGGCTGGATGGCTGGCCGCTGAAAAGCTATGATAGGCAGGATGGTGACCAGACCCATGGTGGCACCAGTGCAAAGTTGGGCTGGTTTGATAGTACCAAGTGGCTCCTGCAATCTGCCATCCTGAAGCGGGGCAGCTTACTTTTGTTTTCCATGGAAACGGGCCGAGGTTTCTGTCTGGGGGTCTATGGCTGGGAGTGACCTCCTGGCTCCTGAAAAGCTATGCTAGGCAGGATGGTGACCAGACCCATGGTGGCACCAGTGCCAAGTTGGGCTGGTTTGATAGTACCAAGTGGCTCCTGCAATCTGCCATCAAAAAGTTGGCAGGCGAGTTTTGGTTTCCAGGGAAAAGCGCCGTTGTTTTTGTTTGGGGGCCTGTGGCTGGGAGTGGCCGGCTGGCTCCTTAGAATCCACGATACGCAGGATGGATCCCAGACCCATAGAGGCACCAGTGCCAAGTTGGGCTGATTTGATAGTGCAAAGTGGCTCCTACAATCTGCCATCCAGAAGCGGGGCAGCTTACTTTGGTTTGCCAGGGAAACGGGCCGAGCTTTGTGTCTGGGGGCCTATGGCTGGGAGTGACCGGCTGGCTCCTGAAAAGCTACGATAGGCAGGATGGTGACCAGGCCCATGGTGACACCAGTGCCAAGTTGGGCTGGTTTGATAGTACCAAGTGGCTCCTGCAATCTCCCATCGAGAAGTGGGGCAGCTGAGTTTTGTTTGCCAGAGTAAAGGGCCGTGGTTTTTGTTTGGGGGCCTATGGCTCAGAGTGGCCGGCTGGCCCCTGAAAATCCGCGATAGGCAGAATGGTTCCCAGACCAGAGGTGGCACCAGTGCCAAGTTGGGCTGTTTTTGTAGTACCAAGTGCGTCCTGCAATTTGCCTCCCAGAAGAGGGGCAGTTGAGTTTTGTTTGCCAGAGAAAAGGGCCGTGGTTTGTGTTTGAGGGCATATGGCTGAGAGTGGCCGGATGACCCCACAAAATCCACAATAGGCAGGATGGTTCCCAGAGCCAAGGTGGCACCAGTGCCAAGTCGGGCTGGTTTGATAGTACTAAATAGCTCCTGCAATCTGCCATCCAGAAGCGGGGTAGCTTAATTTTGTTTGTCAGGGAAACGGGCAGAGCTTTTTGTCTGGGGTCCTGGGGCTGGGAGTGGCCGGCTGGCTCCTTAGAATCCACGATACGCAGGATGGTTCCAAGACCAGTGGTGGCACCAGTGCCAGGTTGGGCTGGTTTGATAGTACCAAGTGGCTCCTGCAATCTGCCATCAAAAAGTTGGCAGGCGAGTTTTGTTTTCCAGGGAAAAGCGCCGTTGTTTGTGTTTGGGGGCCTGTGGCTGGGAGTGGCCGGCTGGCTAATTAGAATCCACGATACGCAGGATGGTTCCCAGACCCGAGGCGGCACCAGTGCCAAGTCGGGATAGTTTGATGGTGCAAAGTGGCTCCTGCAATCTGCCATCCAGAAGCGGGTTAGCTTACTTTTGTTTGCCAGGGAAACGGGCCGAGGTTTTTTTCTGGAGGCCTATGGCTGGGAGTGACCGGCTGGCTCCTGAAAAGCTACAGTAGGCAGGATGAATACCAGACCCATGGTAGCAGCAGTGCCAAGTTGGGCTGATTTGATAGTACCAAGTGGCTCCTGTAATCTGCCATCCAGAAGCGGGGTAGCTTACATTTGTTTGCCAGGGAAATGGGCCGAAATTCTTGTCTGGGGGCCAGTGCCTGGGGCTGGATGGCTGGCCGCTGAAAAGCTATGATAGGCAGGATGGTGACCAGACCCATGGTGGCACCAGTGCCAAGTTGGGCTGGTTTGATAGTACCAAGTGGCTCCTGCAATCTGCCATCCAGAAGCGGGGTAGCTTACTTTGGTTTGCCAGGGAAACGGGCCGAAGTTTGTGTCTAGAGGCCTACGGCTGGGAGTGACCGGCTGGCTCCTGAAATGCTACGATAGGCAGGATGGTGACCAGACCCATAGTGGCACCAGTGCCAAGTTGGGCTGGTTTGATTGTACCAAGTGGCTCCTGCACTCTGCCATCCAAAAGCTAGCAGGCGACTTTTGTTTTCCAGGGAAAAGCGCCGTTGTTTGTGTTTTGGGGCCTGTGGCTGGGAGTGGCTGGCTGGCTCCTTAGAACCCACGATACGCAGGATGGTTCCCAGACCCAAGGTGGCACCAGTGCCAAGTCGGGATAGTTTGATGGTTCAAAGTGGCTCCTGCAATCTGCCATACATAAGCGGGGTAGCTTACTTTTGTTTGCCGGGGAAACGGGCAGAGATTTGTGTTTGGGGCCTATGGCTAGGACTGATCGGCTGGCTCCTGAAAAGCTACGATAGGCAGGATGGTGACCAGACCCATGGTGGCACCAGTGCCAAGTTGGGATGGTTTGATAGTACCAAGTGGCTCCTGCAATCTGCCATCAAAAATTTGGCAGGCCAGTTTTGTTTTCCAGGGAAAAGCGCCGTTGTTTGTGTTTGTGGGCCTGTGGCTGGGACTGGCCAGCTGGCTCCTTAGAATCCACGATACGCAGGATGGTTCCCAGACCAGAGGTGGCACCAGTGCCAAGTTGGGATAGTTTGATGGTTCAAAGTGGCTCCTGCAATCTGCCATGCAGAAGCGGGGTAGCTTACTTTTGTTTGCCAGAGAATCGGGCAGAGCTTTGTGTCTGGGGCCTATGGCTGGGAGTGACTGGCTGGCTCCTGAAAAGCTACGATAGGCAGGATGGTTACCAGACCCATGGAGGCACCAGTGCCAAGTTGGGCTGGTTTGATAGTACCAAGTGGTTCCTGCAATCTGCCATGCAGAAGCGGGGCAGCTTACTTTTATTTACCATGGAAATGGGCCGAGTTTGTGTCTGGGCGCCTATGGCTGGAAGTGACCGGCTGGCTCCTGAAAAGCTACGATAGGCAGGATTGTGACAAGACCCATGGTGGCACCAGTGCCAAGTTTGGCTGGTTTGATAGCACGAAGTGGCTCCTGCAATCTGCCATCAAAAAGTTGGCAGGCGAGTTTTGTTTTCCAGGGAAAAGAGCCGTTGTTTGTGTTTGGGGGCCTGTGGCTGGGAGTGGCCGGCTGGCTCCTTAGAATCCACGATACGCAGGATGGTTCCCAGACCAGAGGTGGCACCAGTGCCAAGTTGGGCTGTTTTTGTAGTACCAAGTGCGTCCTGCAATTTGCCTTCCAGAAGAGGGGCAGTTGAGTTTTGTTTGCCAGAGAAAAGGGCCGTGGTTTGTGTTTGAGGGCATATGGCTGAGAGTGGCCGGCTGACCCCACAAAATCCACAATAGGCAGGATGTTTCCCAGAGCCAAGGTGGCACCAGTGCCAAGTCGGGCTGGTTTGATAGTACTAAATAGCTCCTGCAATCTGCCATCCAGAAGCGGGGTAGCTTAATTTTGTTTGTCAGGGAAACGGGCAGAGCTTTGTGTCTGGGGTCCTGTGGCTGGGAGTGGCCGGCTGGCTCCTTAGAATCCACAATACGCAGGATGGTTCCCAGACAAGTGGTGGCACCAGTGCCAAGTTGGGCTGGTTTGATAGTACCAAGTGGCTCCTGCAATCTGCCATCAAAAAGTTGGCAGGCGAGTTTTGTTTTCCAGGGAAAAGCGCCGTTGTTTGTGTTTGGGGGCCTGTGGCTGGGAGTGGCCGGCTGGCTAATTAGAATCCACGATACGCAGGATGGTTCCCAGACCCAAGGTGGCACCAGTGCCAAGTTGGGATAGTTTGATGGTGCAAAGTGGCTCCTGCAATCTGCCATCCAGAAGCGGGGTAGCTTACTTTTGTTTGCCAGGGAAACGGGCCGAGGTTTTTTTCTGGGGGCCTATGGTTGGGAGTGACGGGCTGGCTCCTGAAAAGCTACAGTAGGCAGGATGATTACCAGACCCATGGTGGCAGCAGTGCCAAGTTGGGCTGATTTGATAGTACCAAGTGGCTCCTGCAATCTGCCATCAAAAAGTTGGCAGGCGAGTTTTGTTTTCCAGGGAAAAGCGCCGTTGTTTGTGTTTGGGGGCCTGTGGCTGGGAGTGGCCGCCTGTCGTCTTAGAATCCACGTTACGCAGCATGGTTCCAGGATCCAAGGTGGCACCAGTGCCAAGTCGGGCTGGTTTGATAGTACCAAGTGGCTCCTGCAATCTGCCATCCAGAAGCGGGGCAGCTTACTTTTGTTTGCCAGGGAAACGGGCCGAGGTATTTGTCTGGGGCCCTATGGCAGGGAGTGACTGGCTGGCTCCTGAAAAGCTACGATAGGCAGGATGTTTACCAGACCCATGGTGGCACCAGTGCCAAGTTGGGCTAATTTGATAGTACCAAGTGGCTCCTGCAATCTGCCATCCAGAAGCGGGGCAGCATACTTTTGTTTTCCATGGAAACGGGCCGAGGTTTCTGTCTGGGGGTCTATGGCTGGGAGTGACCTCCTGGCTCCTGAAAAGCTATGCTAGGCAGGATGGTGACCAGACCCATGGTGGCACCAGTGCCAAGTTGGGCTGGTTTGATAGTACCAAGTGGCTCCTGCAATCTGCCATCAAAATGTTGGCAGGCGAGTTTTGTTTTCCGGGGAAAAGCGCCGTTGTTTGTGTTTGGGCGCCTGTGGCTCGGAGTGGCCGGGTGGCTGCTTAGAATCCACAATACGCAGGATGGTTCCCAGGCCAGAGGTGGCACCAGTGTCAAGTTGGGCTGGTTTGATGGTGCAAAGTGGCTCCTACAATCTGCCATCCAGAAGCGGGGTAGCTTACTTTTGTTTGCCATGGAAACGGGCCGAAATTCTTGTCTGGGGGCCAGTGCCTGGGGCTGGCTGGCTGGCTCCTGAAAAGCTACGATAGCCAGGATGGTGACCAGACCCATGGTGGCAGCAGTGCCAAGTTGGGCTGGTTTGATAGCACTAAGTGGCTCCTGCAATCTGCCATCAAAAAGTTGGCAGGCGAGTTTTGGTTTCCAGGGAAAAGCGCCGTTGTTTGTGTTTGGGGGCCTGTGGCTGGGAGTGGCCGGCTGGCTCCTTAGAATCCACGATACGCAGGATGGTTCCCAGACCCTTAGAGGCACCAGTGCCAAGTTGGGCTGATTTGATAGTACCAAGTGGTTCCTGCAATCTGCCATCCAGAAGCGGGGCAGCTTACTTTGGTTTGCCAGGGAAACGGGCCGAGGTTTGTGTCTGGGGGCCTATGGCTGGGAGTGACCGGCTGGCTCCTGAAAAGCTACGATAGGCAGGATGGTGACCAGGCCCATGGTGACACCAGTGCCAAGTTGGGCTGGTTTGATAGTACCAAGTGGCTCCTGCAATCTCCCATCGAGAAGTGGGGCAGCTGAGTTTTGTTTGCCAGAGTAAAGGGCCGTGGTTTTTGTTTGGGGGCCTATGGCTCAGAGTGGCCGGCTGGCCCCTGAAAATCCGCGATAGGCAGAATGGTTCCCAGACCAGAGGTGGCACCAGTGCCAAGTTGGGCTGTTTTTGTAGTACCAAGTGCGTCCTGCAATTTGCCTCCCAGAAGAGGGGCAGTTGAGTTTTGTTTGCCAGAGAAAAGGGCCGTGGTTTGTGTTTGAGGGCATATGGCTGAGAGTGGCCGGATGACCCCACAAAATCCACAATAGGCAGGATGGTTCCCAGAGCCAAGGTGGCACCAGTGCCAAGTCGGGCTGGTTTGATAGTACTAAATAGCTCCTGCAATCTGCCATCCAGAAGCGGGGTAGCTTAATTTTGTTTGTCAGGGAAACGGGCAGAGCTTTTTGTCTGGGGTCCTGTGGCTGGGAGTGGCCGGCTGGCTCCTTAGAATCCACGATACGCAGGATGGTTCCAAGACCAGTGGTGGCACCAGTGCCAAGTTGGGCTGGTTTGATAGTACCAAGTGGCTCCTGCAATCTGCCATCAAAAAGTTGGCAGGCGAGTTTTGTTTTCCAGGGAAAAGCGCCGTTGTTTGTGTTTGGGGGCCTGTGGCTGGGAGTGGCCGGCTGGCTAATTAGAATCCACGATACGCAGGATGGTTCCCAGACCCGAGGTGGCACCAGTGCCAAGTCGGGATAGTTTGATGGTGCAAAGTGGCTCCTGCAATCTGCCATCCAGAAGCGGGTTAGCTTACTTTTGTTTGCCAGGGTAACGGGCCGAGGTTTTTTTCTGGAGGCCTATGGCTGGGAGTGACCGGCTGGCTCCTGAAAAGCTACAGTAGGCAGGATGAATACCAGACCCATGGTAGCAGCCGTGCCAAGTTGGGCTGATTTGATAGTACCAAGTGGCTCCTGTAATCTGCCATCCAGAAGCGGGGTAGCTTACATTTGTTTGCCAGGGAAATGGGCCGAAATTCTTGTCTGGGGGCCAGTGCCTGGGGCTGGATGGCTGGCCGCTGAAAAGCTATGATAGGCAGGATGGTGACCAGACCCATGGTGGCACCAGTGCAAAGTTGGGCTGGTTTGATAGTACCAAGTGGCTCCTGCAATCTGCCATCCAGAAGCGGGGTAGCTTACTTTGGTTTGCCAGGGAAACGGGCCGAAGTTTGTGTCTAGAGGCCTACGGCTGGGAGTGACCGGCTGTCTCCTGAAATGCTACGATAGGCAGGATGGTGACCAGACCCATAGTGGCACCAGTGCCAAGTTGGGCTGGTTTGATTGTACCAAGTGGCTCCTGCACTCTGCCATCCAAAAGCTAGCAGGCGACTTTTGTTTTCCAGGGAAAAGCGCCGTTGTTTGTGATTGGGGGCCTGTGGCTGGGAGTGGCTGGCTGGCTCCTTAGAACCCACGATACGCAGGATGTTTCCCAGACCCAAGGTTGCACCAGTGCCAAGTCGGGATAGTTTGATGGTTCAAAGTGGCTCCTGCAATCTGCCATACATAAGCGGGGTAGCTTACTTTTGTTTGCCGGGGAAACGGGCAGAGATTTGTGTTTGGGGCCTATGGCTAGGACTGATCGGCTGGCTCCTGAAAAGCTACGATAGGCAGGATGGTGACCAGACCCATGGTGGCACCAGTGCCAAGTTGGGATGGTTTGATAGTACCAAGTGGCTCCTGCAATCTGCCATCAAAAATTTGGCAGGCCAGTTTTGTTTTCCAGGGAAAAGCGCCGTTGTTTGTGTTTGTGGGGCTGTGGCTGGGACTGGCCAGCTGGCTCCTTAGAATCCACGATACGCAGCATGGTTCCCAGACCAGAGGTGGCACCAGTGCCAAGTTGGGATAGTTTGCTGGTTCAAAGTGGCTCCTGCAATCTGCCATGCAGAAGCGGGGTAGCTTACTTTTGTTTGCCAGAGAATCGGGCAGAGCTTTGTGTCTGGGGCCTATGGCTGGGAGTGACTGGCTGGCTCCTGAAAAGCTACGATAGGCAGGATGGTTACCAGACCCATGGAGGCACCAGTGCCAAGTTGGGCTGGTTTGGTAGTACCAAGTGGTTCCTGCAATCTGCCATGCAGAAGCGGGGCAGCTTACTTTTATTTACCATGGAAATGGGCCGAGTTTGTGTCTGGGCGCCTATGGCTGGAAGTGACCGGCTGGCTCCTGAAAAGCTACGATAGGCAGGATTGTGACAAGACCCATGGTGGCACCAGTGCCAAGTTGGGCTGGTTTGATAGCACGAAGTGGCTCCTGCAATCTGCCATCAAATGTTGGCAGGCGAGTTTTGTTTTCCAGGGAAAAGAGCCGTTGTTTGTGTTTGGGGGCCTGTGGCTGGGAGTGGCCGGCTGGCTCCTTAGAATCCACGATACGCAGGATGGTTCCCAGACCAGAGGTGGCACCAGTGCCAAGTTGGGCTGTTTTTGTAGTACCAAGTGCGTCCTGCAATTTGCCTTCCAGAAGAGGGGCAGTTGAGTTTTGTTTGCCAGAGAAAAGGGCCGTGGTTTGTGTTTGAGGGCATATGGCTGAGAGTGGCCGGCTGACCCCACAAAATCCACAATAGGCAGGATGGTTCCCAGAGCCAAGGTGGCACCAGTGCCAAGTCGGGCTGGTTTGATAGTACTAAATAGCTCCTGCAATCTGCCATCCAGAAGCGGGGTAGCTTAATTTTGCTTGTCAGGGAAACGGGCAGAGCTTTGTGTCTGGGGTCCTGTGGCTGGGAGTGGCCGGCTGGCTCCTTAGAATCCACAATACGCAGGATGGTTCCCAGACAAGTGGTGGCACCAGTGCCAAGTTGGGCTGGTTTGATAGTACCAAGTGGCTCCTGCAATCTGCCATCAAAAAGTTGGCAGACGAGTTTTGTTTTCCAGGGAAAAGCGCCGTTGTTTGTGTTTGGGGGCCTGTGGCTGGGAGTGGCCGGCTGGCTAATTAGAATCCACGATACGCAGGATGGTTCCCAGACCCGAGGTGGCACCAGTGCCAAGTTGGGATAGTTTGATGGTGCAAAGTGGCTCCTGCAATCTGCCATCCAGAAGCGGGGTAGCTTACTTTTGTTTGCCAGGGAAACGGGCCGAGGTTTTTTTCTGGGGGCCTAAGGTTGGGAGTGACCGGCTGGCTCCTGAAAAGCCACAGTAGGCAGGATGATTACCAGACCCATGGTGGCAGCAGTGCCAAGTTGGGCTGATTTGATAGTACCAAGTGGCTCCTGCAATCTGCCATCAAAAAGTTGGCAGGCGAGTTTTGTTTTCCAGGGAAAAGCGCCGTTGTTTGTGTTTGGGGGCCTGTGGCTGGGAGTGGCCGCCTGTCGTCTTAGAATCCACGTTACGCAGCATGGTTCCAGCATACAAGGTGGCACCAGTGCCAAGTTGGGCTGATTTGATAGTACCAAGTGGCTCCTGCAATCTGCCATCCAGAAGCGGGGCAGCTTACTTTTGTTTGCCAGGGAAACGGGCCGAGGTATTTGTCTGGGGCCCTATGGCAGGGAGTGACTGGCTGGCTCTTGAAAAGCTACGATAGGCAGGATGTTTACCAGACCCATGGTGGCACCAGTGCCAAGTTGGGCTAATTTGATAGTACCAAGTGGCTCCTGCAATCTGCCATCCAGAAGCGGGGCAGCTTACTTTTGTTTTCCATGGAAACGGGCCGAGGTTTCTGTCTGGGGGTCTATGGCTGGGAGTGACCTCCTGGCTCCTGAAAAGCTATGCTAGGCAGGATGGTGACCAGACCCATGGTGGCACCAGTGCCAAGTTGGGCTGGTTTGATAGTACCAAGTGGCTCCTGCAATCTGCCATCAAAAAGTTGGCAGGCGAGTTTTGTTTTCCGGGGAAAAGCGCCGTTGTTTGTGTTTGGGCGCCTGTGGCTCGGAGTGGCCGGGTGGCTGCTTAGAATCCACAATACGCAGGATGGTTCCCAGGCCAGAGGTGGCACCAGTGTCAAGTTGGGCTGGTTTGATGGTGCAAAGTGGCTCCTACAATCTGCCATCCAGAAGCGGGGTAGCTTACTTTTGTTTGCCATGGAAACGGGCCGAAATTCTTGTCTGGGGTCCAGTGCCTGGGGCTGGCTGGCTGGCCCCTGAAAAGCTACGATAGCCAGGATGGTGACCAGACCCATGGTGGCAGCAGTGCCAAGTTGGGCTGGTTTGATAGCACCAAGTGGCTCCTGCAATCTGCCATCAAAAAGTTGGCAGGCGAGTTTTGGTTTCCAGGGAAAAGCGCCGTTGTTTGTGTTTGGGGGCCTGTGGCTGGGAGTGGCCGGCTGGCTCCTTAGAATCCACGATACGCAGGATGGATGCCAGACCCATAGAGGCACCAGTGCCAAGTTGGGCTGATTTGATAGTACCAAGTGGTTCCTGCAATCTGCCATCCAGAAGCGGGGCAGCTTACTTTGGTTTGCCAGGGAAACGGGCCGAGCTTTGTGTCTGGGGGCCTATGGCTGGGAGTGACCGGCTGGCTCCTGAAAAGCTACGATAGGCAGGATGGTGACCAGGCCCATGGTGACACCAGTGCCAAGTTGGGCTGGTTTGATAGTACCAAGTGGCTCCTGAAATCTCCCATCGAGAAGTGGGGCAGCTGAGTTTTGTTTGCCAGAGTAAAGGGCCGTGGTTTTTGTTTGGGGGCCTATGGCTGGAAGTGACCGGCTGGCTCCTGAAAAGCTACGATAGGCAGGATTGTGACAAGACCCATGGTGGCACCAGTGCCAAGTTGGGCTGGTTTGATAGCACGAAGTGGCTCCTGCAATCTGCCATCAAATGTTGGCAGGCGAGTTTTGTTTTCCAGGGAAAAGAGCCGTTGTTTGTGTTTGGGGGCCTGTGGCTGGGAGTGGCCGGCTGGCTCCTTAGAATCCACGATACGCAGGATGGTTCCCAGACCAGAGGTGGCACCAGTGCCAAGTTGGGCTGTTTTTGTATTACCAAGTGCGTCCTGCAATTTGCCTTCCAGAAGAGGGGCAGTTGAGTTTTGTTTGCCAGAGAAAAGGGCCGTGGTTTGTGTTTGAGGGCATATGGCTGAGAGTGGCCGGCTGACCCCACAAAATCCACAATAGGCAGGATGGTTCCCAGAGCCAAGGTGGCACCAGTGCCAAGTCGGGCTGGTTTGATAGTACTAAATAGCTCCTGCAATCTGCCATCCAGAAGCGGGGTAGCTTAATTTTGTTTGTCAGGGAAACGGGCAGAGCTTTGTGTCTGGGGTCCTGTGGCTGGGAGTGGCCGGCTGGCTCCTTAGAATCCACAATACGCAGGATGGTTCCCAGACAAGTGGTGGCACCAGTGCCAAGTTGGGCTGGTTTGATAGTACCAAGTGGCTCCTGCAATCTGCCATCAAAACGTTGGCAGACGAGTTTTGTTTTCCAGGGAAAAGCGCCGTTGTTTGTGTTTGGGGGCCTGTGGCTGGGAGTGGCCGGCTGGCTAATTAGAATCCACGATACGCAGGATGGTTCCCAGACCCGAGGTGGCACCAGTGCCAAGTTGGGATAGTTTGATGGTGCAAAGTGGCTCCTGCAATCTGCCATCCAGAAGCGGGGTAGCTTACTTTTGTTTGCCAGGGAAACGGGCCGAGGTTTTTTTCTGGGGGCCTAAGGTTGGGAGTGACCGGCTGGCTCCTGAAAAGCTACAGTAGGCAGGATGATTACCAGACCCATGGTGGCACCAGTGCCAAGTTGGGCTGATTTGATAGTACCAAGTGGCTCCTGCAATCTGCCATCAAAAAGTTGGCAGGCGAGTTTTGTTTTCCAGGGAAAAGCGCCGTTGTTTGTGTTTGGGGGCCTGTGGCTGGGAGTGGCCGCCTGTCGTCTTAGAATCCACGTTACGCAGCATGGTTCCAGGATACAAGGTGGCACCAGTGCCAAGTTGGGCTGGTTTGATAGTACCAAGTGGCTCCTGCAATCTGCCATCCAGAAGCGGGGCAGCTTACTTTTGTTTGCCAGGGAAACGGGCCGAGGTATTTGTCTGGGGCCCTATGGCAGGGAGTGACTGGCTGGCTCTTGAAAAGCTACGATAGGCAGGATGTTTACCAGACCCATGGTGGCACCAGTGCCAAGTTGGGCTAATTTGATAGTACCAAGTGGCTCCTGCAATCTGCCATCCAGAAGCGGGGCAGCTTACTTTTGTTTTCCATGGAAACGGGCCGAGGTTTCTGTCTGGGGGTCTATGGCTGGGAGTGACCTCCTGGCTCCTGAAAAGCTATGCTAGGCAGGATGGTGACCAGACCCATGTTGGCACCAGTGCCAAGTTGGGCTGGTTTGATAGTACCAAGTGGCTCCTGCAATCTGCCATCAAAAAGTTGGCAGGCGAGTTTTGTTTTCCGGGGAAAAGCGCCGTTGTTTGTGTTTGGGCGCCTGTGGCTCGGAGTGGCCGGGTGGCTGCTTAGAATCCACAATACGCAGGATGGTTCCCAGGCCAGAGGTGGCACCAGTGTCAAGTTGGGCTGGTTTGATGGTGCAAAGTGGCTCCTACAATCTGCCATCCAGAAGCGGGGTAGCTTACTTTTGTTTGCCATGGAAACGGGCCGAAATTCTTGTCTGGGGTCCAGTGCCTGGGGCTGGCTGGCTGGCCCCTGAAAAGCTACGATAGCCAGGATGGTGACCAGACCCATGGTGGCAGCAGTGCCAAGTTGGGCTGGTTTGATAGCACCAAGTGGCTCCTGCAATCTGCCATCAAAAAGTTGGCAGGCGAGTTTTGGTTTCCAGGGAAAAGTGCCGTTGTTTGTGTTTGGGGGCCTGTGGCTGGGAGTGGCCGGCTGGCTCCTTAGAATCCACGATACGCAGGATGGATGCCAGACCCATAGAGGCACCAGTGCCAAGTTGGGCTGATTTGATAGTACCAAGTGGTTCCTGCAATCTGCCATCCAGAAGCGGGGCAGCTTACTTTGGTTTGCCAGGGAAACGGGCCGAGCTTTGTGTCTGGGGGCCTATGGCTGGGAGTGACCGGCTGGCTCCTGAAAAGCTACGATAGGCAGGATGGTGACCAGGCCCATGGTGACACCAGTGCCAAGTTGGGCTGGTTTGATAGTACCAAGTGGCTCCTGCAATCTCCCATCGAGTAGTGGGGCAGCTGAGTTTTGTTTGCCAGAGTAAAGGGCCGTGGTTTTTGTTTGGGGGCCTATGGCTCAGAGTGGCCGGCTGGCCCCTGAAAATCCGCGATAGGCAGAATGGTTCCCAGACCAGAGGTGGCACCAGTGCCAAGTTGGGCTGTTTTTGTAGTACCAAGTGCGTCCTGCAATTTGCCTCCCAGAAGAGGGGCAGTTGAGTTTTGTTTGCCAGAGAAAAGGGCCGTGGTTTGTGTTTGAGGGCATATGGCTGAGAGTGGCCGGCTGACCCCATAAAATCCACAATAGGCAGGATGGTTCCCAGAGCCAAGGTGGCACCAGTGCCAAGTCGGGCTGGTTTGATAGTACTAAATAGCTCCTGCAATCTGCCATCCAGAAGCGGGGTAGCTTAATTTTGTTTGTCAGGGAAACGGGCAGAGCTTTTTGTCTGGGGTCCTGTGGCTGGGAGTGGCCGGCTGGCTCCTTAGAATCCACGATACGCAGGATGGTTCCAAGACCAGTGGTGGCACCAGTGCCAGGTTGGGCTGGTTTGATAGTACCAAGTGGCTCCTGCAATCTGCCATCAAAAAGTTGGCAGGCGAGTTTTGTTTTCCAGGGAAAAGCGCCGTTGTTTGTGTTTGGGGGCCTGTGGCTGGGAGTGGCCGGCTGGCTAATTAGAATCCACGATACGCAGGATGGTTCCCAGACCCGAGGTGGCACCAGTGCCAAGTCGGGATAGTTTGATGGTGCAAAGTGGCTCCTGCAATCTGCCATCCAGAAGCGGGTTAGCTTACTTTTGTTTGCCAGGGAAACGGGCCGAGGTTTTTTTCTGGAGGCCTATGGCTGGGAGTGACCGGCTGGCTCCTGAAAAACTACAGTAGGCAGGATGAATACCAGACCCATGGTAGCAGCAGTGCCAAGTTGGGCTGATTTGATAGTACCAAGTGGCTCCTGTAATCTGCCATCAAAATGTTGGCAGGCGAGTTTTGTTTTCCAGGGAAAAGCGCCGTTGTTTGTGTTTGGGGCCCTGTGGCTGGGAGTGGCCGCTTGTCGTCTTAGAATCCACGTTACGCAGCATGGTTCCCAGATCCAAGGTGGCACCAGTGCCAAGTCGGGCTGGTTTGATAGTACCAAGTGGCTCCTGCAATCTGCCATCCAGAAGCGGGGCAGCTTACTTTTGTTTTCCTTGGAAACGGGCCGAGGTTTCTGTCTGGGGGTCTATGGCTGGGAGTGACTGGCTGGCTCCTGAAAAGCTATGCTAGGCACTATGGTGACCAGACCCATGGTGGCACCAGTGCCAAGTTGGGCTGGTTTGATAGTACCAAGTGGCTCCTGCAATCTGCCATCCAGAAGCGGGGTAGCTTACTTTTGTTTGCCAGGGAAACGGGCCGAAGTTTCTGTCTAGAGGCCTACGGCTGGGAGTGACCGGCTGGCTCCTGAAATGCTACGATAGGTAGGATGGTGACCAGACCCATAGTGGCACCAGTGCCAAGTCGGGCTGGTTTGATAGTACTAAATAGCTCCTGCAATCTGCCATCAAAAAGTTGGCAGGCGAGTTTTGTTTTCCAGGGAAAAGCGCCGTTGTTTTTGTTTGGGGGCCTGTGGCTGGGAGTGGCCGGCTGGCTCCTTAGAATCCACGATACGCAGGATGGTTCCCAGACCAGAAGTGGCACCAGTGCCAAGTCGGGCTGGTTTGATGGTGCAAAGTGGCTCCTGCAATTTGCCATCCAGAAGCGGGGTAGCTTACTTTTGTTTGCCAGGGAAACAGGCCGAGGTTTTTGTCTGGGGGCCTATGGCTGGGAGTGGCCAGCTGGCTCCTTAAAATGCACGTTACGCAGCATGGTTCCCAGACCCAAGGTGGAACCAGTGCCAAGTCGGGCTGGTTTGATGGTGCAAAGTGTCTCCTGCAATCTGCCATCCAGAAGCGGGGTAGCCGATTTTTGTTTGCAAGAGAAAAGATCTTTGGTTTTTTTTGGGCGCCTGTGACTGGGAGTGGCCGGCTGGCTCATTAGAATCCACGATACGCAGCATGGTTCCCAGAGCCAAGGTGGCACCAGTGCCAAGTTGGGCTGGTTTTGTAGTAGCAAGTGGCTCCTGCAATTTGCCATCCAGAACAGGGGCAGTTGAGTTTTGTTGGCCAGAGGAAAGGGCCGTGGTTTTTGTTTGGGGGTACATGGCTGAGAGTGGCCGGCTGGCCCCTGAAAATCCACGATAGGCAGGATGGTTCCGAGATCCAAGGTGGGACCAGTGCCAAGTCGGGCTGGTTTTATGTTACAAAGTGGCTCCTGCAATCTGCCATCAAAAAGTTGGCAGGCCAGTTTTGTTTTCCAGGGAAAAGCGCCGTTGTTTGTGTTTGGGGACCTGTGGCTGGGAGTGGCCGGCTGGCTCCTTAGAATCCACGATACGCAGGATGGTTCCCAGACCCAAGGTGGCAGCAGTGCCAAGTTGGGCTGGTTTGAAGGTGCAAAGTGGCTCCTCTAATCCGCCATCCAGAAGCGGGGTAGCTTACTTTTGTTTGCCAGGGAAACGGGCAAAGCTTTGTGTCTGGGGGCCTATGGCTTGGAGTGGCCAACAGGCTCCTTAAAATGCACGATACGCAGGATGGTGACCGGACCCAAGGTGGCACCAGTGCCAAGTCGGGCTGGTTTTGTAGTACCAAGTGCGTCCTGCAATTTGCCATCCAGAAGAGGGGCAGTTGAGTTTTGTTTACCAGAGCAAAGTTCCCTGGTTTGTGTTTGGGGGCCTATGGCTGAGAGTGGCCGACTGGCCCCTGAAAATCCACGATAGGCAGGATGGTTCCCAGATCCAAGGTGGCACCAGTGCCAAGTCAGGCTGGTTTGATGGTGCAAAGTGGCTCCTGCAATCTGCCATCCAGACGCGGGGCAGCTGATTTTTGTTTGCTGGAGAAAAGTTCCGTGGTTTGTTTTTGGCGGTATATGGATGGGAGTGGCCGGCTGTCTCCTTAAAAAGCTCAATACGCAGGATGGTTCCCTGACCCAATGTGGCATCAGCGCCAAGTCGGGCTGTTTTCGTAGTACCAAGTGCGTCCTGCAATTTGCCCTCCAGAAGAGGGGCAGTTGAGTTTTGTTTTCCAGAGAAAAGGGCCGTGGTTTGTGTTTGGGGGCATATGGCTGAGAGTGGCCGGCTGGCCCCTGAAAATCCACGATAGGCAGGATGGTTCCCAGAGCCAAGGTGGCACCAGTGCCAAGTCGGGCTGGTTTGATAGTAATAAATAGCTCCTGCAATCTGCCATCCAGAAGCGGGGCAGCTTACTTTTGTTTGCCAGGGAAACGGGCCGAGGTTTGTGTCTGGGGGCCTATGGCTGGGAGTGACCGGCTGGCTCCTGAAAAGCTACGATAGGCAGGATGGTGACCATACCCATGGTGGCACCAGTGCCAAGTTGGGCTGGTTTGATAGCACCAAGTGGCTCCTGCAATCTGCCATCAAAAAGTTGGCAGGCGAGTTTTGCTTTCCAGGGAAAAGCGCCGTTGTTTGTGTTTGGGGGCCTGTGGCTGGGAGTGGCCGGCTGGCGCCTTAGAATCTACGTTACGCAGCATGGTTCCCAGAGCCAAGGTGGCACCAGTGCCAAGTCGGGCTGGTTTGATAGTACCAAGTGGCTCCTGCAATCTGCCATCCAGAAGCGGGGCAGCTTACTTTTGTTTGCCAGGGAAACGGGCCGAGGTTTGTGTCTGGGGGCCTACGGCTGGGAGTGACCGGCTGGCTCCTGAAAAGCTACGATAGGCAGGATGGTGACCAGACCCATGGTGGCAGCAGTGCCAAGTTGGGCTGGTTTGATAGCACCAAGTGGCTCCTGCAATCTGCCATCAAAAAGTTGGCAGGAGAATTTTGTTTTCCAGGGAAAAGCGCCGTTGTTTGTGTTTGGCGGCCTGTGGCTGGGAGTGGCCGCCTGGCGCCTTAGAATCTACGTTACGCAGCATGGTTCCCAGACCCAAGGTGGCACCAGTGCCAAGTCGGGCTGGTTTGATAGTACCAAGTGGCTCCTGCAATCTGCCATGCAGAAGCGGGGTAGCTTACTTTTGTTTGCCAGGGAAACGGGCCGAGGTTTGTGTCTGGCGGCCTATGGCTGGGAGTGACCGGCTGGCTCCTGAAAAGCTACGATAGGCAGGATGGTGACCAGACCCATGGTGGCACCAGTGCCAAGTTGGGCTGGTTTGATAGTACTAAGCGGCTCCTGCAATCTGCCATCAAAAAGTTGGCAGGCGAGTTTTGTTTGCCAGGGAAAAGCGCCGTTGTTTGTGTTTGGGGCCTGTGGCTGGGAGTGGCCGGCTGGCTCCTTAGAATCCACGATACGCAGGATGGTTCCCAGACCCGAGGTGGCACCAGTGCCAAGTCGGGCTGGTTTGATGGTTCAAAGTGGCTCCTGCAATCTGCCATCCTGAAGCGGGGTAGCTTACTTTTGTTTGCCGGGGAAACGGGCAGAGATTGGGTTTGGGGGCTATGGCTGGGACTGACCGGCTGGCTCCTGAAAAGCTACGATAGGCAGGATGGTGACCAGACCCATGGTGGCACCAGTGCCAAGTTGGGCTGGTTTGATAGTACCAGGTGGCTCCTGCAATCTGCCATCAAAAATTTGGCAGGCCAGTTTAGTTTTCCAGGGAAAAGCGCCGTTGTTTGTGTTTGTGGGCCTGTGACTGGGAGTGGCCAGCTGGCTCCTTAGAATCCACGATACGCAGGATGGTTCCCAGACCAGAGGTGGCACCAGTGCCAAGTCGGGCTGGTTTGATGGTTCAAAGTGGCTCCTGCAATCTGCCATCCAGAAGCGGGGTAGCTTACTTTTGTTTGCCAGGGAATCGGGCAGAGCTTTGTGTCTGGGGCCCTGTGGCTGGGAGTGACCGGCTGGCTCCTGAAAAGCTACGATAGGCAGGATGGTTACCAGACCCATGGAGGCAGCAGTGCCAAGTTGGGCTGGTTTGATAGTACCAAGTGGTTCCTGCAATCTGCCATGCAGAAGCGGGGCAGCTTACTTTTATTTACCATGGACATGGGCCGAGCTTTGTGTCTGGGCGCCTGTGGCTGGGAGTGACCGGCTGCCTCCTGAAAAGCTACGATAGGCAGGATTGTGACAAGACCCATGGTGGCACCAGTGCCAAGTTGCGCTGGTTTGATAGCACGAAGTGGCTCCTGCAATCTGCCATCAAAAAGTTGGCAGGCGAGTTTTGTTTTCCAGGGAAAAGCGCCGTTGTTTGTGTTTGGGGGCCTGTGGCTGGGAGTGGCCGGCTGGCTCCTTAGAATCCACGATACGCAGGATGGTTCCCAGACCAGAGGTGGCACCAGTGCCAAGTTGGGCTGTTTTTGTAGCACCAAGTGCGTCCTGCAATTTGCCTTCCAGAAGAGGGGCAGTTGAGTTTTGTTTGCCAGAGAAAAGGGCCGTGGTTTTTGTTTGAGGGCATATGGCTGTGAGTGGCCGGCTGACGCCACAAAATCCACAATAGGCAGGATGGTTCCCAGAGCCAAGGTGGCACCAGTGCCAAGTCGGGCTGGTTTGATAGTACTAAATAGCTCCTGCAATCTGCCATCCAGAAGCGGGGTAGCTTAATTTTGTTTGTCAGGGAAACGGGCAGATCTTTGTGTCTGGGGTCCTGTGGCTGGGAGTGGCCGGCTGGCTCCTTAGAATCCACGATACGCAGGATGGTTCCCAGACCAGTGGTGGCACCAGTGCCAAGTTGGGCTGGTTTGATAGTACGAAGTGGCTCCTGCAATCTGCCATCAAAAAGTTGGCAGGCGAGTTTTGTTTTCCAGGGAAAAGCGCCTTTGTTTGTGTTTGTGGGCCTGTGGCTGGGAGTGGCCGGCTGGCTCCGTAGAATCCACGATACGCAGGATGGTTCCCAGACCCGAGGTGGCACCAGTGCCAAGTCGGGATAGTTTGATGGTGCAAAGTGGCTCCTGCAATCTGCCATCCAGAAGCGGTGTAGTTTACTTTTGTTTGCCAGGGAAACGGGCCGAGGTTTTTTTCTGGGGGCCTATGGTTGGGAGTGACCGGCTGGCTCCTGAAAAGCTACAGTAGGCAGGATGATTACCAGACCCATGGTGGCACCAGTGCCAAGTTGGGCTGATTTGATAGTACCAAGTGGCTCCTGCAATCTTCCATCAAAAAGTTGGCAGGCGAGTTTTGTTTTCCAGGGAAAAGCGCCGTTGTTTGTGTTTGGGGGCCTGTGGCTGGGAGTGGCCGCCTGTCGTCTTAGAATCCACGTTACGCAGCATGGTTCCCAGATCCAAAATGGCACCAGTGCCAAGTCGGGCTGGTTTGATGGTACCAAGTGGCTCCTGCAATCTGCCATCCAGAAGCGGGGCAGCTTACTTTTGTTTGCCAGGGAAACGGGCCGAGGTATTTGTCTGGGGCCCTATGGCAGGGAGTGACCGGCTGGCTCCTGAAAAGCTACGATAGGCAGGATGTTTACCAGACCCATGGTGGCACCAGTGCCAAGTTGGGCTAATTTGATAGTACCAAGTGGCGCCTGCAATCTGCCTCCAGAAGCGGGGCAGCTTACTTTTGTTTTCCATGGAAACGGGCCGAGGTTTCTGTCTGGGGGTCTATGGCTGGGAGTGACCTCCTGGCTCCTGAAAAGCTATGCTAGGTTAGATGGTGACCAGACCCATGGTGGCACCAGTGCCAAGTTGGGCTGGTTTGATAGTACCAAGTGGCTCCTGCAATCTGCCATCAAAATGTTGGCAGGCGAGTTTTGTTTTCCGGGGAAAAGCGCCGTTGTTTTTGTTTGGGGGCCTGTGGCTCGGAGTGGCCGGGTGGCTGCTTAGAATCCACGATACGCAGGATGGTTCCCAGACCCAAGTTGGCACCAGTGCCATGTCGGACTGGTTTGATACTACCAAGTGGCTCCTGCAATCTGCCATCCAGAAGCGGGGCAGCTTAATTTTGTTTGCCAGAGAAAAAGGCTGTTGTTTGTGTTTGGCGGCCTCTAGCTTGCAGTGGCGGGCTGGCTCCTGAAAATCCATGATACGCTGCATGCTTCCCAGACCCAAGGTGGCACCAGTGCCAAGTAGGGCTGGTTTGATAGTACCAAGTGGCTCCTGCAATCTGCCATCCAGAAGAGGGGCAGTTGAGTTTTGTTTGCCAGAGAAAAGGGCCGTGGTTTGTGTTTGGGGCCTATGGCTGAGAGTGGCCGGCTGGCCCCTGAAAATCCACGATAGGTAGGATGTTTCCCAGATCCAAGGTGCCAGCAGTGCCATGTTGTGCTGGTGTGATAGTCCCAAATGGCTCCTGCAATCTGCCATCCAGAAGTGGGGCAGCTGAATTTTGTTTGCCAGAGAAAAAGGCTGTGGTTTTGGTTTGGGGGCCTGTGGCTTGCAGTGGCCGGCTGGCTCCTGAAAATCCATGATACGCAGCATGGTTCCCAGACCCAAGGTGGCACCAGTGCCAAGTGGGGCTGGTTTGACTGTGTCAAGTGCCTCCTGCAATCTCCCATCCAGAAGCGGGGCAGCTGAGTTTTGTTTGCCAGGGAACCGCGCTGTTGTTTTTGATTGGGTCTGTGGCCGAGAGTGGTCGGCTGGCTCCTGACAATCCACAATACGCAGGATGGTTCCCAGACCCAAGGTGGCACCAGTGCCAAGTCGGGCTGGTTTGATAGTACCAAGTGGCTCCTGCAATCTGCCATCCAGAAGTGGTGCAGCTGAGTTTTGTTTGCCAGAGTAAAGGACCGTGGGTTGTGTTTGGGGGCATATGGCTGGGAGTGGCCGTCTGTCTCAATAAAAAGATCGATACGCAGGATGGTTCCCAGACCCAAGGTGGCACCAGTGCCAAGTCGGGCTGTTTTTATAGTACCAAGTGCGTCCTGCAATTTGCCATCCAGAAGAGGGGCAGTTGAGTTTTGTTTTCCAGGGAAAAGCACCGTTGTTTGTGTTTGGGGGCCTGTAGCTGGGTGTGGCCGGCTGGCGCCTTAGAATCTACGTTACGCAGCATGGTTCCCAGACCCAAGGTGGCACCAGTGCCAAGTCGGGCTGGTTTGATAGTACCAAGTGGCTCCTGCAATCTGCCATCCTGAAGCGGGGCAGCTTACTTTTGTTTGCCAGGGAAACGGGCCGAGGTTTTTGACTGGGGACCTCTGGCTGGGAGTGACCGGCTGGCACCTTGAAAGCTACAATAGGCAGGATGGTTACCAGACCCATGGTAGCAGCAGTGCCAAGTTGGGCTGGTTTGATAGTACCAAGTGGCTCCTGCAATCTGCCATCAAAAAGTTGGCAGGCGAGTTTTGTTTTCCAGGGAAAAGTGCCGTTGTTTGTGTTTGGGGGCCTGCGGCTGGGAGTGGCCGGCTGGCTCCTTTGAACCCAAGATACGCAGGATGGTTCCCAGACCCAAGGTGGCACCAGTGCCAAGTCGGCCTGCGGTTTTAGTATCAAGTTCATCCTGCAATTTGCCCTTCAGAAAAGGGGCAGTTGAGTTTTGTTTGCCAGAGATACGGGCCGAGGTTTCTGTTTGGGGGCATATTGCTGAGAGTGGCCGGCTGGCCCCTGAAAATCCACGATAGGCAGGATGGTTCCCAGATCAGAGGTGGCACCAGTGCCAAGTTGGGCAGGTTTGATAGTCCCAAGTGTCTCCTGCAATCTGCCATCCAGAAGCGGGGCAGCTTACTTTTGTTTGCCAGAGAAATGGGCCTAGGTTTTTGTTTGGGGGCCTGTGGCTAGGAGTGGCCGGCTGGCTCCTAAGAATCCACGATACGCAGGATGTTTCCCACACCCAAGGTGGCACCAGTTCCAAGTCGGGCTGGTTTGATAGTACCAAGTGGCTCCTGCAAACTCCATCAAAATGTTGGCAGGCGTGTTTTGTTTTCCAGGGAACAGCGCCGTTGATTTTGTTTGGGGGCCTGTGGCTGGGAGTGGCCGGCTGGCTCCTTAGAATCCACGATACGCAGCATGGCTCCCAGACCCAAGGTGGCACCAGAGCCAAGACGGGCTGGTTTGATAACACCAAGTGGCTCCTGCAATCTGCCATCCAGAAGTGAGGCAGCTAAGTTTTGTTTGCCAGAAAAAAGGGCCGTGGTTTTAGTTTGGGGGCCTCTGGCTGGGAGTAGCCGGCTGGCTCCTGAAAATCCACAATAGGCAGGATGGTTCCCAGACCCATGGTGGCACCAGTGCCAAGCCGGGCTGGTTTGATGGTACCAAGTGGCTCCTGCAATCTGCCATCCAGAGGCGGGGCAGCTGAGTTTTGTTTGCCAGAGAAAAGGGCCGTGGGTTGTGTTTGGGGGCATATGGCTGGGAGTGGCCACCTGGCTCCTTAAAATGCACGATATGCCGCATGGTAACCAGACGCAAGGTGGCACCAGTGCCAAGTCGGTTTTTTTAGTACCAAGTAGCTCCTGCAATTTGCCATCCAGAAGCGGGGCAGCTAAATTTTGTTTGCTAGAGAAAAGGGCGGTGGTTTGTGTTTGGGGGCCTATGGCTGAGAGTGGCCGGCTGGCCCCTGAAATCAACGATAGGCAGGATGGTTCCCAGATACCAAGGTGGCACCAGTGCCAAGTAAGGCTGGTTGTATGATTCAAAGTGACTCCTGCAATCTACCATCCAGAAGCGGGGCAGCTGAGTTTTTTTTGCCAGAGAAAAGGTCCGTGGTTTGTTTTTGGGGCATACGGCTGGGAATTGCCGGCTGGCTCCTTAAAATGCTCGATACGCACGATGGTTCCCAGACCCAAGGTGGCACCAGTGCCAAGTGGGACTCTTTTTGTAGTACCAAGTGCGTCCTGCAATTTGCCATCCAGAAGAGGGGCAGTTGAGTTTTGTTTGCCAGAGAAAAGGGCCGAGGTTTGTGTTTGGGGGCCTATGGCTGGGAGTGACCGGCTGGCCCCTGAAAATCCACGATACGCAGGATGGTTCCCAGATCCAAGGTGGTACCAATACCAAGTCGGGCTGGTTTGATAGCATGAAGTGGCTCCTGCAAACGGCCATCCAGAAGCGGGGCAGCTGGGTTTTGTTTGCCAGGGAAATGGGCCGTTGTTTGTGTTTGGGGGCCTGTGGCTAGGAGTGTTCGGCTGGTTCCTGAATATGTACGATACGCAGGATGGTTCCCAGATCCAAGGTGGCAGCAGTGCCATGTTGTGCTGGTGTGATAGTCCCAAGTGGCTCCTGCAATCTGCCATCCACAAGTGGGGCAGCTGATTTTTGTTTGCCAGAGAAAAGGTCCGTGGTTTGGTTTTGGGGGCATATGGCTCAGAGTGGCCGGCTGGCCCCTGAAAATCCACGATACACAGGATGGTTCCCAGATCCAAGGTGGCACCTGTGCCAAGTCGGGCTGATTTGATAGTACTAAGTAGCTCCTGCAATCTGCCATCCAGAAGCGGGGCAGCTTAC
This sequence comes from Melospiza georgiana, assembly GCF_028018845.1. Classification (NCBI taxonomy): domain Eukaryota; kingdom Metazoa; phylum Chordata; class Aves; order Passeriformes; family Passerellidae; genus Melospiza; species Melospiza georgiana. The sequence continues at coordinate 88,660,148 of NC_080431.1, read as the reverse complement.
TTTTGTTTGCCAGGGAAACGGGCCGTGGTTTGTGTTTGGGGGCCTATGGCTGAGAGTGACCGGCTGGCTCCTGAAAAGCTACAATAGGCAGGATGGTTACCAGACCCATGGTGGCACCAGTGCCAAGTTGGGCTGGTTTGATAGTACCAAGTGGCTCCTGCAATCTGCCATCCAGAAGCAGGGCAGCTGAGTTTTGTTTGCCAGAGAAAAGGGCCTTGGTTTCTGTTTGGGGGCATATGGCTGGGTGTGGCCAGCTGGCTCCTTAAAATGCACGTTATGCAAGATGGCTCCCAGACCCAAGGTGGCACCAGTGCCAAGTTGGGCTGGTTTGATAGCACCAAGTGGCTCCTGCAATCTTCCATGATCACGTGGAGAAATACTTTTTGGTTTCAGCCATATGCTCTTTCTTCTCTCCCTCAACTTCTCTATCACCTCTCATCTGGTTCACATGCGCTGTCTTCAAGGTCCACAGGCTACTTTTCACAGAATCTTCTGGCCTGATGAAGTAACAATGATGAATAGAACAGAGCTGGGATCTATTTTCCAGTTTGGATAAAATGCATTCTGCACACAAATCCAAGGAGAACGTGCTGCCCCGATGCCCAGAAAATCTTTCACTCCTGCTAGTGTTCTACGTCAACCGCAACTTAGTCTGAAAGAAAAGCTTTTTCTCTGAGAGCATCTGAGAGGTTTGCATGAAGCACTGATACCTGACATATGCAATTTTGAATAGGAGAGGAAAAAGAAAATGGCAAGGAGTTTTTAATTTTAGTGGTTTCAATTTTAATTTCCGTGCACTTTTTCAAAACTTGTCAGCTCAAATGCCCATCAACATCTTTTAGTCATCTGTAAGTCAGTATTCATATAAAATGTGCTTCAAATCCAAAGAATTTCAAATTTGCACTCCAAGCTTCTATGCCTAGATTTATGATTTCCTACACATATTAGATGAAAGGAAGGCCTTTTTTACTGTGGGAGTGCTGGAACACTGGAACAGGTTGCCCAGAGAAGTTGTGGGTGTCCCATCCCTGAAAGTATTCAAGGTCACCTTGGACGGGGCTTGGAGCAGCAACAAAGGAGAAGCTTGATGGTAGAGAAACAAAGTTGGACTATAGAAGAAACTCGGATTGAAGTATAGGATCAAGTTTTCTCTCAGCTCTTGGGGTAAATTCAAAGTTGTACAAAATGACATTTATCTGTGCTATTCACTACTGTAACAGAAAGTTTCATGAAAACTGTACAGAAGATAGTAAATTTTAAAAGAGATAAGAATTACAGCATAAAATCCATGGGATAGGTTACAACATGAGACACTCTCTAAGAGAAAATCTCTGTGTTTCAGCACTTCATCGGGGTAAGATTTCATGAAGTGCCAAAGAAGGCGGCAAAATATCATTCGGGACATTATTTACTGGAATTCAGCCTGGCCATTAGTAGGAACTGCCTTTGAACATATCATGTAGATATACCACACACACTTTCCCTTCACTGAAAAATTACTGTTTACAACAAATAAGCAATTGACGATCAAAATTGATTGAAAGCATCTTAAACATGTCAAGTATTTCATTGTAGATGATCTGTGATCCAAATGCTTCTTCCACCTTCGAGAGGGACAGAAGAATTCTTCCATATCATGATGGTTTAAAATTGTATCAACCAATGTTTTCTGCTGAAAAGATATCATCTATTTTTTTCTATTTTTGGAAGAAAATATTCCTAGACATACAACAGGTGAGAACTAAGTAATTTTAAAGAAACAAATGAAATGAAAATATTCTGTAAATAGAATGAAATGAAAAGCTGTGTTTTAAATAGGAGCTAAATATTAAACAGAATTTTTGTGCAGTAATTTGAATTACTGCACCAGCTCTTTTGCCCATCAAGAGAGGCATTTAGCATTTCAGTCTTTTCCAAGGAGTTCATGATCTGCTATGCTGATCTCTGTGTGTGCCTAGGTGTGTGTGGAGGGGGGGGCATATGAAGGGGAGTGTGTATGTTTGCTTTACAATTGTTGTGGCAGATTCATGCCTCAGCTCCACATTTTGTTTTAAAAAGGTCACACCGAGTGGATATGAAGTTTACTATCAACAAGAGATCGATTCCCAAATCATCCATTTGACTCTCCCTTATAAATCATGTGCTTTGTTGCATATTTTATCAAATATACTTTCAAGCCAGATGGAGGAAGGAGGATGTGGGAATCCCTCCACCATCTTGCAACTTTTATGTAAGTAGGTTTTCAAGAAAATCATCATTTCTCTTTTAAATATGTCTGGAACAGGCATGATGGTAGTGTCAACCTGTTGGAGTTTTTGTTGCTGGAAGAAGTTGTACAAAAGGATTGGTTTTTACATTGACCACTTACTGAATCAAGCGCAGGCATACATTGGAAATTTAGCTGGGGGTTCCTTTTCCCAGCAGACTACTTCTAGAACGAGCTTGTACACTGAAGCTGACTCTTTTGCTCTCTTTTTGTTTCTTTCCTATTTTCTTGGCTTCTTTGCCACTATCTAGACAATTTTGGAACTTTGTTCCCAACTAAAATGGTTTCAATAGTCTGATTGTGATCATACATTTTTACAAGGAATTTTTAAAATCTTTCCTCGAGTCCAGAAAGTCAAGGACTTAGATCTTTTTCTTCCCTTATCAATATTGCCATGAAATTGATAAATAAAGACCAACTCTTTATTTTTGTTTTTAACCCACGTAGATAATTCCCATCCATTAATCCATTTTGTGGACCAATAGTTGCCATTCTGATGGAAGCTGTCACTTCTTAACAATAGGCATTCTGTGACTATGTTGACAGCACTTTGGGTGAAGATCCTAACTGGTCTTAGATATACATAGGGAGAAATTTGCTCAGCCAGTGTCAGTCTTAAGCATGCGTATCAGAAGATCTTTCTAGAGCTGGGAATTTTCCCATGAAAGGGATTCAGTTAGGGAAGAGACACTTGTGCCAGAGTTTTACATTCTTCTTGAACACTGCTTAAGGAACTTAGATGCCATGTCCATTTGGATCTCTGTCTGCACAGAACTTTGTCATGCCAGTGCTTGAAATGCATCTTGAAGAGAATTCACTAGCACAGAATGAAAGAGAGTGGAAGGGGTTGGTGGGGCTAACCAGGCCCAACCCCCCTGCCTAAACCAGGATACCTAGAGCCTCTTGCCCAGGATTCTATCTGGGTGTACTTTTAATGTCTTCAAAGATCCAGGCTCCACAATCTTTCTGGGCAGTCTGTGCCGTGGTTCAGTCACCCTGACAGTAAAGAAACATTTACTGATGTTCAAAGGCAATCTCCTGTATTTCAGTGCGTGCCCACTGCCTCTTGTCTTTTCCCTCAGCATCACTGAAAAGACACTGATTCCCTCCCCTTTGCACTATTGCTTCCATATGTATGTGTGATGCCATGTAGAGGTATGTCAAAAACCTCCCTGAAGCCCAGGCAGATAATATTCCCTTCATCTACCAGTCAAGTTGATTCATCAGAGGAGTTTAAAGTGATGTTCAGCATGAAATTCCCCTGAAAAATCATGCTAACTACATTATTTGGTCATCTTTCATGTGCCTGGCAAGGATTTCCAGGAAGAGCTGCTCCATCAACTTCCTGGGGATAAAAAAGAGGATGGCTGGTTTGTACTATCGCGAGTCCTCTTAATTGCCTTTTTTGAAGATGGGTGTCATTTGCTAACATCCACTCTTTAGCGTCTTTTGTAGTCTACATCTTAGCAAAACGCTTTCCCACTATGTCTGGCTAGGAAAAACTGTGCCAGCACAGAAAACATCTCCCATCGTGTTCTAGAAGTTGCACGGATGTCTGCCAAGTGTTTGGCAGGAAGAAAAGAAAAGTTGTCCAAAACAGCTTCCAATCGAAAGTTCATGTGATTGAAAAAGTCAGGAGAGTGCAAAGGTACTGTTTTCTATCAGTTGGCAAGGTGCGCACACAATCCCAGTGTTGTACAGCTTGCTTCTTCACCTTCCCGAAGCTGCCGCTCTCGCCGGCTGCCGGAGCCCAAGAAGCGGCTTCTTCGCGCAAAGATGATTGTGCCGCTCACAGTGCTCTCCTTAGCGCGGCTTCTGCCGAAAGACGCCCGGCAGCGGCTCTTACCTCCGGAGAGCATCCTACCTTCGTCTTTCGCGTCTTCTGTAGTCTACATCTTAGCAAAACGCTTTCCCACTATGTCTGGCTAGGAAAAACTGTGCCAGCACAGAAAACATCTCCCATCGTGTTCTAGAAGTTGCACGGATGTCTGCCAAGTGTTTGGCAGGAAGAAAAGAAAAGTTGTCCAAAACAGCTTCCAATCGAATGTTCATGTGATTGGAAAAGTCAGGAGAGTGCAAAGGTACTGTTTTCTATCAGTTGGCAAGGTGCGCACACAATCCCAGTGTTGTACAGCTTGCTTCTTCACCTTCCCGAAGCTGCCGCTCTCGCCGGCTGCCGGAGCCCAAGAAGCGGCTTCTTCGCGCAAAGACGATTGTGCCGCTCACAGTGCTCTCCTTAGCGCGGCTTCTGCCGAAAGACGCCCGGCAGCGGCTCTTACCTCCGGAGAGCATCCTACCTTCGTCTTTCGCATCTTCTGTAGTCTACATCTTAGCAAAACGCTTTCCCACTATGTCTGGCTAGGAAAAACTGTGCCAGCACAGAAAACATCTCCCATCGTGTTCTAGAAGTTGCACGGATGTCTGCCAAGTGTTTGGCAGGAAGAAAAGAAAAGTTGTCCAAAACAGCTTCCAATCGAATGTTCATGTGATTGGAAAAGTCAGGAGAGTGCAAAGGTACTGTTTTCTATCAGTTGGCAAGGTGCGCACACAATCCCAGTGTTGTACAGCTTGCTTCTTCACCTTCCCGAAGCTGCCGCTCTCGCCGGCTGCCGGAGCCCAAGAAGCGGCTTCTTCGCGCAAAGACGATTGTGCCGCTCACAGTGCTCTCCTTAGCGCGGCTTCTGCCGCAAGACGCCCGGCAGCGGCTCTTACCTCCGGAGAGCATCCTACCTTCGTCTTTAGCTCCTCTTCTCATCTACCTCTCGGCAAAACGCTTTTCCACTATGTCTGGCTAGGAAAAACTGTGCCAGCACAGAAAACATCTCCCATCGTGTTCTAGAAGTTGCACGGATGTCTGCCAAGTGTTTGGCAGGAAGAAAAGAAAAGTTGTCCAAAACAGCTTCCAATCGAATGTTCATGTGATTGGAAAAGTCAGGAGAGTGCAAAGGTACTGTTTTCTATCAGTTGGCAAGGTGCGCACACAATCCCAGTGTTGTACAGCTTGCTTCTTCACCTTCCCGAAGCTGCCGCTCTCGCCGGCTGCCGGAGTCGAAAAAGCGGCTTCTTCGCGCAAAGACGATTGTGCCGCTCACAGTGCTCTCCTTAGCGCGGCTTCTGCCGAAAGACGCCCGGCAGCGGCTCTTGCCTCCGGAGAGCGGCAGCTTCGGGAAGGTGAAGAAGCAAGCTGTACAACACTGGGATTGTGTGCGCACCTTGCCAACTGATAGAAAACAGTACCTTTGCACTCTCCTGACTTTTCCAATCACATGAACATTCGATTGGAAGCTGTTTTGGACAACTTTTCTTTTCTTCCTGCCAAACACTTGGCAGACATCTCTGCAACTTCTAGTACACGATGGGAGATGTTTTCTGTGCTGGCACAGTTTTTCCTAGCCAGACATAGTGGGAAAGCGTTTTGCCGAGAGGTAGATGAGAAGAGGAGCTAAAGACGAAGGTAGGATGCTCTCCGGAGGTAAGAGCCGCTGCCGGGCGTCTTTCGGCAGAAGCCGCGCTAAGGAGAGCACTGTGAGCGGCACAATCGTCTTTGCGCGAAGAAGCCGCTTCTTGGGCTCCGGCAGCCGGCGAGAGCGGCAGCTTCGGGAAGGTGAAGAAGCAAGCTGTACAACACTGGGATTGTGTGCGCACCTTGCCAACTGATAGAAAACAGTACCTTTGCACTCTCCTGACTTTTCCAATCACATGAACATTCGATTGGAAGCTGTTTTGGACAACTTTTCTTTTCTTCCTGCCAAACACTTGGCAGACATCCGTGCAACTTCTAGAACACGATGGGAGATGTTTTCTGTGCTGGCACAGTTTTTCCTAGCCAGACATAGTGGGAAAGCGTTTTGCTAAGATCTAGACTACAGAAGACGCGAAAGACGAAGGTAGGATGCTCTCCGGAGGTAAGAGCCGCTGCCGGGCGTCTTTCGGCAGAAGCCGCGCTAAGGAGAGCACTGTGAGCGGCACAATCGTCTTTGCGCGAAGAAGCCGCTTCTTGGGCTCCGGCAGCCGGCGAGAGCGGCAGCTTCGGGAAGGTGAAGAAGCAAGCTGTACAACACTGGGATTGTGTGCGCACCTTGCCAACTGATAGAAAACAGTACCTTTGCACTCTCCTGACTTTTCCAATCACATGAACATTCGATTGGAAGCTGTTTTGGACAACTTTTCTTTTCTTCCTGCCAAACACTTGGCAGACATCCGTGCAACTTCTAGAACACGATGGGAGATGTTTTCTGTGCTGGCACAGTTTTTCCTAGCCAGACATAGTGGGAAAGTGTTTTGCTAAGATGTAGACTACAGAAGACGCGAAAGACGAAGGTAGGATGCTCTCCGGAGGTAAGAGCCGCTGCCGGGCGTCTTTCGGCAGAAGCCGCGCTAAGGAGAGCACTGTGAGCGGCACAATCGTCTTTGCGCGAAGAAGCCGCTTCTTGGGCTCCGGCAGCCGGCGAGAGCGGCAGCTTCGGGAAGGTGAAGAAGCAAGCTGTACAACACTGGGATTGTGTGCGCACCTTGCCAACTGATAGAAAACAGTACCTTTGCACTCTCCTGACTTTTTCAATCACATGAACATTCGATTGGAAGCTGTTTTGGACAACTTTTCTTTTCTTCCTGCCAAACACTTGGCAGACATCCGTGCAACTTCTAGAACACGATGGGAGATGTTTTCTGTGCTGGCACAGTTTTTCCTAGCCAGACATAGTGGGAAAGCGTTTTGCTAAGATGTAGACTACAAAAGACGCTAAAGAGTGGATGTTAGCAAATGACACCCATCTTCAAAAAAGGCAATTAAGAGGACTCGCGATAGTACAAACCAGCCATCCTCTTTTTTATCCCCAGGAAGTTGATGGAGCAGCTCTTCCTGGAAATCCTTGCCAGGCACATGAAAGATGACCAAATAATGTAGTTAGCATGATTTTTCAGGGGAATTTCATGCTGAACATCACTTTAAACTCCTCTGATGAATCAACTTGACTGGTAGATGAAGGGAATATTATCTGCCTGGGCTTCAGGGAGGTTTTTGACATACCTCTACATGGCATCACACATACATATGGAAGCAATAGTGCAAAGGGGAGGGAATCAGTGTCTTTTCAGTGATGCTGAGGGAAAAGACAAGAGGCAGTGGGCACGCACTGAAATACAGGAGATTGCCTTTGAACATCAGTAAATGTTTCTTTACTGTCAGGGTGACTGAACCACGGCACAGACTGCCCAGAAAGATTGTGGAGCCTGGATCTTTGAAGACATTAAAAGTACACCCAGATAGAATCCTGGGCAAGAGGCTCTAGGTATCCTGGTTTAGGCAGGGGGGTTGGGCCTGGTTAGCCCCACCAACCCCTTCCACTCTCTTTCATTCTGTGCTAGTGAATTCTCTTCAAGATGCATTTCAAGCACTGGCATGACAAAGTTCTGTGCAGACAGAGATCCAAATGGACATGGCATCTAAGTTCCTTAAGCAGTGTTCAAGAAGAATGTAAAACTCTGGCACAAGTGTCTCTTCCCTAACTGAATCCCTTTCATGGGAAAATTCCCAGCTCTAGAAAGATCTTCTGATACGCATGCTTAAGACTGACACTGGCTGAGCAAATTTCTCCCTATGTATATCTAAGACCAGTTAGGATCTTCACCCAAAGTGCTGTCAACATAGTCACAGAATGCCTATTGTTAAGAAGTGACAGCTTCCATCAGAATGGCAACTATTGGTCCACAAAATGGATTAATGGATGGGAATTATCTACGTGGGTTAAAAACAAAAATAAAGAGTTGGTCTTTATTTATCAATTTCATGGCAATATTGATAAGGGAAGAAAAAGATCTAAGTCCTTGACTTTCTGGACTCGAGGAAAGATTTTAAAAATTCCTTGTAAAAATGTATGATCACAATCAGACTATTGAAACCATTTTAGTTGGGAACAAAGTTCCAAAATTGTCTAGATAGTGGCAAAGAAGCCAAGAAAATAGGAAAGAAACAAAAAGAGAGCAAAAGAGTCAGCTTCAGTGTACAAGCTCGTTCTAGAAGTAGTCTGCTGGGAAAAGGAACCCCCAGCTAAATTTCCAATGTATGCCTGCGCTTGATTCAGTAAGTGGTCAATGTAAAAACCAATCCTTTTGTACAACTTCTTCCAGCAACAAAAACTCCAACAGGTTGACACTACCATCATGCCTGTTCCAGACATATTTAAAAGAGAAATGATGATTTTCTTGAAAACCTACTTACATAAAAGTTGCAAGATGGTGGAGGGATTCCCACATCCTCCTTCCTCCATCTGGCTTGAAAGTATATTTGATAAAATATGCAACAAAGCACATGATTTATAAGGGAGAGTCAAATGGATGATTTGGGAATCGATCTCTTGTTGATAGTAAACTTCATATCCACTCGGTGTGACCTTTTTAAAACAAAATGTGGAGCTGAGGCATGAATCTGCCACAACAATTGTAAAGCAAACATACACACTCCCCTTCATATGCCCCCCCCTCCACACACACCTAGGCACACACAGAGATCAGCATAGCAGATCATGAACTCCTTGGAAAAGACTGAAATGCTAAATGCCTCTCTTGATGGGCAAAAGAGCTGGTGCAGTAATTCAAATTACTGCACAAAAATTCTGTTTAATATTTAGCTCCTATTTAAAACACAGCTTTTCATTTCATTCTATTTACAGAATATTTTCATTTCATTTGTTTCTTTAAAATTACTTAGTTCTCACCTGTTGTATGTCTAGGAATATTTTCTTCCAAAAATAGAAAAAAATAGATGATATCTTTTCAGCAGAAAACATTGGTTGATACAATTTTAAACCATCATGATATGGAAGAATTCTTCTGTCCCTCTCGAAGGTGGAAGAAGCATTTGGATCACAGATCATCTACAATGAAATACTTGACATGTTTAAGATGCTTTCAATCAATTTTGATCGTCAATTGCTTATTTGTTGTAAACAGTAATTTTTCAGTGAAGGGAAAGTGTGTGTGGTATATCTACATGATATGTTCAAAGGCAGTTCCTACTAATGGCCAGGCTGAATTCCAGTAAATAATGTCCCGAATGATATTTTGCCGCCTTCTTTGGCACTTCATGAAATCTTACCCCGATGAAGTGCTGAAACACAGAGATTTTCTCTTAGAGAGTGTCTCATGTTGTAACCTATCCCATGGATTTTATGCTGTAATTCTTATCTCTTTTAAAATTTACTATCTTCTGTACAGTTTTCATGAAACTTTCTGTTACAGTAGTGAATAGCACAGATAAATGTCATTTTGTACAACTTTGAATTTACCCCAAGAGCTGAGAGAAAACTTGATCCTATACTTCAATCCGAGTTTCTTCTATAGTCCAACTTTGTTTCTCTACCATCAAGCTTCTCCTTTGTTGCTGCTCCAAGCCCCGTCCAAGGTGACCTTGAATACTTTCAGGGATGGGACACCCACAACTTCTCTGGGCAACCTGTTCCAGTGTTCCAGCACTCCCACAGTAAAAAAGGCCTTCCTTTCATCTAATATGTGTAGGAAATCATAAATCTAGGCATAGAAGCTTGGAGTGCAAATTTGAAATTCTTTGGATTTGAAGCACATTTTATATGAATACTGACTTACAGATGACTAAAAGATGTTGATGGGCATTTGAGCTGACAAGTTTTGAAAAAGTGCACGGAAATTAAAATTGAAACCACTAAAATTAAAAACTCCTTGCCATTTTCTTTTTCCTCTCCTATTCAAAATTGCATATGTCAGGTATCAGTGCTTCATGCAAACCTCTCAGATGCTCTCAGAGAAAAAGCTTTTCTTTCAGACTAAGTTGCGGTTGACGTAGAACACTAGCAGGAGTGAAAGATTTTCTGGGCATCGGGGCAGCACGTTCTCCTTGGATTTGTGTGCAGAATGCATTTTATCCAAACTGGAAAATAGATCCCAGCTCTGTTCTATTCATCATTGTTACTTCATCAGGCCAGAAGATTCTGTGAAAAGTAGCCTGTGGACCTTGAAGACAGCGCATGTGAACCAGATGAGAGGTGATAGAGAAGATGAGGGAGAGAAGAAAGAGCATATGGCTGAAACCAAAAAGTATTTCTCCACGTGACATTGGAAGATTGCAGGAGCCACTTGGTAGTATCAAACCAGCCCGACTTGGCACTGGTGCCACCTCGGGTCTGGGAACCATCCTGCGTATCGTGGATTCTAATTACCCAGCCGGCCCCTCCCAGCCACAGGCCCCCAAACACAAACAACGGCGCTTTTCCCTGGAAAACAAAACTGGCCTGCCAACTTTTTGATGGCAGATTGCAGGAGCCACTTGGTACTATCAAACCAGCCCAACTTGGCACTGGTGCCACCATGGGTCTGGTCACCATCCTGCCTATCGTAGCTTTTCAGGAGCCAGCCGGTCACTCCCAGCCATAGGCCCCCAGACACAAACCTCGGCCCGTTTCCCTGGCAAACAAAAGTAAGCTGCCCCGCTTCTGGATGGCAGATTGCAGGAGCCACTTGGTACTATCAAACCAGCCCGACTTGGCACTGGTGCCACCTTGGCTCTAAGAACCATGCTGCGTAACGTAGATTCTAAGGCGCCAGCCGGCCACTCCCAGCCGCAGGCCCCCAAACACAAACAACGGCGCTTTTCCCTGGAAAGCAAAACTCGCCTGCCAACTTTTTGATGGCAGATTGCAGGAGCCACTTGGTACTATCAAACCAGCCCAACTTGGCACTGGTGCCACCATGGGTCTGGTCACCATCCTGCCTATCGTAGCTTTTCAGGAGCCAGCCGGTCACTCCCAGCCATAGGGCCCCAGACACAAACCTCGGCCCGTTTCCCTGGCAAACAAAAGTAAGCTGCCCCGCTTCTGGATGGCAGATTGCAGGAGCTATTTAGTACTATCAAACCAGCCAGACGTGGCACTGGTGCCACCTTGGATCTGGGAACCATCTTGCCTATCGTGGATTTTAATGAGCCAGCCGGGCTCTCTCAGCCATATGCCCCCAAACACAAACCACGGCCCTTTTCTCTGGCAAACAAAACTCAACTGCCCCTCTTCTGGATTGCAAACTGCAGGACGCACTTGGTACTACGAAAACAGCCCGACTTGGCACTGATGCCACCTTGGATCCTGGAACCATGCTGCGTATCGAGCTTTTTAAGGAGCCAGCCGGCGACGCCCAGCCATATACCGCCAAAAACAAACCACGGAACTTTTCTCCAGCAAACAAAAATCCGCTGCCCCGCGTCTGGATGGCAGATTGCAGGAGCCACTTTGCACCATCAAACCAGCCCGACTTGGCACTGGTGCCACCTTGGGTCTGGTCACCATCCTGCGTATCGTGCATTTTAAGGAGCCAGCTGGCCACTCCCAGCCATAGGCCCCCAGACACAAAGCTCTGCCCGTTTCCCTGGCAAACAAAAGTAAGCTACCCCGCTTCTGGATGGCAGATTGCAGGAGCCACTTTGCACAATCAAACCAGCCCGACTTGGCACTGGTGCCACCTTGGGTCTGGGAACCATCCTGCGTATCGTGGCTTCTAAGGAGCCAGCCGGCCACTCCCAGGCACAGGCCCCCAAACAAAAACAACGGCGCTTTTCCCTGGAAAACAAAACTCGCCTGCCAACTTTTTGATGGCAGATTGCAGGAGCCACTTGGAACCATCAAACCAGCCGAACTTGGCACTGGTGCCACCTTGGCTCTGGGAACCATCCTGCGTAACGTAAATTCTAAGGCGCCAGGCGGCCACTCCCAGCCACAGGCCCCCAAACACAAACAACGGCGCTTTTCCCTGGAAAACAAAACTCGCCTGCCAACTTATTGATGGCAGATTTCAGGAGCCACTTGGTACTATCAAACCAGCCCAACTTGGCACTGGTGCCACCATGGGTCTGGTCACCATCCTGCCTATCGTAGCTTTTCAGGAGCCAGCCGGTCACTCCCAGCCATGGGCCCCCAGGCACAAACCTCGGCCCGTTTCCCTGGCACACAAAAGTAAGCTACCCCGCTTTTGGATGGCAGATTGCAGGAGCAAATTGGCATCATCAAACCAGCCCGACTTGGCACTGGTGCCACCTCTGGTCTGGGAACCATCCTGCGTATCGTGGGTTCTAAGGAGCCAGCCGGCCACTCCCAGCCACAGGCCCCCAAACACAAACAACGGCGCTTTTCCCTGGAAAACAAAACTCGCCTGCTAGCTTTTTGATGGCAGAGTGCAGGAGCCACTTGGTACAATCAAACCAGTCCAACTTGGCACTGGTGCCACTATGGGTCTGGTCACCATCCTGCCTATCGTAGCATTTCAGGAGCCAGTCGGTCACTCCCAGCCATAGGCCCCCAGACACAAAACCTCGGCCCGTTTCCCTGGCAAACAAAATTCAGCTGCCCCGCTTCTGGATGGCAGATTGCAGGAGCCACTTGGTAGTATCAAACCAGTCCGACTTGGCACTGGTGCCAACTTGGGTCTGGGAACCATCCTGCGTATCGTAGCTTTTCAGGAGCCAGCCGGTCACTCCCAGCCTTAGGCCCCCAGCCACAAACCTCGGCCCGTTTCCCTGGCACACAAAAGTAAGCTACCCCGCTTCTGGATGGCAGATTGCAGGAGCAACTTGGCATCATCAAACCAGCCCGACTTGGCGCTGGTGCCACCTCTGGTCTGGGAACCATCCTGCGTATCGTGGGTTCTAAGGAGCCAGCCGGCCACTCCAGGCCACAGGCCCCCAAACCAAAACAACGGCACTTTACCCTGGAAAACAAAACTCGCCTGCTAGCTTTTTGATGGCAGAGTGCAGGAGCCACTTGGTACTATCAAACCAGCCCAACTTGGCACTGGTGCCACTATGGGTATGGTCACCATCCTGCTTATCGTAGCACTTCAGGAGCCAGCCGGTCACTCCCAGCCGTAGGCCCCCAGACAAATACCTCGGCCCATTTCCCTGGTAAACAAAATTAAGCTGCCCCGCTTCTGGATGGCAGATTGCAGGAGCCACTTGGTACTATCAAACCAGCCCAACTTGGCACTGGTGCCTCCATGGGTCTGGTCACCATCCTGCCTATCGTAGCTTTTCAGGGGCCAGCCAGCCAGCCCCAGGCACTGGCCCCCAGACAAGAATTTCGGCCCGTTTCCATGGCAAACAAAAGTAAGCTACCCCGCTTCTGGATGGCAGATTGTAGGAGCCACTTTGCACCATCAAACCAGCCCAACTTGACACTGGTGCCACCTCTGGCCTGGGAACCATCCTGCGTATTGTGGATTCTAAGCAGCCACCCGGCGACTCCGAGCCACAGGCGCCCAAACACAAACAACGGCGCTTTTCCCCGGAAAACAAAACTCGCCTGCCAACATTTTGATGGCAGATTGCAGGAGCCACTTGGTACTATCAAACCAGCCCAACTTGGCACTGGTGCCACCATGGGTCTGGTCACCATCCTGCCTAGCATAGCTTTTCAGGAGCCAGGAGGTCACTCCCAGCCATAGACCCCCAGACAGAAACCTCGGCCCGTTTCCATGGAAAACAAAATTCAGCTGCCCCGCTTCTGGATGGCAGATTGCAGGAGCCACTTGGTAGTATCAAACCAGTCCGACTTGGCACTGGTGCCAACTTGGGTCTGGGAACCATCCTGCGTATCGTGGATTCTAAGTAGCCAGCTGGCCACTCCCAGACACAGACCCTCAAACACAAACAACGGTGCTTTTCCCTGGAAAACAAAACTCGCCTGCCAACTTTTTGATGGCAGATTGCAGGAGCCACTTGGTACTATCAAACCAGCCCGTCTTGGCACTGGTGCCACCATGGGTCTGGTCACCATCCTGCCTATCGTAGCTTTTCAGGAGCCAGCCGGTCACTCCCAGCCTTAGGCCCCCAGCCACAAACCTCGGCCCGTTTCCCTGGCACACAAAAGTAAGCTACCCCGCTTCTGGATGGCAGATTGCAGGAGCAACTTGGCATCATCAAACCAGCCCGACTTGGCACTGGTGCCACCTCTGGTCTGGGAACCATGCTGCGTATCGTGGGTTCTAAGGAGCCAGCCGGCCACTCCAGGCCACAGGCCCCCAAACCAAAACAACGGCACTTTACCCTGGAAAACAAAACTCGCCTGCTAGCTTTTTGATGGCAGAGTGCAGGAGCCACTTGGTACTATCAAACCAGCCCAACTTGGCACTGGTGCCACTATGGGTATGGTCACCATCCTGCTTATCGTAGCACTTCAGGAGCCAGCCGGTCACTCCCAGCCGTAGGCCCCCAGACAAATACCTCGGCCCGTTTCCCTGGCAAACAAAATTAAGCTGCCCCGCTTCTGGATGGCAGATTGCAGGAGCCACTTGGTACTATCAAACCAGCCCAACTTGGCACTGGTGCCACCATGGGTCTGGTCACCATCCTGCTTATCGTAGCATTTCAGGAGCCAGCCGGTCACTCCCAGCCGTAGGCCCCCAGACAAATACCTCGGCTCGTTTCCCTGGCAAACAAAAGTAAGCTGCCCCGCTTCTGGATGGCAGATTGCAGGAGCCACTTGGTACTATCAAACCAGCCCGACTTGGCACTGGTGCCACCTTGGGTCTGGGAACCATCCTGCGTATCGTGGCTTCTAAGGAGCCAGCCGGCCACTCCCAGGCACAGGCCCCCAAATAAAAACAACGGCGCTTTTCCCTGGAAAACAAAACTCGCCTGCCAACTTTTTGATGGCAGATTGCAGGAGCCACTTGGAACCATCAAACCAGCCGAACTTGGCACTGGTGCCACCTTGGCTCTGGGAACCATCCTGCGTAACGTAAATTCTAAGGCGCCAGGCGGCCACTCCCAGCCACAGGCCCCCAAACACAAACAACGGCGCTTTTCCCTGGAAAACAAAACTCGCCTGCCAACTTATTGATGGCAGATTTCAGGAGCCACTTGGTACTATCAAACCAGCCCAACTTGGCACTGGTGCCACCATGGGTCTGGTCACCATCCTGCCTATCGTAGCTTTTCAGGAGCCAGCCGGTCACTCCCAGCCATGGGCCCCCAGGCACAAACCTCGGCCCGTTTCCCTGGCACACAAAAGTAAGCTACCCCGCTTTTGGATGGCAGATTGCAGGAGCAAATTGGCATCATCAAACCAGCCCGACTTGGCACTGGTGCCACCTCTGGTCTGGGAACCATCCTGCGTATCGTGGATTCTAAGGAGCCAGCCGGCCACTCCCAGCCACAGGCCCCCAAACACAAACAACGGCGCTTTTCCCTGGAAAACAAAACTCGCCTGCTAGCTTTTTGATGGCAGAGTGCAGGAGCCACTTGGTACAATCAAACCAGTCCAACTTGGCACTGGTGCCACTATGGGTCTGGTCACCATCCTGCCTATCGTAGCATTTCAGGAGCCAGTCGGTCACTCCCAGCCATAGGCCCCCAGACACAAAACCTCGGCCCGTTTCCCTGGCAAACAAAATTCAGCTGCCCCGCTTCTGGATGGCAGATTGCAGGAGCCACTTGGTAGTATCAAACCAGTCCGACTTGGCACTGGTGCCAACTTGGGTCTGGGAACCATCCTGCGTATCGTAGCTTTTCAGGAGCCAGCCGGTCACTCCCAGCCATAGGCCCCCAGCCACAAACCTCGGCCCATTTCCCTGGCACACAAAAGTAAGCTACCCTGCTTCTGGATGGCAGATTGCAGGAGCAACTTGGCATCATCAAACCAGCCCGACTTGGCACTGGTGCCACCTCTGGTCTGGGAACCATCCTGCGTATCGTGGGTTCTAAGGAGCCAGCCGGCCACTCCCAGCCACAGGCCCCCAAACACAAACAACGGCACTTTTCCCTGAAAAACAAAACTCGCCTGCTAGCTTTTTGATGGCAGAGTGCAGGAGCCACTTGGTACTATCAAACCAGCCCAACTTGGCACTGGTGCCACCATGGGTATGGTCACCATCCTGCTTATCGTAGCATTTCAGGAGCCAGCCGGTCACTCCCAGCCGTAGGCCCCCAGACAAATACCTCGGCCCGTTTCCCTGGTAAACAAAATTAAGCTGCCCCGCTTCTGGATGGCAGATTGCAGGAGCCACTTGGTACTATCAAACCAGCCCAACTTGGCACTGGTGCCTCCATGGGTCTGGTCACCATCCTGCCTATCGTAGCTTTTCAGGGGCCAGCCAGCCAGCCCCAGGCACTGGCCCCCAGACAAGAATTTCGGCCCGTTTCCATGGCAAACAAAAGTAAGCTACCCCGCTTCTGGATGGCAGATTGTAGGAGCCACTTTGCACCATCAAACCAGCCCAACTTGACACTGGTGCCACCTCTGGCCTGGGAACCATCCTGCGTATTGTGGATTCTAAGCAGCCACCCGGCGACTCCGAGCCACAGGCTCCCAAACACAAACAACGGCGCTTTTCCCCGGAAAACAAAACTCGCCTGCCAACATTTTGATGGCAGATTGCAGGAGCCACTTGGTACTATCAAACCAGCCCAACTTGGCACTGGTGCCACCATGGGTCTGGTCACCATCCTGCCTAGCATAGCTTTTCAGGAGCCAGGAGGTCACTCCCAGCCATAGACCCCCAGACAGAAACCTCGGCCCGTTTCCATGGAAAACAAATTTCAGCTGCCCCGCTTCTGGATGGCAGATTGCAGGAGCCACTTGGTAGTATCAAACCAGTCCGACTTGGCACTGGTGCCAACTTGGGTCTGGGAACCATCCTGCGTATCGTGGATTCTAAGTAGCCAGCTGGCCACTCCCAGACACAGACCCTCAAACACAAACAACGGTGCTTTTCCCTGGAAAACAAAACTCGCCTGCCAACTTTTTGATGGCAGATTGCAGGAGCCACTTGGTACTATCAAACCAGCCCGTCTTGGCACTGGTGCCACCATGGGTCTGGTCACCATCCTGCCTATCGTAGCTTTTCAGGAGCCAGCCGGTCACTCCCAGCCTTAGGCCCCCAGCCACAAACCTCGGCCCGTTTCCCTGGCACACAAAAGTAAGCTACCCCGCTTCTGGATGGCAGATTGCAGGAGCAACTTGGCATCATCAAACCAGCCCGACTTGGCACTGGTGCCACCTCTGGTCTGGGAACCATCCTGCGTATCGTGGGTTCTAAGGAGCCAGCCGGCCACTCCAGGCCACAGGCCCCCAAACCAAAACAACGGCACTTTACCCTGGAAAACAAAACTCGCCTGCTAGATTTTTGATGGCAGAGTGCAGGAGCCACTTGGTACTATCAAACCAGTCCAACTTGGCACTGGTGCCACTATGGGTATGGTCACCATCCTGCTTATCGTAGCACTTCAGGAGCCAGCCGGTCACTCCCAGCCGTAGGCCCCCAGACAAATACCTCGGCCCGTTTCCCTGGCAAACAAAATTAAGCTGCCCCGCTTCTGGATGGCAGATTGCAGGAGCCACTTGGTACTATCAAACCAGCCCAACTTGGCACTGGTGCCACCATGGGTCTGGTCACCATCCTGCTTATCGTAGCATTTCAGGAGCCAGCCGGTCACTCCCAGCCGTAGGCCCCCAGACAAATACCTCGGCTCGTTTCCCTGGCAAACAAAAGTAAGCTGCCCCGCTTCTGGATGGCAGATTGCAGGAGCCACTTGGTACTATCAAACCAGCCCGACTTGGCACTGGTGTCACCTTGGATCTGGGAACCATGCTGCGTAACGTGGATTCTAATTACCCAGCCGGCCCCTCCCAGCCACAGGCCCCCAAACACAAACAACGGCGCTTTTCCCTGGAAAACAAAACTCGCCTGCCAACTTTTTGATGGCAGATTGCAGGAGCCACTTGGTACTATCAAACCAGCCCAACTTGGCACTGGTGCCACCACTGGTCTGGGAACCATCCTGCGTATCGTGGATTCTAAGGAGCCAGCAGGCCACTCCCAGCCACAGGACCCCAGACAAAAAGCTCTGCCCGTTTCCCTGACAAACAAAATTAAGCTACCCCGCTTCTGGATGGCAGATTGCAGGAGCTATTTAGTACTATCAAACCAGCCCGACTTGGCACTGGTGCCACCTTGGCTCTGGGAACCATCCTGCCTATTGTGGATTTTGTGGTGTCAGCCGGCCACTCTCAGCCATATGCCCTCAAACAGAAACCACGGCCCTTTTCTCTGGCAAACAAAACTCAACTGCCCCTCTTCAGGAAGGCAAATTGCAGGACGCACTTGATACTACAAAAACAGCCCAACTTGGCACTGGTGCCACCTCTGGTCTGGGAACCATCCTGCGTATCGTGGATTCTAAGGAGCCAGCCGGCCACTCCCAGCCACAGGCCCCCAAACACAAACAACGGCTCTTTTCCCTGGAAAACAAAACTCGCCTACCAACTTTTTGATGGCAGATTGCAGGAGCCACTTCGTGCTATCAAACCAGCGCAACTTGGCACTGGTGCCACCATGGGTCTTGTCACAATCCTGCCTATCGTAGTTTTCAGGAGCCAGCCGGCCACTCCCAGCCACAGGCCCCCAAACACAAACAACGGCGCTTTTCCCTGGAAAACAAAACTCGCCTGCCAACTTTTTGATGGCAGATTGCAGGAGCCACTTGGTACTATCAAACCAGCCCAACTTGGCACTGGTGCCACCATGGGTCTGGTCACCATCCTGCCTATCGTAGCTTTTCAGGAGCCAGCCGGCCACTCCCAGCCATAGGCCCCGAGACAAAAACCTCGGCCCGTTTCCGTGGCAAACAAAAGTAAGCTGCCCCGCTTCTAGATGGCAGATTGCAGGAGTTATTTAGTACTATCAAACCAGCCAGACGTGGCACTGGTGCCACCTTGGATCTGGGAACCATCTTGCCTATCGTGGATTTTAAGGAGCCAGCCAGCCTCTCTCAGCCATATGCCCCCAAACACAAACCACGGCCCTTTTCTCTGGCAAACAAAACTCAACTGCCCCTCTTCTGGATGGCAGATTGCAGGAGCCACTTGGTACTATCAAACTAGCCCTACTTGGCACTGGTGCCACCATGGGTCTGGGAAGCATGCTGCGTATCATGGATTTTCAGGAGCCAGCCCGCCACTGCAAGCTACAGGCCCCCAAACACAAACAACAGCCTTTTTCTCTGGCAAACAAAATTCAGCTGCCCCGCTTCTGGATTGCAGATTGCAAGAGCCACTTGGTAGTATCAAACCAGCCCGACTTGGCACTGGTGCCACCTCGGGTCTGGGAACCATCCTGCGTATCGTGGATTCTAAGTAGCCAGCTGGCCACTCCAAGCCACAGGCCCCCAAACACAAACAACGGTGCATTTCCCTGTAAAACAAAACCGGCCTGCCAACTTTTTGATGGCAGATTGCAGGAGCCACTTGGTACTATCAAACCAGCCCAACTTGGCACTGGTGCCACCATGGGCCTGGTCACCATCCTGCCTATCGTAGCTTTTCAGGAGCCAGCCGGTCACTCCCAGCCATGGGCCCCCAGCCACAAACCTCGGCCCGTTTCCCTGGCACACAAAAGTAAGATACCCCGCTTCTGGATGGCAGATTGCAGGAGCAACTTGACATCATCAAACCAACCCGACTTGGCACTGGTGCCACCATGGGTCTGGTAACCATCCTGCCTATCGTAGCTTTTCAGCGGCCAGCCATCCAGCCCCAGGCACTGGCCCCCAGACAAGAATTTCGGCCCATTTCCCTGGCAAACAAAAGTAAGCTACCCCGCTTCTGGATGGCAGATTGCAGGAGCCACTTTGCACCATCAAACCAGCCCAACTTGACACTGGTGCCACCTCTGACCTGGGAACCATCCTGCGTATTGTGGATTCTAAGCAGCCACCCGGCCACTCGGAGCCACAGGCCCCCAAACACAAACAACGGCGCTTTTCCCCGGAAAACAAAACTCGCCTGCCAACATTTTGATGGCAGATTGCAGGAGCCACTTGGTACTATCAAACCAGCCCAACTTGGCACTGGTGCCACCATGGGTCTGGTCACCATCCTGCCTAGCATAGCTTTTCAGGAGCCAGGAGGTCACTCCCAGCCATAGACCCCCAGACAGAAACCTCGGCCCGTTTCCATGGAAAACAAAAGTAAGCTGCCCCGCTTCTGGATGGCAGATTGCAGGAGCCACTTGGTACTATCAAACCAGCCCGACTTGGCACTGGTGCCACCTTGGATCTGGGAACCATGCTGCGTAACGTGGATTCTAAGACGACAGGCGGCCACTCCAAGCTACAGGGCCCCAAACACAAACAACGGCGCTTTTCCCTGGAAAACAAAACACGCCTGCCAACTTTTTGATGGCAGATTGCAGGAGCCACTTGGTACTATCAAATCAGCCCAACTTGGCACTGCTGCTGCCATGGGTCTGGTATTCATCCTGCCACATGTATCTTTTCAGGAGCCAGCCGGTCACTCCCAGCCCTAGGCCTCCAGAAAAAACCCTCGGCCCGTTTCCCTGGCAAACAAAAGTAAGCTACCCCGCTTCTGGATGGCAGATTGCAGGAGCCACTTTGCACCATCAAACTATCCCGACATGGCACTGGTGCCACCTCGGGTCTGGGAACCATCCTGCGTATCGTGGATTCTAAGGAGCCAGCCGGCCACTCCCAGCCACAGGACCCCAGACAAAAAGCTCTGCCCGTTTCCCTGACAAACAAAATTAAGCTACCTCGCTTCTGGATGGCAGATTGCAGGAGCTATTTAGTACTATCAAACCAGCCCGACTTGGCACTGGTGCCACCTTGGCTCTGGGAACCATCCTGCCTCTTGTGGATTTTGTGGGGTCATCCGGCCACTCTCAGCCATATGCCCTCAAACACAAACCACGGCCCTTTTCTCTGGCAAACAAAACTCAACTGCCCCTCTTCTGGGAGGCAAATTGCAGGACGCACTTGGTAATACAAAAACAGCCCAACTTGGCACTGGTGCCACCTTGGGTCTGGGAACCATTCTGCCTACCGCGGATTTTCAGGGGCCAGCCGGCCACTCTGAGCCATAGGCCCCCAAACAAAAACCACGGCCCTTTTCTCTGGCAAACAAAACTCAGCTGCCCCACTTCTCGATGGCAGATTGCAGGAGCCACTTGGTACTATCAAACCAGCCCAACTTGGCACTGGTGTCACCATGGGCCTGGTCACCATCCTGCCTATCGTAGCTTTTCAGGAGCCAGCCGGTCACTCCCAGCCATAGGCCCCCAGACACAAAGCTCGGCCCGTTTCCCTGGCAAACAAAAGTAAGCTGCCCCGCTTCTGGATGGCAGATTGCAGGAACCACTTGGTACTATCAAATCAGCCCGACTTGGCACTGGTGCCTCTATGGGTCTGGGAACCATCCTGCGTATCGTGGATTCTAAGGAGCCAGCCCGCCACTCCCAGCCACAGGCCCCCAAACACAAACAACGGCGCTTTTCCCAGGAAAACAAAACTCGCCTGCCAAATTTTTGATGGCAGATTGCAGGAGCCACTTGGTACTATCAAACCAGCCCAACTTGGCACTGGTGCCACCATGGGTCTGGTCACCATCCTGCCTATCGTAGCTTTTCAGGAGCCAGCCGGTCACTCCCAGCCATAGGCGCCCAGACACAGAGCTGGGCCCATTTCCATGGTAAACAAATTAAGCTGCCCCGCTTCTGGATGGCAGATTGCAGGAACCACTTGGTACTATCAAACCAGCCCGACTTGGCACTGGTGCCACCTTGGGTCTGGGAACCATCCTGCGTATCGTGGATTGTAAGGAGCCAGCCGGCCACTCCCAGCCACAGGACCCCAAACACAAACAACAGCGCTTTTCTCTGGCAAACAAAACTCAGTTGCCCTGCTTTTGGATGGCAGATTGCAGGAGCGACTTGGTACTATCAAACCAGCCCAACTTGGCACTGGTGCCTCCATGGGTCTGGTAACCATCCTGCCTATCGTAGCTTTTCAGGAGCCAGCCGGTCACTCCCAGCCATAGGCCCCAGACACAAAGCTCTGCCCGTTTCCCTGGCAAACAAAAGTAAGCTACCCCGCTTCTGGATGGCAGATTGCAGGAGCCATTTTGAACCATCAAACCAGCCCGACTTGGCACTGGTGCCACCTCTGGTCTGGGAACCATGCTGCGTATCGTGGATTCTAAGGAGCCAGCTGGCCACTCCCAGCCACAGGCCCACAAACACAAACAACGGCGCTTTTCACTGGAAAACAAAACTGGCCTGCCAAATTTTTGATGGCAGATTGCAGGAGCCACTTGGTACTATCAAACCAGCCCAACTTGGCAATGGTGCCACCATGGGTCTGGTCACCATCCTGCCTATCGTAGCTTTTCAGGAGCCAGCTGGTCACTCCCAGCCATAGGCCCCCAGACACAAACCTCGGCCCGTTTCCCTGGCAAACAAAAGTAAGCTGCCCAGCTTCTGGATGGCAGATTGCAGGAGCCACTTGGTACTATCAAACCAGCCCGACTTGGCACTGGTGCCACCTTGGCTCTGGGAACCATGCTGCGTAACGTAGATTCTTAGGCGCCAGGCGGCAACTCCTAGCCACAGGCCCCCAAACACAAACAACGGCGCTTTTCCCTGGAAAACAAAACTCGCCTGCCAACTTTTTGATGGCAGATTGCAGGAGCCACTTGGTACTATCAAACCAGCCCAACTTGGCACTGGTGCCACCATGGGTCTGGTCACAATCCTGCCTATCGTAGCTTTTCAGGAGCCAGCCGGTCACTCCCAGCCATAGTCCCCCAGACAAAAACCTCGGCACGTTTCCCTGGCAAACAAAAGTAAGCTGCCCCGCTTCTGGATGGCAGATTGCAGGAGCCACTTGGTACTATCAAACCAGCCCGACTTGGCACTGGTGCCTCCATGGGTCTGGTAACCATAATGCCTATCGTAGCTTTTCAGGAGCCAGCCGGTCACTCCCAGCCATAGGCCCCAGACACAAAGCTCTGCCCGTGTCCCCGGCAAAAAAAAGTAAGCTACCCTGCTCCTGGATGGCAGATTGCAGGAGCCACTTTGAACCATCAAACCAGCCTGACTTGGCACTGGTGCCACCTCGGGTCTGGGAACCATCCTGCGTATCGTGGATTCCAAGGAGCCAGCCGGCCACTCCCAGCCACAGGCCCCCAAACACAAACAACGGCGCTTTTCCCCGGAAAACAAATCTGGCCTGCAAACTTTTTGATGGCAGATTGCAGGAGCCACTTGGTACTATCAAACCAGCCCAACTTGGCACTGGTGCCACCATGGGTATGGTCACCATCCTGCCTATCGTAGCTTTTCAGGACCTAGCCGGTCACTCTCAGCCATAGGCCCCCAGACAAATACCTCGGCCCGTTTCCCTGGCAAACAAAATTAAGCTACCCCGCTTCTGGATGGCAGATTGCAGGAGCCACTTGGTACTATCAAACCAGCCCGACTTGGCACTGGTGCCACCTTGGCTCTGGGAACCATGCTGCGTAACGTAGATTCTAAGGCGCCAGGCAGCCACTCCCAGCCACAGGCCCCCAAACACAAACAACGGCGCTTTTCCCCGGAAAACAAAACTCGCCTGCCAACTTTTTGATGGCAGATTGCAGGAGCCACTTGGTACAATCAAACCAGCCCAACTTGGCACTGGTGCCACCATGGGTCTGGTCACCATCCTGCCTAGCATAGCTTTTCAGGAGCCAGGAGGTCACTCCCAGCCATAGACCCCCAGACAGGAACCTCGGCCAGTTTCCATGGAAAACAAAAGTAAGCTGCCCCGCTTCTGAATGGCAGATTGCAGGAGCCACTTTGCACAATCAAACTAGCCCGACTTGGCACTGGTGCCACCTCGGGTCTGGGAACCATCCTGCGTATCGTGGATTCTAATTAGCCAGCCGGCCACTCCCAGCCACAGGCCCCCAAACACAAACAACGGCGCTTTTCCCTGGAAAACAAAACTCGCCTGCCAACTTTTTGATGGCAGATTGCAGGAGCCACTTGGTACTATCAAACCAGCCCAACTTGGCACTGGTGCCACCACTGGTCTGGGAACCATCCTGCGTATCGTGGATTCTAAGGAGCCAGCCGGCCACTCCCAGCCACAGGACCCCAGACACAAAGCTCTGCCCGTTTCCCTGACAAACAAAATTAAGCTACCCCGCTTCTGGATGGCAGATTGCAGGAGCTATTTAGTACTATCAAACCAGCCCGACTTGGCACTGGTGCCACCTTGGCTCTGGGAACCATCCTGCCTATTGTGGATTTTGTGGGGTCATCCGGCCACTCTCAGCCATATGCCCTCAAACACAAACCACGGCCCTTTTCTCTGGCAAACAAAACTCAACTGCCCCTCTTCTGGGAGGCAAATTGCAGGACGCACTTGGTAATACAAAAACAGCCCAACTTGGCACTGGTGCCACCTTGGGTCTGGGAACCATTCTGCCTACCGCGGATTTTCAGGGGCCAGCCGGCCACTCTGAGCCATAGGCCCCCAAACAAAAACCACGGC
Source organism: Melospiza georgiana (assembly GCF_028018845.1). Lineage (NCBI taxonomy): Eukaryota > Metazoa > Chordata > Aves > Passeriformes > Passerellidae > Melospiza > Melospiza georgiana. The sequence goes on along the minus strand of NC_080431.1, from coordinate 88,635,540 downwards.
CCTTTTCTCTGGCAAATAAAACTCAGCTGCCCCACTTCTCGATGGCAGATTGCAGGAGCCACTTGGTACTATCAAACCAGCCCAACTTGGCACTGGTGTCACCATGGGCCTGGTCACCATCCTGCCTATCGTAGCTTTTCAGGAGCCAGCCGGTCACTCCCAGCCATAGGCCCCCAGACACAAAGCTCGGCCCGTTTCCCTGGCAAACAAAAGTAAGCTGCCCCGCTTCTGGATGGCAGATTGCAGGAACCACTTGGTACTATCAAATCAGCCCGACTTGGCACTGGTGCCTCTATGGGTCTGGGAACCATCCTGCGTATCGTGGATTCTAAGGAGCCAGCCCGCCACTCCCAGCCACAGGCCCCCAAACACAAACAACGGCGCTTTTCCCAGGAAAACAAAACTCGCCTGCCAAATTTTTGATGGCAGATTGCAGGAGCCACTTGGTACTATCAAACCAGCCAACTTGGCACTGGTGCCACCATGGGTCTGGTCACCATCCTGCCTATCGTAGCTTTTCAGGAGCCAGCCGGTCACTCCCAGCCATAGGCGCCCAGACACAGAGCTGGGCCCATTTCCATGGTAAACAAATTAAGCTGCCCCGCTTCTGGATGGCAGATTGCAGGAACCACTTGGTACTATCAAACCAGCCCGACTTGGCACTGGTGCCACCTTGGGTCTGGGAACCATCCTGCGTATCGTGGATTGTAAGGAGCCAGCCGGCCACTCCCAGCCACAGGACCCCAAACACAAACAACAGCGCTTTTCTCTGGCAAACAAAACTCAGTTGCCCTGCTTTTGGATGGCAGATTGCAGGAGCGACTTGGTACTATCAAACCAGCCCAACTTGGCACTGGTGCCTCCATGGGTCTGGTAACCATCCTGCCTATCGTAGCTTTTCAGGAGCCAGCCGGTCACTCCCAGCCATAGGCCCCAGACACAAAGCTCTGCCCGTTTCCCTGGCAAACAAAAGTAAGCTACCCCGCTTCTGGATGGCAGATTGCAGGAGCCATTTTGAACCATCAAACCAGCCCGACTTGGCACTGGTGCCACCTCTGGTCTGGGAACCATGCTGCGTATCGTGGATTCTAAGGAGCCAGCTGGCCACTCCCAGCCACAGGCCCACAAACACAAACAACGGCGCTTTTCACTGGAAAACAAAACTGGCCTGCCAAATTTTTGATGGCAGATTGCAGGAGCCACTTGGTACTATCAAACCAGCCCAACTTGGCAATGGTGCCACCATGGGTCTGGTCACCATCCTGCCTATCGTAGCTTTTCAGGAGCCAGCTGGTCACTCCCAGCCATAGGCCCCCAGACACAAACCTCGGCCCGTTTCCCTGGCAAACAAAAGTAAGCTGCCCCGCTTCTGGATGGCAGATTGCAGGAGCCACTTGGTACTATCAAACCAGCCCGACTTGGCACTGGTGCCACCTTGGCTCTGGGAACCATGCTGCGTAACGTAGATTCTTAGGCGCCAGGCGGCCACTCCTAGCCACAGGCCCCCAAACACAAACAACGGCGCTTTTCCCTGGAAAACAAAACTCGCCTGCCAACTTTTTGATGGCAGATTGCAGGAGCCACTTGGTACTATCAAACCAGCCCAACTTGGCACTGGTGCCACCATGGGTCTGGTCACAATCCTGCCTATCGTAGCTTTTCAGGAGCCAGCCGGTCACTCCCAGCCATAGTCCCCCAGACAAAAACCTCGGCACGTTTCCCTGGCAAACAAAAGTAAGCTGCCCCGCTTCTGGATGGCAGATTGCAGGAGCCACTTGGTACTATCAAACCAGCCCGACTTGGCACTGGTGCCTCCATGGGTCTGGTAACCATAATGCCTATCGTAGCTTTTCAGGAGCCAGCCGGTCACTCCCAGCCATAGGCCCCAGACACAAAGCTCTGCCCGTGTCCCCGGCAAAAAAAAGTAAGCTACCCTGCTCCTGGATGGCAGATTGCAGGAGCCACTTTGAACCATCAAACCAGCCTGACTTGGCACTGGTGCCACCTCGGGTCTGGGAACCATCCTGCGTATCGTGGATTCCAAGGAGCCAGCCGGCCACTCCCAGCCACAGGCCCCCAAACACAAACAACGGCGCTTTTCCCCGGAAAACAAATCTGGCCTGCAAACTTTTTGATGGCAGATTGCAGGAGCCACTTGGTACTATCAAACCAGCCCAACTTGGCACTGGTGCCACCATGGGTATGGTCACCATCCTGCCTATCGTAGCTTTTCAGGACCTAGCCGGTCACTCTCAGCCATAGGCCCCCAGACAAATACCTCGGCCCGTTTCCCTGGCAAACAAAATTAAGCTACCCCGCTTCTGGATGGCAGATTGCAGGAGCCACTTGGTACTATCAAACCAGCCCGACTTGGCACTGGTGCCACCTTGGCTCTGGGAACCATGCTGCGTAACGTAGATTCTAAGGCGCCAGGCAGCCACTCCCAGCCACAGGCCCCCAAACACAAACAACGGCGCTTTTCCCCGGAAAACAAAACTCGCCTGCCAAATTTTTGATGGCAGATTGCAGGAGCCACTTGGTACTATCAAACCAGCCAACTTGGCACTGGTGCCACCATGGGTCTGGTCACCATCCTGCCTATCGTAGCTTTTCAGGAGCCAGCCGGTCACTCCCAGCCATAGGCGCCCAGACACAGAGCTGGGCCCATTTCCATGGTAAACAAATTAAGCTGCCCCGCTTCTGGATGGCAGATTGCAGGAACCACTTGGTACTATCAAACCAGCCCGACTTGGCACTGGTGCCACCTTGGGTCTGGGAACCATCCTGCGTATCGTGGATTGTAAGGAGCCAGCCGGCCACTCCCAGCCACAGGACCCCAAACACAAACAACAGCGCTTTTCTCTGGCAAACAAAACTCAGTTGCCCTGCTTTTGGATGGCAGATTGCAGGAGCGACTTGGTACTATCAAACCAGCCCAACTTGGCACTGGTGCCTCCATGGGTCTGGTAACCATCCTGCCTATCGTAGCTTTTCAGGAGCCAGCCGGTCACTCCCAGCCATAGGCCCCAGACACAAAGCTCTGCCCGTTTCCCTGGCAAACAAAAGTAAGCTACCCCGCTTCTGGATGGCAGATTGCAGGAGCCATTTTGAACCATCAAACCAGCCCGACTTGGCACTGGTGCCACCTCTGGTCTGGGAACCATGCTGCGTATCGTGGATTCTAAGGAGCCAGCTGGCCACTCCCAGCCACAGGCCCACAAACACAAACAACGGCGCTTTTCACTGGAAAACAAAACTGGCCTGCCAAATTTTTGATGGCAGATTGCAGGAGCCACTTGGTACTATCAAACCAGCCCAACTTGGCAATGGTGCCACCATGGGTCTGGTCACCATCCTGCCTATCGTAGCTTTTCAGGAGCCAGCTGGTCACTCCCAGCCATAGGCCCCCAGACACAAACCTCGGCCCGTTTCCCTGGCAAACAAAAGTAAGCTGCCCCGCTTCTGGATGGCAGATTGCAGGAGCCACTTGGTACTATCAAACCAGCCCGACTTGGCACTGGTGCCACCTTGGCTCTGGGAACCATGCTGCGTAACGTAGATTCTTAGGCGCCAGGCGGCCACTCCTAGCCACAGGCCCCCAAACACAAACAACGGCGCTTTTCCCTGGAAAACAAAACTCGCCTGCCAACTTTTTGATGGCAGATTGCAGGAGCCACTTGGTACTATCAAACCAGCCCAACTTGGCACTGGTGCCACCATGGGTCTGGTCACAATCCTGCCTATCGTAGCTTTTCAGGAGCCAGGAGGTCACTCCCAGCCATAGTCCCCCAGACAAAAACCTCGGCACGTTTCCCTGGCAAACAAAAGTAAGCTGCCCCGCTTCTGGATGGCAGATTGCAGGAGCCACTTGGTACTATCAAACCAGCCCGACTTGGCACTGGTGCCTCCATGGGTCTGGTAACCATAATGCCTATCGTAGCTTTTCAGGAGCCAGCCGGTCACTCCCAGCCATAGGCCCCAGACACAAAGCTCTGCCCGTGTCCCCAGCAAAAAAAAGTAAGCTACCCTGCTCCTGGATGGCAGATTGCAGGAGCCACTTTGAACCATCAAACCAGCCTGACTTGGCACTGGTGCCACCTCGGGTCTGGGAACCATCCTGCGTATCGTGGATTCCAAGGAGCCAGCCGGCCACTCCCAGCCACAGGCCCCCAAACACAAACAACGGCGCTTTTCCCCGGAAAACAAATCTGGCCTGCAAACTTTTTGATGGCAGATTGCAGGAGCCACTTGGTACTATCAAACCAGCCCAACTTGGCACTGGTGCCACCATGGGTATGGTCACCATCCTGCCTATCGTAGCTTTTCAGGACCTAGCCGGTCACTCTCAGCCATAGGCCCCCAGACAAATACCTCGGCCCGTTTCCCTGGCAAACAAAATTAAGCTACCCCGCTTCTGGATGGCAGATTGCAGGAGCCACTTGGTACTATCAAACCAGCCCGACTTGGCACTGGTGCCACCTTGGCTCTGGGAACCATGCTGCGTAACGTAGATTCTAAGGCGCCAGGCAGCCACTCCCAGCCACAGGCCCCCAAACACAAACAACGGCGCTTTTCCCCGGAAAACAAAACTCGCCTGCCAACTTTTTGATGGCAGATTGCAGGAGCCACTTGGTACAATCAAACCAGCCCAACTTGGCACTGGTGCCACCATGGGTCTGGTCACCATCCTGCCTAGCATAGCTTTTCAGGAGCCAGGAGGTCACTCCCAGCCATAGACCCCCAGACAGGAACCTCGGCCAGTTTCCATGGAAAACAAAAGTAAGCTGCCCCGCTTCTGGATGGCAGATTGCAGGAGCCACTTTGCACCATCAAACTATCCCGACTTGGCACTGGTGCCACCTCGGGTCTGGGAACCATCCTGCGTATCGTGGATTCTAATTAGCCAGCCGGCCACTCCCAGCCACAGGCCCCCAAACACAAACAACGGCGCTTTTCCCTGGAAAACAAAACTCGCCTGCCAACTTTTTGATGGCAGATTGCAGGAGCCACTTGGTACTATCAAACCAGCCCAACTTGGCACTGGTGCCACCACTGGTCTGGGAACCATCCTCCGTATCGTGGATTCTAAGGAGCCAGCCGGCCACTCCCAGCCACAGGACCCCAGACACAAAGCTCTGCCCGTTTCCCTGACAAACAAAATTAAGCTACCCCGCTTCTGGATGGCAGATTGCAGGAGCTATTTAGTACTATCAAACCAGCCCGACTTGGCACTGGTGCCACCTTGGCTCTGGGAACCATCCTGCCTATTGTGGATTTTGTGGGGTCAGCCGGCCACTCTCAGCCATATGCCCTCAAACACAAACCACGGCCCTTTTCTCTGGCAAACAAAACTCAACTGCCCCACTTCTGGAAGGCAAATTGCAGGACGCACTTGGTAATACAAAAACAGCCCAACTTGGCACTGGTGCCACCTTGGGTCTGGGAACCATTCTGCCTATCGTGGATTTTCAGGGGCCAGCCGGCCACTCCCAGCCACAGGGCCCCAAACACAAACAACGGCGCTTTTCCCTGGAAAACAAAACTCGACTGCCAACTTTTTGATGGCAGATTGCAGGAGCCACTTGGTGCTATCAAACCAGCCAACTTGGCACTGGTGCCACCATGGGTCTGGTCACAATCCTGCCTATCGTAGCTTTTCAGGAGCCAGCCGGTCACTCCCAGCCATAGGCGCCCAGACACAAAGCTCGGCCCATTTCCATGGTAAACAAAAGTAAGCTGCCCCGCTTCTGGATGGCAGATTGCAGGAACCACTTGGTACTATCAAACCAGCCCGACTTGGCACTGGTGCCACCTTGGGTCTGGGAACCATCCTGCGTATCGTGGATTGTAAGGAGCCAGCCGGCCACTCCCAGCCACAGGACCCCAAACACAAACAACAGCGCTTTTCTCTGGCAAACAAAACTCAGTTGCCCTGCTTTTGGATGGCAGATTGCAGGAGCGACTTGGTACTATCAAACCAGCCCAACTTGGCACTGGTGCCTCCATGGGTCTGGTCACCATCCTGCCTAGCATAGCTTTTCAGGAGCCAGCCGGTCACTCCCAGCCATAGGCCCCAGACACAAAGCTCTGCCCGTTTCCCTGGCAAACAAAAGTAAGCTACCCCGCTTCTGGATGGCAGATTGCAGGAGCCACTTTGAACCATCAAACCAGCCCGACTTGGCACTGGTGCCACCTCTGGTCTGGGAACCATGCTGCGTATCGTGGATTCTAAGGAGCCAGCCGGCCACTCCCAGCCACAGGCCCACAAACACAAACAACGGCGCTTTTCCCTGGAAAACAAAACTCGCCTGCCAAATTTTTGATGGCAGATTGCAGGAGCCACTTGGTACTATCAAACCAGCCCAGCTTGGCACTGGTGCCACCATGGGTCTGGTCACCATCCTGCCTATCGTAGCTTTTCAGGAGCCAGCCGGTCACTCCCAGCCATAGGCCCCGAGACACAAAGCTCGGCCCGTTTCCCTGGCAAACAAAAGTAAGCTGCCCCGCCTCTGGATGGCAGATTGCAGGAGCCACTTGGTACTATCAAACCAGCCCGACTTGGCACTGGTGCCACCTTGGCTCTGGGTACCATGCTGCGTAACGTAGATTCTAAGGCGCCAGGCGGCTACTCCCAGCCCTAGGCCCCGAAATACAAACAACGGCGCTTTTCCCTGGAAAACGAAACTCGCCTGCCAAATTTTGATGGCAGATTGCAGGAGCCACTTGGTACTATCAAACCAGCCCAACTTGGCACTGGTGCCACCATGGGTCTGGTCACCATACTGCCTATCGTAGCTTTTCAGGAGCCAGCCGGTCACTCCCAGCCATACGCCCCCAGACAAAACCCTCGGCCCGTTTCCCTGGCAAACAAAAGTAGAGTTAACCCGCTTCCGCATGGCAGATTGCAGGAGCCACTTTGCACAATCAAACTAGCCCGACTTGGCACTGGTGCCACCTCTAGTCTGGGGACCATCCTGCTTATCGTGGGTTCTAAGGAGCCGGTTTGCCACTCCCAGCCACAGGCCCCGAAACACAAACAATGGCGCTTTTCCCTGGAAAACAAAACTCCACTGCCAACTTTTTGATGGCAGATTGCAGGAGCCACTTGGTACTATCAAACCAGCCCAACTTGGCACTGGTGCCACCATGGGTCTGGTCACCATCCTGCCTATCGTAGCTTTTCAGGAGCCAGCCGGTCACTCCCAGCCATAGGCCCCCAGACACAAAACCTCGGCCCGTTTCCCTGGCAAACAAAAGTAAGCTGCCCCGCTTCTGGATGGCAGATTGCAGGAACCACTTGGTACTATCAATCCAGCCCGACTTGGAACTGGTGCCACTTTGGGTCTGGGAACCATCCTGCGTATCGTGGATTCTAAGGAGCCAGCCGGCCACTCCCAGCCACAGGACCCCAAACACAAACAACAGCGCTTTTCTCTGGCAAACAAAACTCAGTTGCCCTGCTTTTGGATGGCAGATTGCAGGAGCGACTTGGTACTATCAAACCAGCCCAACTTGGCACTGGTGCCTCCATGGGTCTGGTAACCATCCTGCCTATCGTAGCTTTTCAGGAGCCAGCCGGTCACTCCCAGCCATAGGCCCCAGACACAAAGCTCTGCCCGTTTCCCTGGCAAACAAAAGTAAGCTACCCCGCTTCTGGATGGCAGATTGCAGGAGCCATTTTGAACCATCAAACCAGCCCGACTTGGCACTGGTGCCACCTCTGGTCTGGGAACCATGCTGCGTATCGTGGATTCTAAGGAGCCAGCTGGCCACTCCCAGCCACAGGCCCACAAACACAAACAACGGCGCTTTTCACTGGAAAACAAAACTGGCCTGCCAAATTTTTGATGGCAGATTGCAGGAGCCACTTGGTACTATCAAACCAGCCCAACTTGGCAATGGTGCCACCATGGGTCTGGTCACCATCCTGCCTATCGTAGCTTTTCAGGAGCCAGCTGGTCACTCCCAGCCATAGGCCCCCAGACACAAACCTCGGCCCGTTTCCCTGGCAAACAAAAGTAAGCTGCCCCGCTTCTGGATGGCAGATTGCAGGAGCCACTTGGTACTATCAAACCAGCCCGACTTGGCACTGGTGCCACCTTGGCTCTGGGAACCATGCTGCGTAACGTAGATTCTTAGGCGCCAGGCGGCCACTCCTAGCCACAGGCCCCCAAACACAAACAACGGCGCTTTTCCCTGGAAAACAAAACTCGCCTGCCAATTTTTGATGGCAGATTGCAGGAGCCACTTGGTACTATCAAACCAGCCCAACTTGGCACTGGTGCCACCATGGGTCTGGTCACAATCCTGCCTATCGTAGCTTTTCAGGAGCCAGCCGGTCACTCCCAGCCATAGTCCCCCAGACAAAAACCTCGGCACGTTTCCCTGGCAAACAAAAGTAAGCTGCCCCGCTTCTGGATGGCAGATTGCAGGAGCCACTTGGTACTATCAAACCAGCCCGACTTGGCACTGGTGCCTCCATGGGTCTGGTAACCATAATGCCTATCGTAGCTTTTCAGGAGCCAGCCGGTCACTCCCAGCCATAGGCCCCAGACACAAAGCTCTGCCCGTGTCCCCGGCAAAAAAAAGTAAGCTACCCTGCTCCTGGATGGCAGATTGCAGGAGCCACTTTGAACCATCAAACCAGCCTGACTTGGCACTGGTGCCACCTCGGGTCTGGGAACCATCCTGCGTATCGTGGATTCCAAGGAGCCAGCCGTCCACTCCCAGCCACAGGCCCCCAAACACAAACAACGGCGCTTTTCCCCGGAAAACAAATCTGGCCTGCAAACTTTTTGATGGCAGATTGCAGGAGCCACTTGGTACTATCAAACCAGCCCAACTTGGCACTGGTGCCACCATGGGTATGGTCACCATCCTGCCTATCGTAGCTTTTCAGGACCTAGCCGGTCACTCTCAGCCATAGGCCCCCAGACAAATACCTCGGCCCGTTTCCCTGGCAAACAAAATTAAGCTACCCCGCTTCTGGATGGCAGATTGCAGGAGCCACTTGGTACTATCAAACCAGCCCGACTTGGCACTGGTGCCACCTTGGATCTGGGAACCATGTTGCGTAACGTAGATTCTAAGGCGCCAGGCAGCCACTCCCAGCCACAGGCCCCCAAACACAAACAACGGCGCTTTTCCCCGGAAAACAAAACTCGCCTGCCAACTTTTTGATGGCAGATTGCAGGAGCCACTTGGTACAATCAAACCAGCCCAACTTGGCACTGGTGCCACCATGGGTCTGGTCACCATCCTGCCTAGCATAGCTTTTCAGGAGCCAGGAGGTCACTCCCAGCCATAGACCCCCAGACAGGAACCTCGGCCAGTTTCCATGGAAAACAAAAGTAAGCTGCCCCGCTTCTGGATGGCAGATTGCAGGAGCCACTTTGCACCATCAAACTATCCCGACTTGGCACTGGTGCCACCTCGGGTCTGGGAACCATCCTGCGTATCGTGGATTCTAATTAGCCAGCCGGCCACTCCCAGCCACAGGCCCCCAAACACAAACAACGGCGCTTTTCCCTGGAAAACAAAACTCGCCTGCCAAATTTTTGATGGCAGATTGCAGGAGCCACTTGGTACTATCAAACCAGCCCAACTTGGCACTGGTGCCACCACTGGTCTGGGAACCATCCTCCGTATCGTGGATTCTAAGGAGCCAGCCGGCCACTCCCAGCCACAGGACCCCAGACAAAAAGCTCTGCCCGTTTCCCTGACAAACAAAATTAAGCTACCCCGCTTCTGGATGGCAGATTGCAGGAGCTATTTAGTACTATCAAACCAGCCCGACTTGGCACTGGTGCCACCTTGGCTCTGGGAACCATCCTGCCTATTGTGGATTTTGTGGGGTCAGCCGGCCACTCTCAGCCATATGCCCTCAAACACAAACCACGGCCCTTTTCTCTGGCAAACAAAACTCAACTGCCCCACTTCTGGAAGGCAAATTGCAGGACGCACTTGGTAATACAAAAACAGCCCAACTTGGCACTGGTGCCACCTTGGGTCTGGGAACCATTCTGCCTATCGTGGATTTTCAGGGGCCAGCCGGCCACTCCCAGCCACAGGGCCCCAAACACAAACAACGGCGCTTTTCCCTGGAAAACAAAACTCGACTGCCAACTTTTTGATGGCAGATTGCAGGAGCCACTTGGTGCTATCAAACCAGCCAACTTGGCACTGGTGCCACCATGGGTCTGGTCACAATCCTGCCTATCGTAGCTTTTCAGGAGCCAGCCGGTCACTCCCAGCCATAGGCGCCCAGACACAAAGCTCGGCCCATTTCCATGGTAAACAAAAGTAAGCTGCCCCGCTTCTGGATGGCAGATTGCAGGAACCACTTGGTACTATCAAACCAGCCCGACTTGGCACTGGTGCCACCTTGGGTCTGGGAACCATCCTGCGTATCGTGGATTGTAAGGAGCCAGCCGGCCACTCCCAGCCACAGGACCCCAAACACAAACAACAGCGCTTTTCTCTGGCAAACAAAACTCAGTTGCCCTGCTTTTGGATGGCAGATTGCAGGAGCGACTTGGTACTATCAAACCAGCCCAACTTGGCACTGGTGCCTCCATGGGTCTGGTCACCATCCTGCCTATCGTAGCTTTTCAGGAGCCAGCCGGTCACTCCCAGCCATAGGGCCCAGACACAAAGCTCTGCCCGTTTCCCTGGCAAACAAAAGTAAGCTACCCCGCTTCTGGATGGCAGATTGCAGGAGCCACTTTGAACCATCAAACCAGCCCGACTTGGCACTGGTGCCACCTCTGGTCTGGGAACCATGCTGCGTATCGTGGATTCTAAGGAGCCAGCCGGCCACTCCCAGCCACAGGCCCACAAACACAAACAACGGCGCTTTTCCCTGGAAAACAAAACTCGCCTGCCAAATTTTTGATGGCAGATTGCAGGAGCCACTTGGTACTATCAAACCAGCCCAGCTTGGCACTGGTGCCACCATGGGTCTGGTCACCATCCTGCCTATCGTAGCTTTTCAGGAGCCAGCCGGTCACTCCCAGCCATAGGCCCCGAGACACAAAGCTCGGCCCGTTTCCCTGGCAAACAAAAGTAAGCTGCCCCGCCTCTGGATGGCAGATTGCAGGAGCCACTTGGTACTATCAAACCAGCCCGACTTGGCACTGGTGCCACCTTGGCTCTGGGTACCATGCTGCGTAACGTAGATTCTAAGGCGCCAGGCGGCTACTCCCAGCCCTAGGCCCCGAAATACAAACAACGGCGCTTTTCCCTGGAAAACGAAACTCGCCTGCCAAATTTTGATGGCAGATTGCAGGAGCCACTTGGTACTATCAAACCAGCCCAACTTGGCACTGGTGCCACCATGGGTCTGGTCACCATACTGCCTATCGTAGCTTTTCAGGAGCCAGCCGGTCACTCCCAGCCATAGGCCCCCAGACAAAACCCTCGGCCCGTTTCCCTGGCAAACAAAAGTAGAGTTAACCCGCTTCTGCATGGCAGATTGCAGGAGCCACTTTGCACAATCAAACCAGCCCGACTTGGCACTGGTGCCACCTCTAGTCTGGGGACCATCCTGCTTATCGTGGGTTCTAAGGAGCCGGTTTGCCACTCCCAGCCACAGGCCCCGAAACACAAACAATGGCGCTTTTCCCTGGAAAACAAAACTCCACTGCCAACTTTTTGATGGCAGATTGCAGGAGCCACTTGGTACTATCAAACCAGCCCAACTTGGCACTGGTGCCACCATGGGTCTGGTCACCATCCTGCCTATCGTAGCTTTTCAGGAGCCAGCCGGTCACTCCCAGCCATAGGCCCCCAGACACAAAACCTCGGCCCGTTTCCCTGGCAAACAAAAGTAAGCTGCCCCGCTTCTGGATGGCAGATTGCAGGAACCACTTGGTACTATCAATCCAGCCCGACTTGGAACTGGTGCCACTTTGGGTCTGGGAACCATCCTGCGTATCGTGGATTCTAAGGAGCCAGCCGGCCACTCCCAGCCACAGGACCCCAAACACAAACAACAGCGCTTTTCTCTGGCAAACAAAACTCAGTTGCCCTGCTTTTGGATGGCAGATTGCAGGAGCGACTTGGTACTATCAAACCAGCCCAACTTGGCACTGGTGCCTCCATGGGTCTGGTAACCATCCTGCCTATCGTAGCTTTTCAGGAGCCAGCCGGTCACTACCAGCCATAGGCCCCAGACACAAAGCTCTGCCCGTTTCCCTGGCAAACAAAAGTAAGCTACCCCGCTTCTGGATGGCAGATTGCAGGAGCCACTTTGAACCATCAAACCAGCCCGACTTGGCACTGGTGCCACCTCTGGTCTGGGAACCATCCTGCGTATCGTGGATTCTAAAGAGCCAGCTGGCCACTCCCAGCCACAGGCCCACAAACAAAAACAACGGCGCTTTTCCCTGGAAAACAAAACTGGCCGGCCAAATTTTTGATGGCAGATTGCAGGAGCCACTTGGTACTATCAAACCAGCCCAACTTGGCAATGGTGCCACCATGGGTCTGGTCACCATCCTGCCTACTGTAGCTTTTCAGGAGCCAGGTGGTCACTCCCAGCCATAGGCCCCCAGCCACAAACCTTGGCCCGTTTCCCTGGCAAACAAAAGTAAGCTGCCCCGCCTCTGGATGGCAGATTGCAGGAGCCACTTGGTACTATCAAACCAGCCCGACTTGGCACTGGTGCCACCTTGGGTCTGGGAACCATGCTGCGTAGCGTAGATTCTAAGGCGCCAGGCGGCCACTCCTAGCCACAGGCCGCCAAACACAAACAACGGCGCTTTTCCCTGGAAAACAAAACTCGCCTGGCAACATTTGATGGCAGATTGCAGGAGCCACTTGGTACTATCAAACCAGCCCAGCTTGGCACTGGTGCCACCATGGGTCTGGTCACAATCCTGCCTATCGTAGCTTTTCAGGAGCCAGCCGGTCACTCCCAGCCATAGGACCCAGACAAAAACCTCGGCCCGTTTCCCTGGCAAACAAAAGTAAGCTGCCCCGCTTCTGGATGGCAGAATGCAGGAGCCACTTGGTACTATCAAACCAGCCCAACTTGGCACTGGTGCCTCCATGGGTCTGGTAACCATCCTGCCTATCGTAGCTTTTCAGGAGCCAGCCGGTCAGTCCCAGCCGTAGGCCCCAAACACAAAGCTCTGCCCGTTTCCCCGGAAACAAAAGTAAGCTAACCCGCTTCTGGATGGCAGATTGCAGGAGCCACTTGGTACTATCAAACCAGCCCGACTTGGCACTGGTTCCACTCGGGTCTGGGTACCATCCTGCGTATCTTGGATTCTAAGGAGCCAGCAGGCCACTCCCAGCCACAGGCCCCCAAACACGAACAACGGCGCTTTTCCCTGGAAAACAAATCTGGACTGCAAACTTTTTGATGGCATATTGCAGGAGCCACTTGGTACTATGAAACCAGCCCAACTTGGCACTGGTGCCACCATGGGTATGGTCACCATCCTGCCTATCGTAGCTTTTCAGGACCTAGCCGGTCACTCTCAGCCATAGGCCGCCAGACACAAACCTCGGCCCGTTTCCCTGGCAAACAAAATTAAGCTGCCCCGCTTCTGGATGGCAGATTGCAGGAGCCACTTGGTACTATCAAACCAGCCCGACTTGGCACTGGTGCCACCTTGGCTCTGGGAACCATGCTGCGTAACGTAGATTCTAAGGCGCCAGGCAGCCACTCCCAGCCACAGGCCCCCAAACACAAACAACGGCGCTTTTCCCCGGAAAACAAAACTCGCCTGCCAACATTTTGATGGCAGATTGCAGGAGCCACTTGGTACTATCAAACCAGCCCAACTTGGCACTGGTGCCACCATGGGTCTGATCACCATCCTGCCTATCATAGCTTTTCAGGAGCCAGGAGGTCACTCCCAGCCATAGACCCCCAGACAGGAACCTCGGCCAGTTTCCATGGAAAACAAAAGTAAGCTGTCCCGCTTCTGGATGGCAGATTGCAGGAGCCACTTGGTACTATCAAACCAGCCCAACTTGGCACTGGTGCCACCTTGGATCTCGGAACCATGCTGCGTAACATGGATTCTAAGACGACAGGCGGCCACTCCCTGCCACAGGGCCCCAAACACAAACAACGGCGCTTTTCCCTGGAAAACAAATCTGGCATGCAAACTTTTTGATGGCAGATTGCAGGAGCCACTTGGTACTATCAAACCAGCCCAACTTGGCACTGGTGCCACCATGGGTATGGTCACCATCCTGCCTATCGTAGCTTTTCAGGACCTAGCCGGTCACTCTCAGCCATAGGCCCCCAGACAAATACCTCGGCCCGTTTCCCTGGCAAACAAAAGTAAGCTGCCCCGCTTATGGATGGCAGATTGCAGGAGCCACTTGGTACTATCAAACCAGCCCGACTTGGCACTGGTGCCACCTTGGCTCTGGGAACCATGCTGCGTAACGTAGATTCTAAGGCGCCAGGCAGCCACTCCCAGCCACAGGCCCCCAAACACAAACAACGGCGCTTTTCCCCGGAAAACAAAACTCGCCTGCCAACATTTTGATGGCAGATTGCAGGAGCCACTTGGTACTATCAAACCAGCCCAACTTGGCACTGGTGCCACCATGGGTATGGTCACCATCCTGCCTATCGTAGCTTTTCAGGACCTAGCCGGTCACTCTCAGCCATAGGCCGCCAGACACAAACCTCGGCCCGTTTCCCTGGCAAACAAAATTAAGCTGCCCCGCTTCTGGATGGCAGATTGCAGGAGCCACTTGGTACTATCAAACCAGCCCGACTTGGCACTGGTGCCACCTTGGCTCTGGGAACCATGCTGCGTAACGTAGATTCTAAGGCGCCAGGCAGCCACTCCCAGCCACAGGCCCCCAAACACAAACAACGGCGCTTGTCCCTGGAAAACAAAACTCGCCTGCCAACATTTTGATGGCAGATTGCAGGAGCCACTTGGTACTATCAAACCAGCCCAACTTGGCACTGGTGCCACCATGGGTCTGATCACCATCCTGCCTACTGTAGCTTTTCAGGAGCCAGGAGGTCACTCCCAGCCATAGACCCCCAGACAGGAACCTCGGCCAGTTTCCATGGAAAACAAAAGTAAGCTGTCCCGCTTCTGGATGGCAGATTGCAGGAGCCACTTGGTACTATCAAACCAGCCCAACTTGGCACTGGTGCCACCTTGGATCTCGGAACCATGCTGCGTAACATGGATTCTAAGACGACAGGCGGCCCCTCCCTGCCACAGGGCCCCAAACACAAACAACGGCGCTTTTCCCTGGAAAACAAATCTGGCCTGCAAACTTTTTGATGGCAGATTGCAGGAGCCACTTGGTACTATCAAACCAGCCCAACTTGGCACTGGTGCCACCATGGGTATGGTCACCATCCTGCCTATGGTAGCTTTTCAGGACCTAGCCGGTCACTCTCAGCCCTAGGCCCCCAGACAAATACCTCGGCCCTTTTCCCAGGCAAACAAAAGTAAGCTGCCCCGCTTCTGGATGGCAGATTGCAGGAGCCACTTGGTACTATCAAACCAGCCCGACTTGGCACTGGTGCCACCTTGGGTCTGGGAACCATGCTGCGTAAGGTAGATTCTAAGGCGCCAGGCAGCCACTCCCAGCCACAGGCCCCCAAACACAAACAACGGCGCTTTTCCCCGGAAAACAAAACTCGCCTGCCAACATTTTGATGGCAGATTGCAGGAGCCACTTGGTACTATCAAACCAGCCCAACTTGGCACTGGTGCCACCATGGGTCTGGTCACCATCCTGCCTAGCATAGCTTTTCAGGAGCCAGGAGGTCACTCCCAGCCATAGACCCCCAGACAGGAACCTCGGCCCGTTTCCATGGAAAACAAAAGTAAGCTGCCCCGCTTCAGGATGGCAGATTGCAGGAGCCACTTTGCACCATCAATCTATCCCGACTTGGCACTGGTGCCACCTCGGGTCTGGGAACCATCCTGCGTATCGTGGATTCTAATTAGCCAGCCGGCCACTCCCAGCCACAGGCCCCCAAACACAAACAACAGTGCTTTTCCCTGGAAAACAAAACTCGCCTGGCAACTTTTTGATGGCAGATTGCAGGAGCCACTTGGTACTATCAAACCAGCCCAACTTGGCACTGGTGCCACCACTGGTCTGGGAACCATCCTGCGTATCGTGGATTCTAAGGAGCCAGCCGGCCACTCCCAGCCACAGGACCCCAGACAAAAAGCTCTGCCCGTTTCCCTGACAAACAAAATTAAGCTACCCCGCTTCTGGATGGCAGATTGCAGGAGCTATTTAGTACTATCAAACCAGCCCGACTTGGCACTGGTGCCACCTTGGCTCTGAGAACCATCCTGCCTATTGTGGATTTTGTGGTGTCAGCCGACCACTCTCAGCCATATGCCCTCAAACACAAACCACGGCCCTTTTCTCTGGCAAACAAAACTCAACTGCCCCACTTCTGGAAGGCAAATTGCAGGACGCACTTGGTAATACAAAAACAGCCCAACTTGGCACTGGTGCCACCTTGGGTCTGGGAACCATTCTGCCTATCGTGGATTCTAAGGAGCCAGCCGGCCACTCCCAGCCACAGGCCCCCAAACACAAACAACGGCGCTTTTCCCTGGAAAACAAAACTCGACTGCCAACTTTTTGATGGCAGATTGCAGGAGCCACTTGGTGCTATCAAACCAGCCAACTTGGCACTGGTGCCACCATGGGTCTGGTCACAATCCTGCCTATCGTAGCTTTTCAGGAGCCAGCCGGTCACTCCCAGCCATAGGCGCCCAGACACAAAGCTCGGCCCATTTCCATGGTAAACAAAAGTAAGCTGCCCCGCTTCTGGATGGCAGATTGCAGGAGCCACTTGGTACTATCAAACCAGCCCAACTTGGCACTGGTGCCACCTTGGGTCTGGGAACCATCCTGCGTATCGTGGATTGTAAGGAGCCAGCCGGCCACTCCCAGCCACAGGACCCCAAACACAAACAACAGCGCTTTTCTCTGGCAAACAAAACTCAGTTGCCCTGCTTTTGGATGGCAGATTGCAGGAGCGACTTGGTACTATCAAACCAGCCCAACTTGGCACTGGTGCCTCCATGGGTCTGGTAACCATCCTGCCTATCGTAGCTTTTCAGGAGCCAGCCGGTCACTCCCAGCCATAGGGCCCAGACACAAAGCTCTGCCCGTTTCCCTGGCAAACAAAAGTAAGCTGCCCCGCTTCTGGATGGCAGATTGCAGGAGCCACTTTGAACCATCAAACCAGCCCGACTTGGCACTGGTGCCACCTCTGGTCTGGGAACCATGCTGCGTATCGTGGATTCTAAGGAGCCAGCTGGCCACTCCCAGCCACAGGCCCACAAACATAAACAACGGCGCTTTTCCCTGGAAAACAAAACTGGCCTGCCAAATTTTTGATGGCAAATTGCAGGAGCCACTTGGTACTATCAAACCAGCCCAGCTTGGCACTGGTGCCACCATGGGTCTGGTCACCATCCTGCCTATCGTAGCTTTTCAGGAGCCAGCCGGTCACTCCCAGCCATAGGCCCCCAGACACAAACCTCGGCCCGTTTCCCTGGCAAACAAAAGTAAGCTGCCCCGCTTCTGGATGGCAGATTGCAGGAGCCACTTGGTACTATCAAACCAGCCCGACTTGGCAGTGGTGCCACCTTGGCTCTGGGTACCATGCTGCGTAACGTAGATTCTAAGGCGCCAGGCGGCTACTCCCAGCCCTAGGCCCCGAAATACAAACAACGGCGCTTTTCCCTGGAAAACGAAACTCGCCTGCCAAATTTTGATGGCAGATTGCAGGAGCCACTTGGTACTATCAAACCAACCCAACTTGGCACTGGTGCCACCATGGGTCTGGTCACCATACTGCCTATCGTAGCTTTTCAGGAGCCAGCCGGTCACTCCCAGCCATAGGCCCCCAGACAAAATCCTCGGCCCGTTTCCCTGGCAAACAAAAGTAAGTTAACCCACTTCCGCATGGCAGATTGCAGGAGCCACTTTGCACAATCAAACTAGCCCGACTTGGCACTGGTGCCACCTCTAGTCTGGGGACCATCCTGCTTATCGTGGGTTCTAAGGAGCCGGTTTGCCACTCCCAGCCACAGGCCCACAAACACAAACAATGGCGCTTTTCCCTGGAAAACAAAACTCGACTGCCAACTTTTTGATGGCAGATTGCAGGAGCCACTTGGTACAATCAAACCAGCCCAACTTGGCACTGGTGCCACCATGGGTCTGGTCACCATCCTGCCTATCGTAGCTTTTCAGGAGCCAGCCGGTCACTCCCAGACATAGGCCCCCAGACACAAAACCTCGGCCCGTTTCCCTGGCAAACAAAAGTAAGCTACCCCGCTTCTGGATGGCAGATTGCAGGAACCACTTGGTGCTATCAAACCAGCCCGACTTGGAACTGGTGCCACTTTGGGTCTGGGAACCATCCTGCGTATCGTGGATTCTAAGGAGCCAGCCGGCCACTCCCAGCCACAGGACCCCAAACACAAACAACAGCGCTTTTCTCTGGCAAACAAAACTCAGTTGCCCTGCTTTTGGATGGCAGATTGCAGGAGCGACTTGGTATTATCAAACCAGCCCAACTTGGCACTGGTGCCTCCATGGGTCTGGTAACCATCCTGCCTATCGTAGCTTTTCAGGAGCCAGCCGGTCACTCCCAGCCATAGGCCCCAGACACAAAGCTCTGCCCGTTTCCCTGGCAAACAAAAGTAAGCTACCCCGCTTCTGGATGGCAGATTGCAGGAGCCACTTTGAACCATCAAACCAGCCCGACTTGGCACTGGTGCCACCTCTGGTCTGGGAACCATCCTGCGTATCGTGGATTCTAAAGAGCCAGCTGGCCACTCCCAGCCACAGGCCCCCAATCACAAACAACGGCGCTTTTCCCCGGAAAACAAAACTGGCCTGCCAAATTTTTGATGGCAGATTGCAGGAGCCACTTGGTACTATCAAACCAGCCCAACTTGGCAATGGTGCCACCATGGGTCTGGTCACCATCCTGCCTACTGTAGCTTTTCAGGAGCCAGGTGGTCACTCCCAGCCATAGGCCCCCAGGCACAAACCTTGGCCCGTTTCCCTGGCAAACAAAAGTAAGCTGCCCCGCTTCTGGATGGCAGATTGCAGGAGCCACTTGGTACTATCAAACCAGCCCGACTTGGCACTGGTGCCACCTTGGGTCTGGGAACCATGCTGCGTAACGTAGATTCTAAGGCGCCAGGCGGCCACTCCTAGCCACAGGCCGCCAAACACAAACAACGGCGCTTTTCCCTGGAAAACAAAACTCGCCTGGCAACATTTGATGGCAGATTGCAGGAGCCACTTGGTACTATCAAACCAGCCCAGCTTGGCACTGGTGCCACCATGGGTCTGGTCACAATCCTGCCTATCGTAGCTTTTCAGGAGCCAGCCGGTCACTCCCAGCCATAGGACCCAGACAAAAACCTCGGCCCGTTTCCCTGGAAAACAAAAGTAAGCTGCCCCGCTTCTGGATGGCAGATTGCAGGAGCCACTTTGAACTATCAAACCAGCCCAACTTGGCACTGGTGCCTCCATGGGTCTGGTAACCATCCTGCCTATCGTAGCTTTTCAGGAGCCAGCCGGTCAGTCCCAGCCATAGGCCCCAAACACAAAGCTCTGCCCGTTTCCCCGGAAACAAAAGTAAGCTAACCCACTTCTGGATGGCAGATTGCAGGAGCCACTTTGAACCATCAAACCAGCCTGACTTTGCACTGGTGCCACTCGGGTTTGGGTACCATCCTGCGTATCTTGGATTCTAAGGAGCCAGCCAGCCACTCCCAGCCACAGGCCCCCAAACACAAATAACGGCGCTTTTCCCTGGAAAACAAATCTGGCCTGCAAACTTTTTGATGGCGGATTGCAGGAGCCACTTGGTACTATCAAACCAGCCCAACTTGGCACTGGTGCCACCATGGGTCTGGTAACCATCCTGCCTATCGTAGCTTTTCAGGAGCCAGCCGGCCACTCCCAGCCATAGGCCCCGAGAAAAAAACCTCGGCCCGTTTCCCTGGCAAACAAAAGTAAGCTGCCCCGCTTCTAGATGGCAGATTGCAGGAGTTATTTAGTACTATCAAACCAGCCAGACGTGGCACTGGTGCCACCTTGGATCTGGGAACCATCTTGCCTATCGTGGATTTTAAGGAGCCAGCCGGCCTCTCTCAGCCATATGCCCCCAAACACAAACCACGGCCCTTTTCTCTGGCAAACAAAACTCAACTGCCCCTCTTCTGGATTGCAAATTGCAGGACGCACTTGGTACAACGAAAACAGCCCGACTTGGCACTGATGCCACCTTGGCTCTGGGAACCATGCTGCGTATCGAGCTTTTTAAGGAGCCAGCCGGCGACGCCCAGCCATATACCGCCAAAAAAAACCACGGAACTTTTCTTCAGCAAACAAAAATCCGCTGCCCCGCTTCTGGATGGCAGATTGCAGGAGACACTTGGTACTATCAAACCAGCCCTACTTGGCACTGGTGCCACCATGGCTCTGGGAAGCATGCTGCGTATCATGGATTTTCAGGAGCCAGCCCGCCACTGCAAGCTACAGGCCCCCAAACACAAACAACAGCCTTTTTCTCTGGCAAACAAAATTCAGCTGCCCCGCTTCTGGATTGCAGATTGCAGGAGCCACTTGGTACTATCAAACCAGCCCGACTTGGCACTGG
Source organism: Melospiza georgiana (assembly GCF_028018845.1). NCBI lineage: Eukaryota > Metazoa > Chordata > Aves > Passeriformes > Passerellidae > Melospiza > Melospiza georgiana. The sequence goes on along the minus strand of NC_080431.1, from coordinate 88,614,884 downwards.
TGCCACCTCGGGTCTGTGAACCATGCTGCGTATCGTGGATTCTAAGTAGCCAGCTGGCCACTCCAAGCCACAGGCCCCCAAACACAAACAACGGTGCATTTCCCTGTAAAACAAAACTGGCCTGCCAACTTTTTGATGGCAGATTGCAGGAGCCACTTGGTACTATCAAACCAGCCCAACTTGGCACTGGTGCCACCATGGGCCTGGTCACCATCCTGCCTATCGTAGCTTTTCAGGAGCCAGCCGGTCACTCCCAGCCATGGGCCCCCAGCCACAAACCTCGGCCCGTTTCCCTGGCACACAAAAGTAAGCTACCCCGCTTCTGGATGGCAGATTGCAGGAGCAACTTGACATCATCAAACCAGCCCGACTTGGCACTGGTGCCACCATGGGTCTGGTAACCATCCTGCCTATCGTAGCTTTTCAGCGGCCAGCCATCCAGCCCCAGGCACTGGCCCCCAGACAAGAATTTCGGCCCATTTCCCTGGCAAACAAAAGTAAGCTACCCCGCTTCTGGATGGCAGATTGCAGGAGCCACTTTGCACCATCAAACCAGCCCAACTTGACACTGGTGCCACCTCTGGCCTGGGAACCATCCTGCGTATTGTGGATTCTAAGCAGCCACCCGGCCACTCGGAGCCACAGGCCCCCAAACACAAACAACGGCGCTTTTCCCCGGAAAACAAAACTCGCCTGCCAACATTTTGATGGCAGATTGCAGGAGCCACTTGGTACTATCAAACCAGCCCAACTTGGCACTGGTGCCACCATGGGTCTGGTCACCATCCTGCCTAGCATAGCTTTTCAGGAGCCAGGAGGTCACTCCCAGCCATAGACCCCCAGACAGAAACCTCGGCCCGTTTCCAAGGAAAACAAAAGTAAGCTGCCCCGCTTCTGGATGGCAGATTGCAGGAGCCACTTGGTACTATCAAACCAGCCCGACTTGGCACTGGTGCCACCTTGGATCTGGGAACCATGCTGCGTAACGTGGATTCTAAGACGACAGGCAGCCACTCCAAGCCACAGGGCCCCAAACACAAACAACGGCGCTTTTCCCTGGAAAACAAAACTCGCCTGCCAACTTTTTGATGGCAGATTGCAGGAGCCACTTGGTACTATCAAATCAGCCCAACTTGGCACTGCTGCTGCCATGGGTCTGGTATTCATCCTGCCACATGTAGCTTTTCAGGAGCCAGCCGGTCACTCCCAGCCATAGGCCTCCAGAAAAAAACCTCGGCCCGTTTCCCTGGCAAACAAAAGTAAGCTACCCCGGTTCTGGATGGCAGATTGCAGGAGCCACTTTGCACCATCAAACTATCCCGACTTGGCACTGGTGCCACCTCGGGTCTGGGAACCATCCTGCGTATCGTGGATTCTAATTAGCCAGCCGGCCACTCCCAGCCACAGGCCCCCAAACACAAACAACGGCGCTTTTCCCTGGAAAACAAAACTCGCCTGCCAACTTTTTGATGGCAGATTGCAGGAGCCACTTGGTACTATCAAACCAGCCCAACCTGGCACTGGTGCCACCACTGGTCTTGGAACCATCCTGCGTATCGTGGATTCTAAGGAGCCAGCCGGCCACTCCCAGCCACAGGACCCCAGACAAAAAGCTCTGCCCGTTTCCCTGACAAACAAAATTAAGCTACCTCGCTTCTGGATGGCAGATTGCAGGAGCTATTTAGTACTATCAAACCAGCCCGACTTGGCACTGGTGCCACCTTGGCTCTGGGAACCATCCTGCCTATTGTGGATTTTGTGGGGTCATCCGGCCACTCTCAGCCATATGCCCTCAAACACAAACCACGGCCCTTTTCTCTGGCAAACAAAACTCAACTGCCCCTCTTCTGGGAGGCAAATTGCAGGACGCACTTGGTACTACAAAAACAGCCCAACTTGGCACTGGTGCCACCTTGGGTCTGGGAACCATTCTGCCTACCGCGGATTTTCAGGGGCCAGACGGCCACTCTGAGCCATAGGCCCCCAAACAAAAACCACGGCCCTTTTCTCTGGCAAACAAAACTCAGCTGCCCCACTTCTCGATGGCAGATTGCAGGAGCCACTTGGTACTATCAAACCAGCCCAACTTGGCACTGGTGTCACCATGGGCCTGGTCACCATCCTGCCTATCGTAGCTTTTCAGGAGCCAGCCGGTCACTCCCAGCCATAGGCCCCCAGACACAAAGCTCGGCCCGTTTCCCTGGCAAACAAAAGTAAGCTGCCCCGCTTCTGGATGGCAGATTGCAGGAACCACTTGGTACTATCAAATCAGCCCGACTTGGCACTGGTGCCTCTATGGGTCTGGGAACCATCCTGCGTATCGTGGATTCTAAGGAGCCAGCTGGCCACTCCCAGCCACAGGCTCCCAAACACAAACAACGGCGCTTTTCCCTGGAAAACAAAACTCGCCTGCCAAATTTTTGATGGCAGATTGCAGGAGCCACTTGGTACTATCAAACCAGCCCGACTTGGCACTGGTGCCACCTTGGGTCTGGGAACCATCCTGCGTATCGTGGATTCTAAGGAGCCAGCCGGCCACTCCCAGCCACAGGACCCCAAACACAAACAACAGCGCTTTTCTCTGGCAAACAAAACTCAGTTGCCCTGCTTTTGGATGGCAGATTGCAGGAGCGACTTGGTACTATCAAACCAGCCCAACTTGGCACTGGTGCCTCCATGGGTCTGGTAACCATCCTGCCTAGCATAGCTTTTCAGGAGCCAGCCGGTCACTCCCAGCCATAGGCCCCAGACACAAAGCTCTGCCCGTTTCCCTGGCAAACAAAAGTAAGCTACCCCGCTTCTGGATGGCAGATTGCAGGAGCCACTTTGAACCATCAAACCAGCCCGACTTGGCACTGGTGCCACCTCTGGTCTGGGAACCATCCTGCGTATCGTGGATTCTAAGGAGCCAGCTGGCCACTCCCAGCCACAGGCCCACAAACACAAACAACGGCGCTTTTCCCTGGAAAACAAAACTGGCCTGCCAAATTTTTGATGGCAGATTGCAGGAGCCACTTGGTACTATCAAACCAGCCAAACTTGGCAATGGTGCCACCATGGGTCTGGTCACCATCCTGCCTATCGTAGCTTTTCAGGAGCCAGCTGGTCACTCCCAGCCATAGGCCCCCAGACACAAACCTCGGCCCGTTTCCCTGGCAAACAAAAGTAAGCTGCCCCGCTTCTGGATGGCTGATTGCAGGAGCCACTTGGTACTATCAAACCAGCCCGACTTGGCACTGGTGCCACCTTGGGTCTGGGAACCATGCTGCGTAACGTAGATTCTAAGGCGCCACGCGGCCACTCCTAGCCACAGGCCCCCAAACACAAACAACGGCGCTTTTCCCTGGAAAACAAAACTCGCCTGCCAACTTTTTGATGGCAGATTGCAGGAGCCACTTGGTACTATCAAACCAGCCCAACTTGGCACTGGTGCCACCATGGGTCTGGTCACCATCCTGCCTATCGTAGCTTTTCAGGAGCCAGCCGGTCACTCCCAGCCATAGGCCCCCAGACAAATACCTCGGCCCGTTTCCCTGGCAAACAAAAGTAAGCTGCCCCGCTTCTGGATGGCAGATTGCAGGAGCCACTTGGTACTATCAAACCAGCCCGACTTGTCACTGGTGCCTCCATGGGTCTGTTAACCATCCTGCCTATCGTAGCTTTTCAGGAGCCAGCCGGGCACTCCCAGCCACAGGCCCCAGACACAAAGCTCTGCCCGTGTCCCCGGCAAAAAAAAGTAAGCTACCCTGCTTCTGGATGGCAGATTGCAGGAGCCACTTTGAACCATCAAACCAGCCCGACTTGGCACTGGTGCCTCCTCGGGTCTGGGAACCATCCTGCGTATCGTGGATTCTAAGGAGCCAGCCGTCCACTCCCAGCCACAGGCCCCCAAACACAAACAACGGCGCTTTTCCCTGGAAAACAAATCTGGCCTGCAAACTTTTTGATGGCAGATTGCAGGAGCCACTTGGTACTATCAAACCAGCCCAACTTGGCACTGGTGCCACCATGGGTATGGTCACCATCCTGCCTATCGTAGCTTTTCAGGACCTAGCCGGTCACTCCCAGCCATAGGCCCCCAGACAAAAACCTCGGCCCGTTTCCCTGGCAAACAAAATTAAGCTGCCCCGCTTCTGGATGGCAGATTGCAGGAGCCACTTGGTACTATCAAACCAGCCCGACTTGGCACTGGTGCCACCTTGGCTCTGGGAACCATGCTGCGTAACGTAGATTCCAAGGCGCCAGGCAGCCACTCCCAGCCACAGGCCCCCAAACACAAACAACGGCGCTTTTCCCCGGAAAACAAAACTCGCCTGCCAACATTTTGATGGCAGATTGCAGGAGCCACTTGGTACTATCAAACCAGCCAAACTTGGCACTGGTGCCACCATGGGTCTGGTCACCATCCTGCCTAGCATAGCTTTTCAGGAGCCAGGAGGTCACTCCCAGCCATAGACCCCCAGACAGGAACCTCGGCCAGTTTCCATGGAAAACAAAAGTAAGCTGTCCCGCTTCTGGATGGCAGATTGCAGGAGCCACTTGGTACTATCAAACCAGCCCAACTTGGCACTGGTGCCACCATGGGTCTGGTCACCATCCTGCCTATCGTAGCTTTTCAGGAGCCAGCCAGTCACTCCCTGCCATAGGGCCCCAGACAAATACCTCGGCCCGTTTCCCTGGCGAACAAAAGTAAGCTGCCCCGCTTCTGGATGGCAGATTGCAGGAGCCACTTGGTACTATCAAACCAGCCCGACTTGGCACTGGTGCCACCTTGGATCTGGGAACCATGCTGCGTAACGTGGATTCTAAGACGACAGGCGGCCACTCCCAGCCACAGGGCCCCAAACACAAACAACGGCGCTTTTCCCTGGAAAACAAAACTCGCCTGCCCCGCTTCTGGATGGCAGATTGCAGGAGCCACTTGGTACTATCAAATCAGCCCAACTTGGCACTGCTGCTACCATGGGTCTGGTAATCATCCTGCCTACTGTAGCTTTTCAGGAGCCAGCCGGTCACTCTCAGCCATAGGCCGCCAGACACAAACCTCGGCCCGTTTCCCTGGCAAACAAAATTAAGCTACCCCGCTTCTGGATGGCAGATTGCAGGAGCCACTTGGTACTATCAAACCAGCCCGACTTGGCACTGGTGCCACCTTGGCTCTGGGAACCATGCTGCGTAACGTAGATTCTAAGGCGCCAGGCAGCCACTCCCAGCCACAGGCCCCCAAACACAAACAACGGCGCTTTCCCCCGGAAAACAAAACTCGCCTGCCAACATTTTGATGGCAGATTGCAGGAGCCACTTGGTACTATCAAACCAGCCCAACTTGGCACTGGTGCCACCATGGGTCTGGTCACCATCCTGCCTAGCATAGCTTTTCAGGAGCCAGGAGGTCAATCCCAGCCATAGACCCCTAGACAGAAACCTCGGCCCGTTTCCAAGGAAAACAAAAGTAAGCTGCCCCGCTTCTGGATGGCAGATTGCAGGAGCCACTTGGTACTATCAAACCAGCCCGACTTGGCACTGGTGCCACCTTGGATCTGGGAACCATGCTGCGTAACGTGGATTCTAAGACGACAGGCGGCCACTCCAAGCCACAGGGCCCCAAACACAAACAACGGCGCTTTTCCCTGGAAAACAAAACTCACCTGCCAACTTTTTGATGGCAGATTGCAGGAGCCACTTGGTACTATCAAATCAGCCCAACTTGGCACTGCTGCTGCCATGGGTCTGGTATTCATCCTGCCACATGTAGCTTTTCAGGAGCCAGCCGGTCACTCCCAGCCATAGGCCTCCAGAAAAAAACCTCGGCCCGTTTCCCTGGCAAACAAAAGTAAGCTACCCCGCTTCTGGATGGCAGATTGCAGGAGCCACTTTGCGCCATCAAACTATCCCGACTTGGCACTGGTGCCACCTCGGGTCTGGGAACCATCCTGCGTATCGTGGATTCTAATTAGCCAGCCGGCCACTCCCAGCCACAGGCCCCCAAACACAAACAACGGCGCTTTTCCCTGGAAAACAAAACTCGCCTGCCAACTTTTTGATGGCAGATTGCAGGAGCCACTTGGTACTATCAAACCAGCCCAACCTGGCACTGGTGCCACAACTGGTCTTGGAACCATCCTGCTTATCGTGGATTCTAAGGAGCCAGCCGGCCACTCCCAGCCACAGGACCCCAGACAAAAAGCTCTGCCCGTTTCCCTGGCAAACAAAATTAAGCTACCTCGCTTCTGGATGGCAGATTGCAGGAGCTATTTAGTACTATCAAACCAGCCCGACTTGGCACTGGTGCCACCTTGGCTCTGGGAACCATCCTGCCTATTGTGGATTTTGTGGGGTCATCCGGCCACTCTCAGCCATATGCCCTCAAACACAAACCACGGCCCTTTTCTCTGGCAAACAAAACTCAACTGCCCCTCTTCTGGGAGGCAAATTGCAGGACGCACTTGGTACTACAAAAACAGCCCAACTTGGCACTGGTGCCACCTTGGGTCTGGGAACCATTCTGCCTACCGCGGATTTTCAGGGGCCAGCCGGCCACTCTGAGCCATAGGCCCCCAAACAAAAACCACGGCCCTTTTCTCTGGCAAACAAAACTCAGCTGCCCCACTTCTCGATGGCAGATTGCAGGAGCCACTTGGTACTATCAAATCAGCCCAACTTGGCACTGGTGTCACCATGGGCCTGGTCACCATCCTGCCTATCGTAGCTTTTCAGGAGCCAGCCGGTCACTCCCAGCCATAGGCGCCCAGACACAAAGCTCGGCCCGTTTCCCTGGCAAACAAAAGTAAGCTGCCCCGCTTCTGGATGGCAGATTGCAGGAACCACTTGGTACTATCAAATCAGCCCGACTTGGCACTGGTGCCTCTATGGGTCTGGGAACCATCCTGCGTATCGTGGATTCTAAGGAGCCAGCCGGCCACTCCCAGCCACAGGGCCCCAAACACAAACAACGGCGCTTTTCCCTGGAAAACAAAACTCGCCTGCCAAATTTTTGATGGCAGATTGCAGGAGCCACTTGGTGCTATCAAACCAGCCCAACTTGGCACTGGTGCCACCATGGGTCTGGTCACCATCCTGCCTATCGTAGCTTTTCAGGAGCCAGCCGGTCACTCCAAGCCATAGGCGCCCAGACACAAAGCTGGGCCCATTTCCATGGCAAACAAAAGTAAGCTGCCCCGCTTCTGGATGGCAGATTGCAGGAACCACTTGGTACTATCAAACCAGCCCGACTTGGCACTGGTGCCACCTCTGGTCTGGGAACCATCCTGCGTATCGTGGATTGTAAGGAGCCAGCCGGCCACTCCCAGCCACAGGACCCCAAACACAAACAACAGCGCTTTTCTCTGGCAAACAAAACTCAGTTGCCCTGCTTTTGGATGGCAGATTGCAGGAGCGACTTGGTACTATCAAACCAGCCCAACTTGGCACTGGTGCCTCCATGGGTCTGGTAACCATCCTGCCTATCGTAGCTTTTCAGGAGCCAGCCGGTCACTCCCAGCCATAGGCCCCAGACACAAAGCTCTGCCCGTTTCCCTGGCAAACAAAAGTAAGCTACCCCGCTTCTGGATGGCAGATTGCAGGAGCCACTTTGAACCATCAAACCAGCCCGACTTGGCACTGGTGCCACCTCTGGTCTGGGAACCATCCTGCGTATCGTGGATTCTAAGGAGCCAGCTGGCCACTCCCAGCCACAGGGCCCCAAACACAAACAACGGCGCTTTTCCCTGGAAAACAAATCTGGCCTGCCAAATTTTTGATGGCAGATTGCAGGAGCCACTTGGTACTATCAAACCAGCCCAACTTGGCAATGGTGCCACCATGGGTCTGGTCACCATCCTGCCTATCGTAGCTTATCAGGACCTAGCCAGTCACTCCCAGCCATAGGCCCCCAGACACAAACCTCGGCCCGTTTCCCTGGCAAACAAAAGTAAGCTGCCCCGCTTCTGGATGGCAGATTGCAGGAACCACTTGGTACTATCAAACCAGCCCGACTTGGCACTGGTGCCACCTTGGGTCTGGGAACAATGCTGCGTAACGTAGATTCTAAGGCGCCAGGCGGCCACTCCTAGCCACAGGCCCCCAAACACAAACAACGGCGCTTTTCCCTGGAAAACAAAACTCGCCTGCCAACTTTTTGATGGCAGATTGCAGGAGCCACTTGGTACTATCAAACCAGCCCAACTTGGCACTGGTGCCACCATGGGTCTGGTCACCATCCTGCCTATCGTAGCTTTTCAGGAGCCAGCCGGTCACTCCCAGCCATAGGCCCCCAGACAAATACCTCGGCCCGTTTCCCTGGCAAACAAAAGTAAGCTGCCCCGCTTCTGGATGGCAGATTGCAGGAGCCACTTGGTACTATCAAACCAGCCCGACTTGGCACTGGTGCCTCCATGGGTCTGGTAACCATCCTGCCTATCGTAGCTTTTCAGGAGCCAGCCGGTCACTCCCAGCCATAGGCCCCAGACACAAAGCTCTGCCCGTGTCCTCGGCAAAAAAAAGTAAGCTACCCTGCTTCTAGATGGCAGATTGCAGGAGCCACTTTGAACCATCAAACCAGCCCGACTTGGCACTGGTGCCACCTCGGGTCTGGGAACCATCCTGCGTATCGTGGATTCTAAGGAGCCAGCCGTCCACTCCCAGCCACAGGCCCCCAAACACAAACAACGGCGCTTTTCCCTGGAAAACAAATCTGGCCTGCAAACTTTTTGATGGCAGATTGCAGGAGCCACTTGGTACTATCAAACCAGCCCAACTTGGCACTGGTGCCACCATGGGTATGGTCACCATCCTGCCTATCGTAGCTTTTGAGGACCTAGCCAGTCACTCTCAGCCATAGGCCCCCAGACAAATACCTCGGCCCGTTTCCCTGGCAAACAAAATTAAGCTGCCCCGCTTCTGGATGGCAGATTGCAGGAGCCACTTGGTACTATCAAACCAGCCCGACTTGGCACTGGTGCCACCTTGGCTCTGGGAACCATGCTGCGTAACGTAGATTCTAAGGCGCCAGGCAGCCACTCCCAGCCACAGGCCCCCAAACACAAACAACGGCGCTTTTCCCCGGAAAACAAAACTCGCCTGCCAACTTTTTGATGGCAGATTGCAGGAGCCACTTGGTACTATCAAACCAGCCAAACTTGGCACTGGTGCCACCATGGGTCTGGTCACCATCCTGCCTAGCATAGCTTTTCAGGAGCCAGGAGGTCACTCCCAGCCATAGACCCCCAGACAGGAACCTCGGCCAGTTTCCATGGAAATCCAAAGTAAGCTGTCCCGCTTCTGGATGGCAGATTGCAGGAGCCACTTGGTACTATCAAACCAGCCCAACTTGGCACTGGTGCCACCATGGGTCTGGTCACCATCCTGCCTATCGTAGCTTTTCAGGAGCCAGCCAGTCACTCCCTGCCATAGGGCCCCAGACAAATACCTCGGCCCGTTTTCCTGGCAAACAAAAGTAAGCTGCCCCGCTTCTGGATGGCAGATTGCAGGAGCCACTTGGTACTATCAAACCAGCCCGACTTGGCACTGGTGCCACCTTGGATCTGGGAACCATGCTGCGTAACGTGGATTCTAAGACGACAGGCGGCCACTCCCAGCCACAGGGCCCCAAACACAAACAACGGCGCTTTTCCCTGGAAAACAAAACTGGCCTGCCAAATTTTTGATGGCAGATTGCAGGAGCCACTTGGTACTATCAAATCAGCCCAACTTGGCACTGCTGCTACCATGGGTCTGGTAATAATCCTGCCTACTGTAGCTTTTCAGGAGCCAGCCGGTCACTCTCAGCCATAGGCCGCCAGACACAAACCTCGGCCCGTTTCCCTGGCAAACAAAATTAAGCTACCCCGCTTCTGGATGGCAGATTGCAGGAGCCACTTGGTACTATCAAACCAGCCCGACTTGGCACTGGTGCCACCTTGGCTCTGGGAACCATGCTGCGTAACGTAGATTCTAAGGCGCCAGGCAGCCACTCCCAGCCACAGGCCCCCAAACACAAACAACGGCGCTTTCCCCCGGAAAACAAAACTCGCCTGCCAACATTTTGATGGCAGATTGCAGGAGCCACTTGGTACTATCAAACCAGCCCAACTTGGCACTGGTGCCACCATGGGTCTGGTCACCATCCTGCCTACTGTAGCTTTTCAGGAGCCAGGAGGTCACTCCCAGCCATAGACCCCCAGACAGGAACCTCGGCCAGTTTCCATGGAAAACAAAAGTAAGCTGCCCCGCTTCTGGATGGCAGATTGCAGGAGCCACTTGGTACTATCAAACCAGCCCAACTTGGCACTGGTGTCACCATGGGTCTGGTCACCATCCTGCCTATCGTAGCTTTTCAGGAGCCAGGCAGTCACTCCCTGCCATAGGGCCCCAGACAAATACCTCGGCCCGTTTCCCTGGCAAACAAAAGTAAGCTGCCCCGCTTCTGGATGGCAGATTGCAGGAGCCACTTGGTACTATCAAACCAGCCCGACTTGGCACTGGTGCCACCTTGGATCTGGGAACCATGCTGCGTAACGTGGATTCTAAGACGACAGGCGGCCACTCCCAGCCACAGGGCCCCAAACACAAACAACGGCGCTTTTCCCTGGAAAACAAAACTCGCCTGCCAATCTTTTGATGGCAGATTGCAGGAGCCACTTGGTACTATCAAATCAGCCCAACTTGGCACTGCTGCTACCATGGGTCTGGTAATCATCCTGCCTACTAAAGATTTTCAGGAGCCAGCCGGTCACTCCCAGCCATAGGCCCCCAAAAAAAACCTCGGCCCGTTTCCCTGGCAAACAAAAGTAAGCTACCCCGCTTCTGGATGGCAGATTGCAGGAGCCACTTTGCACCATCAAACTATCCCGACTTGGCACTGGTGCCACCTCGGGTCTGGGAACCATCCTGCGTATCGTGGATTCTAATTAGCCAGCCGGCCACTCCCAGCCACAGGCCCCCAAACACAAACAACGGCACTTTTCCCTGGAAAACAAAACTCGCCTGCCAACTTTTTGATGGCAGATTGCAGGAGCCACTTGGTACTATCAAACCAGCCCAACTTGGCACTGGTGCCACCACTGGTCTGGGAACCATCCTGCGTATCGTGGATTCTAAGGAGCCAGCCGGCCACTCCCAGCCACAGGACCCCAGACACAAATCTCTGCCCGTTTCCCTGAAAAACAAAATTAAGCTACCCCGCTTCTGGATGGCAGATTGCAGGAGCTATTTAGTACTATCAAACCAGCCCAACTTGGCACTGGTGCCACCTTGGCTCTGGGAACCATCCTGCCTATTGTGGATTTTGTGGGGTCAGCCGGCCACTCTCAGCCATATGCCCTCAAACACAAACCACGGCCCTTTTCTCTGGCAAACAAAACTCAACTGCCCCACTTCTGGAAGGCAAATTGCAGGACGCACTTGGTACTACAAAAACAGCCCAACTTGGCACTGGTGCCACCTTGGGTCTGGGAACCATTCTGCCTATCGTGGATTTTCAGGGGCCAGCCGGCCACTCCCAGCCACAGGCCCCCAAACACAAACAACGGCTCTTTTCCCTGGAAAACAAAACTCGACTGCCAAATTTTTGATGGCAGATTGCAGGAGCCACTTGGTGCTATCAAACCAGCCAACTTGGCACTGGTGCCACCATGGGTCTGGTCACCATCCTGCCTCTCGTAGCTTTTCAGGAGCCAGCCGGTCACTCCCAGCCATAGGCCCCCAAAAAAAACCTCGGCCCGTTTCCCTGGCAAACAAAAGTAAGCTACCCCGCTTCTGGATGGCAGATTGCAGGAGCCACTTTGCACCATCAAACTATCCCGACTTGGCACTGGTGCCACCTCGGGTCTGGGAACCATCCTGCGTATCGTGGATTCTAATTAGCCAGCCGGCCACTCCCAGCCACAGGCCCCCAAACACAAACAACGGCACTTTTCCCTGGAAAACAAAACTCGCCTGCCAACTTTTTGATGGCAGATTGCAGGAGCCACTTGGTACTATCAAACCAGCCCAACTTGGCACTGGTGCCACCACTGGTCTGGGAACCATCCTGCGTATCGTGGATTCTAAGGAGCCAGCCGGCCACTCCCAGCCACAGGACCCCAGACACAAATCTCTGCCCGTTTCCCTGAAAAACAAAATTAAGCTACCCCGCTTCTGGATGGCAGATTGCAGGAGCTATTTAGTACTATCAAACCAGCCCAACTTGGCACTGGTGCCACCTTGGCTCTGGGAACCATCCTGCCTATTGTGGATTTTGTGGGGTCAGCCGGCCACTCTCAGCCATATGCCCTCAAACACAAACCACGGCCCTTTTCTCTGGCAAACAAAACTCAACTGCCCCACTTCTGGAAGGCAAATTGCAGGACGCACTTGGTACTACAAAAACAGCCCAACTTGGCACTGGTGCCACCTTGGGTCTGGGAACCATTCTGCCTATCGTGGATTTTCAGGGGCCAGCCGGCCACTCCCAGCCACAGGCCCCCAAACACAAACAACGGCTCTTTTCCCTGGAAAACAAAACTCGACTGCCAAATTTTTGATGGCAGATTGCAGGAGCCACTTGGTGCTATCAAACCAGCCAACTTGGCACTGGTGCCACCATGGGTCTGGTCACCATCCTGCCTCTCGTAGCTTTTCAGGAGCCAGCCGGTCACTCCCAGCCATAGGCGCCCAGACACAATGCTCGGCCCATTTCCATGGTAAACAAAAGTAAGCTGCCCCGCTTCTGGATGGCAGATTGCAGGAGCCACTTGGTACTATCAAACCAGCCCGACTTGGCACTGGTGCCACCTTGGGTCTGGGAACCATCCTGCGTATCGTGGATTCTAAGGAGACAGCCGGCCACTCCCAGCCACAGGACCCCAAACACAAACAACAGCGCTTTTCTCTGGCAAACAAAACTCAGTTGCCCTGCTTTTGGATGGCAGATTGCAGGAGCCACTTGGTACTATCAAACCAGCCCAACTTGGCACTGGTGCCTCCATGGGTCTGGTAACCATCCTGCCTATCGTAGCTTTTCAGGAGCCAGCCAGTCACTCCCAGCCATAGGCCCCAGACACAAAGCTCTGCCCGTTTCCCTGGCAAACAAAAGTAAGCTACCCCGCTTCTGGATGGCAGATTGCAGGAGCCACTTTGAACCATCAAACCAGCCCAACTTGGCACTGGTGCCACCTCTGGTCTGGGAACCATCCTGTGTATCGTGGATTCTAAGGAGCCAGCTGGCCACTCCCAGCCACAGGCCCACAAACATAAACTACAGCGCTTTTCCCTGGAAAACAAAACTCGCCTGCCAACATTTTGATGGCAGATTGCAGGAGCCACTTGGTACTATCAAACCAGCCCAACTTGGCACTGGTGCCACCATGGGTCTGGTCACCATCCTGCCTATCGTAGCTTTTCAGGAGCCAGCCGGTCACTCCCAGTCATAGGCCCCAGACACAAACCTCTGCCCGTGTCCCCGGCAAAAAAAAGTAAGCTACCCCGCCTCTGGATGGCAGATTGCAGGAGCCACTTGGTACTATCAAACCAGCCCAACTTGGCACTGGTGCATCCATGGGTCTGGTAACCATCCTGCCTATCGTAGCTTTTCAGGAGCCAGCCGGTCACTCCCAGCCATAGGCCCCAGACACAAATCTCTGCCCGTGTCCCCGGCAAAAAAAAGTAAGCTACCCTGCTTCTGGATGGCAGATTGCAGGAGCCACTTTGAACCATCAAACCAGCCCGACTTGGCACTGGTGCCACCTCGGGTCTGGGAAACATCCTGCGTATCGTGGATTCTAAGGAGCCAGGCGTCCACTCCCAGCCACAGGCCCCCAAACACAAACAACGGCGCTTTTCCCTGGAAAACAAATCTGGCCTGCAAACTTTTTGATGGCAGATTGCAGGAGCCACTTGGTACTATCAAACCAGCCCAACTTGGCACTGGTGCCACCATGGGTATGGTCACCATCCTGCCTATCGTAGCTTTTCAGGACCTAGCCGGTCACTCTCAGCCATAGGCCCCCAGACAAATACCTCGGCCCGTTTCCCTGGCAAACAAAATTAAGCTGCCCCGCTTCTGGATGGCAGATTGCAGGAGCCACTTGGTACTATCAAACCAGCCCGACTTGGCACTGGTGCCACCTTGGGTCTGGGAACCATGCTGCGTAACGTAGATTCTAAGGCGCCAGGCAGCCACTCCCAGCCACAGGCCCCCAAACACAAACAACGGCGCTTTTCCCCGGAAAACAAAACTCGCCTGCCAACATTTTGATGGCAGATTGCAGGAGCCACTTGGTACTATCAAACCAGCCAAACTTGGCACTGGTGCCACCATGGGTCTGGTCACCATCCTGCCTAGCATAGCTTTTCAGGAGCCAGGAGGTCACTCCCAGCCATAGACCCCCAGACAGGAACCTCGGCCAGTTTCCCTGGCGAACAAAAGTAAGCTGCCCCGCTTCTGGATGGCAGATTGCAGGAGCCACTTGGTACTATCAAACCAGCCCGACTTGGCACTGGTGCCACCTTGGATCTGGGAACCATGCTGCGTAACGTGGATTCTAAGACGACAGGCGGCCACTCCCAGCCACAGGGCCCCAAACACAAAAAACGGCGCTTTTCCCTGGAAAACAAAACTCGCCTGCCAATCTTTTGATGGCAGATTGCAGGAGCCACTTGGTACTATCAAATCAGCCCAACTTGGCACTGCTGCTACCATGGGTCTGGTAATCATCCTGCCTACTGTAGCTTTTCAGGAGCCAGCCGGTCACTCTCAGCCATAGGCCGCCAGACACAAACCTCGGCCCTTTTCCCTGGCAAACAAAATTAAGCTACCCCGCTTCTGGATGGCAGATTGCAGGAGCCACTTGGTACTATCAAACCAGCCCGACTTGGCACTGGTGCCACCTTGGCTCTGGGAACCATGCTGCGTAACGTAGATTCTAAGGCGCCAGGCAGCCACTCCCAGCCACAGGCCCCCAAACACAAACAACGGCGCTTTCCCCCGGAAAACAAAACTCGCCTGCCAACATTTTGATGGCAGATTGCAGGAGCCACTTGGTACTATCAAACCAGCCCAACTTGGCACTGGTGCCACCATGGGTCTGGTCACCATCCTGCCTAGCATAGCTTTTCAGGAGCCAGCCGGTCACTCCCAGCCATAGACCCCCAGACAGAAACCTCGGCCCGTTTCCAAGGAAAACAAAAGTAAGCTGCCCCGCTTCTGGATGGCAGATTGCAGGAGCCACTTGGTACTATCAAACCAGCCCATCTTGGCACTGGTGCCACCTTGGATCTGGGAACCATGCTGCGTAACGTGGATTCTAAGACGACAGGCGGCCACTCCAAGCCACAGGGCCCCAAACACAAACAACGGCGCTTTTCCCTGGAAAACAAAACTCGCCTGCCAACCTTTTGATGGCAGATTGCAGGAGCCACTTGGTACTATCAAATCAGCCCAACTTGGCACTGCTGCTGCCATGGGTCTGGTATTCATCCTGCCACATGTAGCTTTTCAGGAGCCAGCCGGTCACTCCCAGCCATAGGCCTCCAGAAAGAAACCTCGGCCCGTTTCCCTGACAAACAAAAGTAAGCTACCCCGCTTCTGGATGGCAGATTGCAGGAGCCACTTTGCACCATCAAACTATCCCGACTTGGCACTGGTGCCACCTCGGGTCTGGGAACCATCCTGCGTATCGTGGATTCTAATTAGCCAGCCGTCCACTCCCAGCCACAGGCCCCCAAACACAAACAACGGCGCTTTTCCCTGGAAAACAAAACTCGCCTGCCAACTTTTTGATGGCAGATTGCAGGAGCCACTTGGTACTATCAAACCAGCCCAACCTGGCACTGGTGCCACCACTGGTCTTGGAACCATCCTGCGTATCGTGGATTCTAAGGAGCCAGCCGGCCACTCCCAGCCACAGGACCCCAGACAAAAAGCTCTGCCCGTTTCCCTGACAAACAAAATTAAGCTACCTCGCTTCTGGATGGCAGATTGCAGGAGCTATTTAGTACTATCAAACCAGCCCGACTTGGCACTGGTGCCACCTTGGCTCTGGGAACCATCCTGCCTATTGTGGATTTTGTGGGGTCAGCCGGCCACTCTCAGCCATATGCCCTCAAACACAAACCACGGCCCTTTTCTCTGGCAAACAAAACTTAACTGCCCCTCTTCTGGGAGGCAAATTGCAGGACGCACTTGGTACTACAAAAACAGCCCAACTTGGCACTGGTGCCACCTTGGGTCTGGGAACCATTCTGCCTACCGCGGATTTTCAGGGGCCAGCCGGCCACTCTGAGCCATAGGCCCCCAAACAAAAACCACGGCCCTTTTCTCTGGCAAACAAAACTCAGCTGCCCGACTTCTCGATGGCAGATTGCAGGAGCCACTTGGTACTATCAAACCAGCCCGACTTGGCACTGGTGCCTCCATGGGTCTGGTAACCATCCTGCCTATCGTAGCTTTTCAGGAGCCAGCCGGTCACTCCCAGCCATAGGCCCCAGACACAAAGCTCTGCCCGTGTCCCCGGCAAAAAAAAGTAAGCTACCCTGCTTCTGGATGGCAGATTGCAGGAGCCACTTTGAACCATCAAACCAGCCCGACTTGGCACTGGTGCCACCTCGGGTCTGGGAACCATCCTGCCTATCGTGGATTTTCAGGGGCCAGCCGGCCACTCCCAGCCACAGGGCCCCAAACACAAACAACGGCGCTTTTCCCTGGAAAACAAAACTCGACTGCCAACTTCTTGATGGCAGATTGCAGGAGCCACTTGGTGCTATCAAACCAGCCCAACTTGGCACTGGTGCCACCATGGGTCTGGTCACAATCCTGCCTATCGTAGCTTTTCAGGAGCCAGCCGGTCACTCCCAGCCATAGGCGCCCAGACACAAAGCTCGGCCCATTTCCATGGTAAACAAAAGTAAGCTGCCCCGCTTCTGGATGGCAGATTGCAGGAACCACTTGGTACTATCAAACCAGCCCGACTTGGCACTGGTGCCACCTTGGGTCTGGGAACCATCCTGCGTATCGTGGATTGTAAGGAGCCAGCCGGCCACTCCCAGCCACAGGACCCCAAACACAAACAACAGCGCTTTTCTCTGGCAAACAAAACTCAGTTGCCCTGCTTTTTGATGGCAGATTGCAGGAGTGACCTGGTACTATCAAACCAGCCCAACTTGGCACTGGTGCCTCCATGGGTCTGGTAACCATCCTGCCTATCGTAGCTTTTCAGGAGCCAGCCGGTAACTCCCAGCCATAGGGCCCAGACACAAAGCTCTGCCCGTTTCCCTGGCAAACAAAAGTAAGCTGCCCCGCTTCTGGATGGCAGATTGCAGGAGCCACTTTGAACCATCAAACCAGCCCGACTTGGCACTGGTGCCACCTCTGGTCTGGGAACCATCCTGCCTATCGTGGATTCTAAGGAGCCAGCTGGCCACTCCCAGCCACAGGCCCACAAACATAAACAACGGCGCTTTTCCCTGGAAAACAAAACTCGCCTGCCAAATTTTTGATGGCAGATTGCAGGAGCCACTTGGTACTATCAAACCAGCCCATCTTGGCACTGGTGCCACCATGGGTCTGGTCACCATCCTGCCTATCGTAGCTTTTCAGGAGCCAGCCGGTCACTCCCAGCCATAGGCCCCGAGACACAAACCTCGGCCCGTTTCCCTGGCAAACAAAAGTAAGCTACCCTGCCTCTGGATGGCAGATTGCAGGAGCCACTTGGTACTATCAAACCAGCCCGACTTGGCACTGGTGCCACCTTGGCTCTGGGTACCATGCTGCGTAACGTAGATTCTAAGGCGCCAGCTGGCCACTCCCAGCCCTAGGCCCCGAAATACAAACAACGGCGCTTTTCCCTGGAAAACGAAACTCGCCTGCCAAATTTTGATGGCAGATTGCAGGAGCCACTTGGTACTATCAAACCAGCCCAACTTGGCACTGGTGCCACCATGGGTCTGGTCACCATACTGCCTATCGTAGCTTTTCAGGAGCCAGCCGGTCACTCCCAGCCATAGGGCCCCAGACAAAATCCTCGGCCCGTTTCCCTGGCAAACAAAAGTAAGTTAACCCGCTTCCGCATGGCAGATTGCAGGAGCCACTTTGCACAATCAAACTAGCCCGACTTGGCACTGGTGCCACCTCTAGTCTGGGGACCATCCTGCTTATCGTGGGTTCTAAGGAGCCGGTTTGCCACTCCCAGCCACAGGCCCCCAAACACAAACAATGGCGCTTTTCCCTGGAAAACAAAACTCGACTGCCAAATTTTTGATGGCAGATTGCAGGAGCGACTTGGTACTATCAAACCAGCCCAACTTGGCACTGGTGCCTCCATGGGTCTGGTAACCATCCTGCCTATCGTAGCTTTTCAGGAGCCAGCCGGTCACTCCCAGCCATAGACCCCAGACACAAAGCTCTGCCCGTTTCCCTGGCAAACAAAAGTAAGCTACCCCGCTTCTGGATGGCAGATTGCAGGGGCCACTTTGAACCATCAAACCAGCCCGACTTGGCACTGGTGCCACCTCTGGTCTGGGAACCATCCTGCGTATCGTGGATTCTAAAGAGCCAGCTGGCCACTCCCAGCCACAGGCCCACAAACACAAACAACGGCGCTTTTCCCTGGAAAACAAAACTGGCCTGCTAGCTTTTTGATGGCAGATTGCAGGAGCCACTTGGTACTATCAAACCAGCCCAACTTGGCAATGGTGCCACCATGGGTCTGGTCACCATCCTGCCTATCGTAGCTTTTCAGGAGCCAGGTGGTCACTCCCAACCATAGGCCCCCAGCCACAAACCTTGGCCCGTTTCCCAGGCAAACAAAAGTAAGCTGCCTTGCTTCTGGATGGCAGATTGCAGGAGCCACTTGGTACTATCAAACCAGCCCGACATGGCACTGGTGCCACCTTGGGTCTGGGAACCATGCTGCGTAACGTAGATTCTAAGGCGCCAGGCGGCCACTCCTAGCCACAGGACCCCAAACACAAACAACGGCGCTTTTCCCTGGAAAACAAAACTCGCCTGGCAACATTTGATGGCAGATTGCAGGAGCCACTTGGTACTATCAAACCAGCCCAGCTTGGCACTGGTGCCACCATGGGTCTGGTCACAATCCTGCCTATCGTAGCTTTTCAGGAGCCAGCCGGTCACTCCCAGCCATAGGACCCAGACAAAAACCTCGGCCCGTTTCCCTGGCAAACAAAAGTAAGCTGCCCCGCTTCTGGATGGCAGATTGCAGGAGCCACTTGGTACTATCAAACCAGCCCATCTTGGCACTGGTGCCTCCATGGGTCTGGTCACCATCCTGCCTATCGTAGCTTTTCAGGAGCCAGCCGGTCAGTCCTAGCCATAGGCCCCAAACACAAAGCTCTGCCCGTTTCCCCGGAAACCAAAGTAAGCTAACCCGCTTCTGGATGGCAGATTGCAGGAGCCACTTTGAACCATCAAACCAGCCTGACTTGGCACTGGTGCCACTCGGGTCTGGGAACCATCCTGCGTATCGTGGATTCTAAGGAGCCAGCCGTCCACTCCCAGCCACAGGCCCCCAAACACAAACTACGGCGCTTTTCCCTGGAAAACAAATCTGGCCTGCAAACTTTTTGATGGCAGATTGCAGGAGCCACTTGGTACTATCAAACCAGCCCAACTTGGCACTGGTGCCACCATGGGTATGGTCACCATCCTGCCTATCGTAGCTTTTCAGGACCTAGCCGGTCACTCTCAGCCATAGGCCGCCAGACACAAACCTCGGCCCGTTTCCCTGGCAAACAAAATTAAGCTGCCCCGCTTCTGGATGGCAGATTGCAGGAGCCACTTGGTACTATCAAACCAGCCCGACTTGGCACTGGTGCCACCTTGGGTCTGGGAACCATGCTGCGTAACGTAGATTCTAAGGCGCCAGGCAGCCACTCCCAGCCACAGGCCCCCAAACACAAACAACGGCGCTTTTCCCCGGAAAACAAAACTCGCCTGCCAACATTTTGATGGCAGATTGCAGGAGCCACTTGGTACTATCAAACCAGCCCAACTTGGCACTGGTGCCACCATGGGTCTGATCACCATCCTGCCTAGCATAGCTTTTCAGGAGCCAGGAGGTCACTCCCAGCCATAGACCCCCAGACAGGAACCTCGGCCAGTTTCCATGGAAAACAAAAGTAAGCTGTCCCGCTTCTGGATGGCAGATTGCAGGAGCCACTTGGTACTATCAAACCAGCCCAACTTGGCACTGGTGCCACCATGGGTCTGGTCACCATCCTGCCTATCGTAGCTTTTCAGGAGCCAGCCAGTCACTCCCAGCCATAGGGCCCCAGACAAATACCTCGGCCCGTTTCCCTGGCGAACAAAAGTAAGCTGCCCCGCTTCTGGATGGCAGATTGCAGGAGCCACTTGGTACTATCAAACCAGCCCGACTTGGCACTGGTGCCACCTTGGATCTGGGAACCATGCTGCGTAACGTGGATTCTAAGACGACAGGCGGCCACTCCCAGCCACAGGGCCCCAAACACAAAAAACGGCGCTTTTCCCTGGAAAACAAAACTCGCCTGCCAATCTTTTGATGGCAGATTGCAGGAGGCACTTGGTACTATCAAATCAGCCCAACTTGGCACTGCTGCTACCATGGGTCTGGTAATCATCCTGCCTACTGTAGCTTTTCAGGAGCCAGCCGGTCACTCTCAGCCATAGGCCGCCAGACACAAACCTCGGCCCTTTTCCCTGGCAAACAAAATTAAGCTACCCCGCTTCTGGATGGCAGATTGCAGGAGCCACTTGGTACTATCAAACCAGCCCGACTTGGCACTGGTGCCACCTTGGCTCTGGGAACCATGCTGCGTAACGTAGATTCTAAGGCGCCAGGCAGCCACTCCCAGCCACAGGCCCCCAAACACAAACAACGGCGCTTTCCCCCGGAAAACAAAACTCACCTGCCAACATTTTGATGGCAGATTGCAGGAGCCACTTGGTACTATCAAACCAGCCCAACTTGGCACTGGTGCCACCATGGGTCTGGTCACCATCCTGCCTAGCATAGCTTTTCAGGAGCCAGGAGGTCACTCCCAGCCATAGACCCCCAGACAGAAACCTCGGCCCGTTTCCAAGGAAAACAAAAGTAAGCTGCCCCGCTTCTGGATGGCAGATTGCAGGAGCCACTTGGTACTATCAAACCAGCCCATCTTGGCACTGGTGCCACCTTGGATCTGGGAACCATGCTGCGTAACGTGGATTCTAAGACGACAGGCGGCCACTCCAAGCCACAGGGCCCCAAACACAAACAACGGCGCTTTTCCCTGGAAAACAAAACTCGCCTGCCAACCTTTTGATGGCAGATTGCAGGAGCCACTTGGTACTATCAAATCAGCCCAACTTGGCACTGCTGCTGCCATGGGTCTGGTATTCATCCTGCCACATGTAGCTTTTCAGGAGCCAGCCGGTCACTCCCAGCCATAGGCCTCCAGAAAGAAACCTCGGCCCGTTTCCCTGGCAAACAAAAGTAAGCTACCCCGCTTCTGGATGGCAGATTGCAGGAGCCACTTTGCACCATCAAACTATCCCGACTTGGCACTGGTGCCACCTCGGGTCTGGGAACCATCCTGCGTATCGTGGATTCTAATTAGCCAGCCGGCCACTCCCAGCCACAGGCCCCCAAACACAAACAACGGCGCTTTTCCCTGGAAAACAAAACTCGCCTGCCAACTTTTTGATGGCAGATTGCAGGAGCCACTTGGTACTATCAAACCAGCCCAACCTGGCACTGGTGCCACCACTGGTCTTGGAACCATCCTGCGTATCGTGGATTCTAAGGAGCCAGCCGGCCACTCCCAGCCACAGGACCCCAGACAAAAAGCTCTGCCCGTTTCCCTGACAAACAAAATTAAGCTACCTCGCTTCTGGATGGCAGATTGCAGGAGCTATTTAGTACTATCAAACCAGCCCGACTTGGCACTGGTGCCACCTTGGCTCTGGGAACCATCCTGCCTATTGTGGATTTTGTGGGGTCAGCCGGCCACTCTCAGCCATATGCCCTCAAACACAAACCACGGCCCTTTTCTCTGGCAAACAAAACTTAACTGCCCCTCTTCTGGGAGGCAAATTGCAGGACGCACTTGGTACTACAAAAACAGCCCAACTTGGCACTGGTGCCACCTTGGGTCTGGGAACCATTCTGCCTACCGCGGATTTTCAGGGGCCAGCCGGCCACTCTGAGCCATAGGCCCCCAAACAAAAACCACGGCCCTTTTCTCTGGCAAACAAAACTCAGCTGCCCGACTTCTCGATGGCAGATTGCAGGAGCCACTTGGTACTATCAAACCAGCCCGACTTGGCACTGGTGCCTCCATGGGTCTGGTAACCATCCTGCCTATCGTAGCTTTTCAGGAGCCAGCCGGTCACTCCCAGCCATAGGCCCCAGACACAAAGCTCTGCCCGTGTCCCCGGCAAAAAAAAGTAAGCTACCCTGCTTCTGGATGGCAGATTGCAGGAGCCACTTTGAACCATCAAACCAGCCCGACTTGGCACTGGTGCCACCTCGGGTCTGGGAACCATCCTGCCTATCGTGGATTTTCAGGGGCCAGCCGGCCACTCCCAGCCACAGGGCCCCAAACACAAACAACGGCGCTTTTCCCTGGAAAACAAAACTCGACTGCCAACTTCTTGATGGCAGATTGCAGGAGCCACTTGGTGCTATCAAACCAGCCCAACTTGGCACTGGTGCCACCATGGGTCTGGTCACAATCCTGCCTATCGTAGCTTTTCAGGAGCCAGCCGGTCACTCCCAGCCATAGGCGCCCAGACACAAATCTCGGCCCATTTCCATGGTAAACAAAAGTAAGCTGCCCCGCTTCAGGATGGCAGATTGCAGGAACCACTTGGTACTATCAAACCAGCCCGACTTGGCACTGGTGCCACCTTGGGTCTGGGAACCATCCTGCGTATCGTGGATTGTAAGGAGCCAGCCGGCCACTCCCAGCCACAGGACCCCAAACACAAACAACAGCGCTTTTCTCTGGCAAACAAAACTCAGTTGCCCTGCTTTTTGATGGCAGATTGCAGGAGTGACCTGGTACTATCAAACCAGCCCAACTTGGCACTGGTGCCTCCATGGGTCTGGTAACCATCCTGCCTATCGTAGCTTTTCAGGAGCCAGCCGGTAACTCCCAGCCATAGGGCCCAGACACAAAGCTCTGCCCGTTTCCCTGGCAAACAAAAGTAAACTGCCCCGCTTCTGGATGGCAGATTGCAGGAGCCACTTTGAACCATCAAACCAGCCCGACTTGGCACTGGTGCCACCTCTGGTCTGGGAACCATCCTGCGTATCGTGGATTCTAAGGAGCCAGCTGGCCACTCCCAGCCACAGGCCCACAAACATAAACAACGGCGCTTTTCCCTGGAAAACAAAACTCGCCTGCCAAATTTTTGATGGCAGATTGCAGGAGCCACTTGGTACTATCAAACCAGCCCATCTTGGCACTGGTGCCACCATGGGTCTGGTCACCATCCTGCCTATCGTAGCTTTTCAGGAGCCAGCCGGTCACTCCCAGCCATAGGCCCCGAGACACAAACCTCGGCCCGTTTCCCTGGCAAACAAAAGTAAGCTACCCCGCCTCTGGATGGCAGATTGCAGGAGCCACTTGGTACTATCAAACCAGCCCGACTTGGCACTGGTGCCACCTTGGCTCTGGGTACCATGCTGCGTAACGTAGATTCTAAGGCGCCAGCTGGCCACTCCCAGCCCTAGGCCCCGAAATACAAACAACGGCGCTTTTCCCTGGAAAACGAAACTCGCCTGCCAAATTTTGATGGCAGATTGCAGGAGCCACTTGGTACTATCAAACCAGCCCAACTTGGCACTGGTGCCACCATGGGTCTGGTCACCATACTGCCTATCGTAGCTTTTCAGGAGCCAGCCGGTCACTCCCAGCCATAGGGCCCCAGACAAAATCCTCGGCCCGTTTCCCTGGCAAACAAAAGTAAGTTAACCCGCTTCCGCATGGCAGATTGCAGGAGCCACTTTGCACAATCAAACTAGCCCGACTTGGCACTGGTGCCACCTCTAGTCTGGGGACCATCCTGCTTATCGTGGGTTCTAAGGAGCCGGTTTGCCACTCCCAGCCACAGGCCCCCAAACACAAACAATGGCGCTTTTCCCTGGAAAACAAAACTCGACTGCCAAATTTTTGATGGCAGATTGCAGGAGCGACTTGGTACTATCAAACCAGCCCAACTTGGCACTGGTGCCTCCATGGGTCTGGTAACCATCCTGCCTATCGTAGCTTTTCAGGAGCCAGCCGGTCACTCCCAGCCATAGACCCCAGACACAAAGCTCTGCCCGTTTCCCTGGCAAACAAAAGTAAGCTACCCCGCTTCTGGATGGCAGATTGCAGGGGCCACTTTGAACCATCAAACCAGCCCGACTTGGCACTGGTGCCACCTCTGGTCTGGGAACCATCCTGCGTATCGTGGATTCTAAAGAGCCAGCTGGCCACTCCCAGCCACAGGCCCACAAACACAAACAACGGCGCTTTTCCCTGGAAAACAAAACTGGCCTGCTAGCTTTTTGATGGCAGATTGCAGGAGCCACTTGGTACTATCAAACCAGCCCAACTTGGCAATGGTGCCACCATGGGTCTGGTCACCATCCTGCCTATCGTAGCTTTTCAGGAGCCAGGTGGTCACTCCCAACCATAGGCCCACAGCCACAAACCTTGGCCCGTTTCCCAGGCAAACAAAAGTAAGCTGCCTTGCTTCTGGATGGCAGATTGCAGGAGCCACTTGGTACTATCAAACCAGCCCGACATGGCACTGGTGCCACCTTGGGTCTGGGAACCATGCTGCGTAACGTAGATTCTAAGGCGCCAGGCGGCCACTCCTAGCCACAGGACCCCAAACACAAACAACGGCGCTTTTCCCTGGAAAACAAAACTCGCCTGGCAACATTTGATGGCAGATTGCAGGAGCCACTTGGTACTATCAAACCAGCCCAACTTGGCACTGGTGCCACCATGGGTCTGGTCACAATCCTGCCTATCGTAGCTTTTCAGGAGCCAGCCGGTCACTCCCAGCCATAGGACCCAGACAAAAACCTCGGCCCGTTTCCCTGGCAAACAAAAGTAAGCTGCCCCGCTTCTGGATGGCAGATTGCAGGAGCCACTTGGTACTATCAAACCAGCCCATCTTGGCACTGGTGCCTCCATGGGTCTGGTCACCATCCTGCCTATCGTAGCTTTTCAGGAGCCAGCCGGTCAGTCCTAGCCATAGGCCCCAAACACAAAGCTCTGCCCGTTTCCCCGGAAACCAAAGTAAGCTAACCCGCTTCTGGATGCCAGATTGCAGGAGCCACTTTGAACCATCAAACCAGCCTGACTTGGCACTGGTGCCACTCGGGTCTGGGAACCATCCTGCGTATCGTGGATTCTAAGGAGCCAGCCGTCCACTCCCAGCCACAGGCCCCCAAACACAAACTACGGCGCTTTTCCCTGGAAAACAAATCTGGCCTGCAAACTTTTTGATGGCAGATTGCAGGAGCCACTTGGTACTATCAAACCAGCCCAACTTGGCACTGGTGCCACCATGGGTATGGTCACCATCCTGCCTATCGTAGCTTTTCAGGACCTAGCCGGTCACTCTCAGCCATAGGCCGCCAGACACAAACCTCGGCCCGTTTCCCTGGCAAACAAAATTAAGCTGCCCCGCTTCTGGATGGCAGATTGCAGGAGCCACTTGGTACTATCAAACCAGCCCGACTTGGCACTGGTGCCACCTTGGGTCTGGGAACCATGCTGCGTAACGTAGATTCTAAGGCGCCAGGCAGCCACTCCCAGCCACAGGCCCCCAAACACAAACAACGGCGCTTTTCCCCGGAAAACAAAACTCGCCTGCCAACATTTTGATGGCAGATTGCAGGAGCCACTTGGTACTATCAAACCAGCCCAACTTGGCACTGGTGCCACCATGGGTCTGATCACCATCCTGCCTAGCATAGCTTTTCAGGAGCCAGGAGGTCACTCCCAGCCATAGACCCCCAGACAGGAACCTCGGCCAGTTTCCATGGAAAACAAAAGTAAGCTGTCCCGCTTCTGGATGGCAGATTGCAGGAGCCACTTGGTACTATCAAACCAGCCCAACTTGGCACTGGTGCCACCATGGGTCTGGTAAACATCCTGCCTATCGTAGCTTTTCAGGAGCCAGCCAGTCACTCCCTGCCATAGGGCCCCAGACAAATACCTCGGCCCGTTTCCCTGGCGAACAAAAGTAAGCTGCCCCGCTTCTGGATGGCAGATTGCAGGAGCCACTTGGTACTATCAAACCAGCCCGACTTGGCACTGGTGCCACCTTGGATCTGGGAACCATGCTGCGTAACGTGGATTCTAAGACGACAGGCGGCCACTCCCAGCCACAGGGCCCCAAACACAAAAAACGGCGCTTTTCCCTGGAAAACAAAACTCGCCTGCCAATCTTTTGATGGCAGATTGCAGGAGCCACTTGGTACTATCAAATCAGCCCAACTTGGCACTGCTGCTACCATGGGTCTGGTAATCATCCTGCCTACTGTAGCTTTTCAGGAGCCAGCCGGTCACTCTCAGCCATAGGCCGCCAGACACAAACCTCGGCCCGTTTCCCTGGCAAACAAAATTAAGCTACCCCGCTTCTGGATGGCAGATTGCAGGAGCCACTTGGTACTATCAAACCAGCCCGACTTGGCACTGGTGCCACCTTGGCTCTGGGAACCATGCTGCGTAACGTAGATTCTAAGGCGCCAGGCAGCCACTCCCAGCCACAGGCCCCCAAACACAAACAACGGCGCTTTCCCGCGGAAAGCAAAACTCGCCTGCCAATATTTTGATGGCAGATTGCAGGAGCCACTTGGTACTATCAAACCAGCCAAACTTGGCACTGGTGCCACCATGGGTCTGGTCACCATCCTGCCTAGCATAGCTTTTCAGGAGCCAGGAGGTCACTCCCAGCCATAGACCCCCAGACAGGAACCTCGGCCAGTTTCCATGGAAAACAAAAGTAAGCTGCCCCGCTTCTGGATGGCAGATTGCAGGAGCCACTTGGTACTATCAAACCAGCCCGACTTGGCACTGGTGCCACCTTGGATCTGGGAACCATGCTGCGTAACGTGGATTCTAAGACGACAGGCGGCCACTCCCAGCCACAGGGCCCAAACACAAACAACGGCGCTTTTCCCTGGAAAACAAAACTCGCCTGCCAACCTTTTGATGGCAGATTGCAGGAGCCACTTGGTACTATCAAATCAGCCCAACTTGGCACTGCTGCTACCATGGGTCTGGTAAACATCCTGCCTACTGTAGCTTTTCAGGAGCCAGCCGGTCACTCCCAGCCATAGGCCCCCAGAAAAAAACCTCGGCCCGTTTCCCTGGCAAACAAAAGTAAGCTACCCCGCTTCTGGATGGCAGATTGCAGGAGCCACTTTGCACCATCAAACTATCCCGACTTGGCACTGGTGCCACCTCGGGTCTGGGAACCATCCTGCGTATCGTGGATTCTAATTAGCCAGCCGGCCACTCCCAGCCACAGGCCCCCAAACACAAACAACGGCGCTTTTCCCTGGAAAACAAAACTCGCCTGCCAACTTTTTGATGGCAGATTGCAGGAGCCACTTGGTACTATCAAACCAGCCCAACTTGGCACTGGTGCCACCACTGGTCTGGGAACCATCCTGCGTATCGTGGATTCTAAGGAGCCAGCCGGCCACTCCCAGCCACAGGACCCCAGACACAAAGCTCTGCCCGTTTCCCTGGCAAAGAAAAGTAAGCTACCCCGCTTCTGGATGGCAGATTGCAGGAGCCACTTGGTACTATCAAACCAGCCCGACTTCGCACTGGTGCCACCTCTGGTCTGGGAACCATGCTGCGTAACGTAGATTCTAAGGAGCCAGCCGGCCACTCCCGTCCACAGGCCCCCAAACACAAACAACGGCGCTTTTCCCTGGAAAACAAAACTCGCCTGCCAACTTTTTGATGGCAGATTGCAGGAGCCACTTGGTACTATCAAACCAGCCCAACTTGGCACTGCTGCCACCATGGGTCTGGTCACCATCCTGCCTATCGGAGCTTTTCAGGAGCCAGCCGGTCACTCCCAGCCATAGGCCGCCAGACACAAACCTCGGCCCGTTTCCCTGGCAAACAAAAGTAAGCTGCCCCGCTTCTGGATGGCAGATTGCAGGAGCCACTTGGTACTATCAAACCAGCCCAACTTGGCACTGGTGCCTCCATGGGTCTGGTCACCATCCTGCATATCGTAGCTTTTCAGGAGCCAGCCGGTCACTCCCAGCCTTAGGCCCCAAACACAAAGCTCTGCCCGTTTCCCCGGCAAACAAAAGTAAGCTACCCCGCTTCTGGATGGCAGATTGCAGGAGCCATTTTGAACCATCAAACCAGCCCGACTTGGCACTGGTGCCACCTTGGATCTCGGAACCATCCTGCCTATCGTGGATTTTCAGGGGCCAGCCGGCCACTCTCAGTCATGTACCCCGAAACAACAACCACGGCCTTTTCCTCTGGCCAACAAAACTCAACTGCCCCTCTTCTGGATGGCAAATTGCAGGAGCCACTTGCTACTACAAAACCAGCCCAACTTGGCACTGGTTCCACCTTGGGTCTAGTCACCATTCTGCATATCGTGCATTTTAAGGAGCCAGCTGGCCACTCCCAGCCATAGGCCCCCAGCCACAAACCTCGGCCCGTTTCCCTGGCAAACAAATGTAAGCTGCTGCGCTTCTGGATGGCAGATTGCAGGAGCCACTTTGCAACATCAAACCAGCCCAACTTGGCACTGGTGCCACCGTGGGTCTGGGAACCATGCTGCGTAACGTAGATTCTAAGGCGCCAGCCGGCCACTCCCAGCCACAGGCCCACAAACACAAAAAACGGCGCTTTTCCCTGGAAAACAAAACTCGCCTGCCAACTTTTTGATGGCAGATTGCAGGAGCCACTTGGTATTATCAAACCACCCAACTTGGCACTGGTGCCACCATGGGTCTTGTCACCATACTGCCTATCGTAGCTTTTCCGGAGCCAGCCGGTCACTCCCAGCCATAGGCGCCCAGACACAAATGTCGGCCCGTTTCCATGGTAAACAAAAGTAAGCTGCCCTGCTTCTGGATGGCAGATTGCAGGAACCACTTGGTACTATCAAACCAGCCCGACTTGGCACTGGTGCCTCCTTGGGTCTGGGAACCATGTTGCGTATAGTGGATTCTAAGGAGCCAGCCGGCCACTCCCAGCCACAGGCCCCCAAACACAAACAATGGCGCTTTTCCCTGGAAAACAAAACTCGCCTGCCAACATTTGATGGCAGATTGCAGGAGCCACTTGGTACTATCAAACCAGCCCAACTTGGCACTGGTGCCACCATGTGTCTGGTCACCATCCTGCCTATCGTAGCTTTTCAGGAGCCAGCCGGTCACTCCCAGCCATAGGCCCCCAGACACAAAACCTCGGCACGTTTCCCTGGTAAACCAAAGTAAGCTACCCCGCTTCTGGATCGCAGATTGCGGGAGCCACTTGGTACTATCAAACCAGCCCGACTTGGCACTGGTGCCACCTTGGGTCTGGGAACCATCCTGCGTAACGTAGATTCTAAGGAGCCAGCCGGCCACTCCCGTCCACAGGCCCCCAAACACAAAAAACGGCGCTTTTCCCTGGAAAACAAAACTCGCCTGCCAACTTTTTGATGGCAGATTGCAGGAGCCACTTGGTACTATCAAACCAGCCCAACTTGGCACTGGTGCCACCATGGGTCTGGTCAGCATCCTGCCTATCGGAGCTTTTCAGGAGCCAGCCGGTCACTCCCAGCCATAGGCCGCCAGACACAAACCTCGGCCCGTTTCCCTGGCAAACAAAAGCAAGCTGCCTTGCTTCTGGATGGCAGATTGCAGGAGCCACTTGGTACTATCAAACCAGCCCAACTTGGCACTGGTGCCTCCATGGGTCTGGTCACCATCCTGCGTATCGTAGCTTTTCAGGAGCCAGCCGGTCAGTCCCAGCCATAGGCGCCCCAAACACAAAGCTCTGCCCGTTTCCCCGGCAAACAAAAGTAAGCTACCCCGCTTCTGGATGGCAGATTGCAGGAGCCATTTTGAACCATCAAACCAGCCCGACTTGGCACTGGTGCCACCTTGGATCTCGGAACCATCCTGCCTATCGTGGATTTTCAGGGGCCAGCCGGCCACTCTCAGTCATGTACCCCGAAACAACAACCACGGCCTTTTCCTCTGGCCAACAAAACTCAACTGCCCCTCTTCTGGATGGCAAATTGCAGGTGACACTTGCTACTACAAAACCAGCCCAACTTGGCACTGGTTCCACCTTGGGTCTAGTCACCATTCTGCATATCGTGCATTTTAAGGAGCCAGCTGGCCACTCCCAGCCATAGGCCCCCAGCCACAAACCTCGGCCCGTTTCCCTGGCAAACAAATGTAAGCTGCCGCGCTTCTGGATGGCAGATTGCAGGAGCCACTTTGCACCATCAAACCAGCCCAACTTGGCACTGGTGCCACCGTGGGTCTGGGAACCATGCTGCGTAACGTAGATTCTAAGGCGCCAGCCGGCCACTCCCAGCCACAGGCCCACAAACACAAAAAACGGCGCTTTTCCCTGGAAAACAAAACTCGCCTGCCAACTTTTTGATGGCAGATTGCAGGAGCCACTTGGTACTATCAAACCACCCAACTTGGCACTGGTGCCACCATGAGTCTTGTCACCATACTGCCTATCGTAGCTTTTCCGGAGCCAGCCGGTCACTCCCAGCCATAGGCGCCCAGACACAAATGTCGGCCCGTTTCCATGGTAAACAAAAGTAAGCTGCCCTGCTTCTGGATGGCAGATTGCAGGAACCACTTGGTACTATCAAACCAGCCCGACTTGGCACTGGTGCCTCCTTGGGTCTTGGAACCATCCTGCGTATCGTGGATTCTAATTAGCCATCCGGCCTTTCCCAACCAGAGCTCCCAAACACGAACACTGGCGCTTTTCCCTGGAAAACAAAACTCGCCTGCCAACTTTTTGATGGCAGATTGCAGGAGCCACTTGGTGCTATCAAACCAGCCCAACTTGGCACTGGTGCCACCATGGGTCTGGTCACCATCCTGCCTATCGTAGCTTTTCAGTAGCCAGCCGGTCACTCCCAGCCAAAGGCCCCCAGACACAAAACCTCGACCCGTTTCCCTGGCAAACAAAAGTAAGCTGCCCCGCTTCTGGATGGCAGATTGCAGGAGCCACTTGGTACTATCAAACCAGCCAGACTTGGAACTGGTGCCACCTTGGGCCTGGAAACCATCCTGCGTATCGTGGATTCTAAGGAGGCAGCCGGCCACTCCCAGCCACAGAGCCCCAAACACAAACAACGGCGCTTTTCCCTGGAAAAAAAAATGCGCCTGCCAACTTTTTGACGACAGATTGCAGGAGCCACTTGGTACTATCAAACCAGCCCGACTTGGCACTGGTGCCACCTCTGGTCTGGGAACTGTCCTGCGTATCGTGGATTCTAAGGAGCCAGCCGGCCACTCCCAGCCATAGGCCCCCAAACACAATCAATGGCGCTTTTCCCTGGAAAACAAAACTCGCCTGCCAACTTTTTGATGGCAGATTGCAGGAGCCACTTGGTACTATCAAACCAGCCCAACTTGGCACTGGTGCCACCATGGGTCTGGTAACCATCCTGCCTATCGTAGCTTTTCAGGAGCCAGCCGGTCACTCCCAGCCATAGGACCCCAGCCACAAACCTCGGCCCGTTTCCCTGGCAAACAAAAGTAAGCTACCGCGCTTCTGGATGGCAGATTGCAGGAACCACTTTGCACCATCAAACTAGCCCGACTTGGCACTGGTGCCACCTTGGATCTGGGAACCATCCTGCGTATCGTGGATTCTAATTAGCCAGCCGGCCACTCCCAGCCACACGCCCCCAAATACAAACAACGGCGCTTTTCCCTGGAAAACAAATCTCGCCTGCCAACTTTTTGATGGCAGATTACAGGAGCCACTTGGTACTATCAAACCAGCCCACCTTGGCACTGGTGCCACCATGGGTCTGGTCACCATCCTGCCTATCGTAGCTTTTCAGGAGCCAGCCGGTCACTCCCAGCCATAGGCCCCCATCCTCAAACCTCGGCACGTTTCCCTGGCAAACAAAAGTAAGCTGCCCCGCTTCTGGATGGCAGATTGCAGGAACCGCTTTGCACCATCAAACTAGCCCGACTTGGCACTGGTGCCACCTTGGCTCTGGGAACCATCCTGCGTATCGTGGATTCTTAGGAGCCAGCCGGCCACTCCCAGCCACAGGCCCCCAAACACAAACAACGGGGCTTTTCCCTGGAAAACAAAACTCGCCTGCCAACATTTTGATGGCAGATTGCAGGAGCCACTTGGTACTATCAAACCAGCCCAACTTGGCACTGGTGCCACCATGGGTCTGGTCATCATGCTGCCTATCGTAGCTTTTCAGGAGGCAGTCGGTCACTCCCAGCCATATGCCCCGAGAAACAAACCTCGACCCGTTTCCCTGGCAAACAAAAGTAAGCTGCCCCGCATCTGGATGGCAGATTGCAGGAACCACTTGGTACTATCAAACCAGCCCGACTTGGCACTGGTGCCACCTTGGGTCTGGGAACCATGCTTCGTACGATTATTCTTAGACGCAAGGGGGCCATTCCCAGCCACAGTTCCCCAAACACAAACAACGGCGCATTTCCCCGCAAAATAAAACTCGCCTGCCAAATTTTTGATGGCAGATTGCAGGAGCCACTTGGTACTATCAAATCAGACCAACTTGGCACTGGTGCCACCATGGGTCTGGTCACCATCCTGCCTATTGTAGCTTTTCACGACCTAGCTGGTCACTCCCAGCCATAGGCCCCCAGACACCAATCTCGGCCCGTTTCCCTGGCAAACAAAAGTAAGCTGCCCCGCTTCTGGATGGCAGATTGCAGGACGCACTTGGTACTATCAAACCAGCCCAACTTGGCACTGGTGCCACCTCTGGTCTGGGAACCATCCTGCATTTTGTGGATTCTAAGGAGCCAGCCGGCCACTCCCAGCCACAGGCCCCCAAACACAAACAAAGGCGCTTTTCCCTGGAAAACAAAACTCGCCTGCCAACTTTTTGATGGCAGATTGCAGGAGCCTGAAAAGCTACGATAGGCAGGATGATGACCAGACCCATGGTGGCACCAGTGCCAAGTTGGGCTGGTTTGATAGTACCAAGTGGCTCCTGCAATCTGCCATCAAAAAGTTGGCAGGGGAGTTTTGTTTTCCAGGGAAAAGCGCCAGTGTTCGTGTTTGGGAGCTGTGGTTGGGAAAGGCCGGATGGCTAATTAGAATCCACGATAGGCAGGATGGTTCCAAGACCCAAGGAGGCACCAGTGCCAAGTCGGGCTGGTTTGACACTACCAAGTGGCTCCTGCAATCTGCCATCCAGAAGCGGGGCAGCTTTCTTTTGTTTGCCAGGGAAACGTGCCGAGGTTTGTGTCTGGGGGCCTATGGCTGGGAGTGACCGGCTGGCTCCTGAAAACCTACGATAGGCAGGATGGTGACCAGACCCATGGTGGCACCAGTGCCAAGTTGGGCTGGTTTGATAGTACCAAGTGGCTCCTGTAATCTGCCATCAAAAAATTGGCAGGCGAGATTTGTTTTCCAGGGAAAAGCGCCGTTGTTTGTATTTGGGGGCGTGTGGCTGGGAGTGGCCGGCTGGCTCCTTAGAATCCACGATACGCAGGATGGTTCCCAGACCCAAGGTGGCACCAGTTCCAATCTGGCTGGTTTGATAGTACCAAGTGGCTCCTGCAATCTGCCATCCAGAAGCGGGGCAGCTTACTTTTGTTTGCCAGGGAAACGGGCCGAGGTTTGTGTCTGGGGGCTATGGCTGGGAGTGACCGGCTGGCTCCTGAAAACCTAAGATAGGCAGGATGGTTACCAGACCCATTGTGGCACCAGTGCCAAGTTGGGCTGGTTTGATAGTACCAAGTGGCTCCTGCAATCTGCCATCAAAATTTGGCAGGCGAGTTTTGTTTTCCAGGGAAAAGCGCCGTTGTTTGTGTTTGGGGGCCTGTGGCTGGGAGTGGCCGGCCGGCTCCTTAGAATCCACGATACGCAGGATGGTTCCCAGAGCCAAGGTGGCACCAGTGCCAAGTCGGGCTAGTTTGATGGTGCAAAGCGGTTCCTGCAATCTGCCATCCAGAAGTGCGGTAGCTTACTTTTGTTTGCCAGGGAAACGGGCCGAGGTTTGTGGCTGGGGGCCTATGGCTGGGAGTGACCGGCTGGCTCCTGAAAAGCTACGATAGGCAGGATGGTGACCAGACCCATGGTGGCACCAGTGCCAAGTTGGGCTGATTTGATAGCACCAAGTGGCTCCTGCAATCTGCCATCAAAAAGTTGGCAGGCGAGTTTTGTTTTCCAGGGAAAAGCGCCGTTGTTTGTGTTTGGGGGCCTGTGGCTGGGAGTGGCCGGCTGGCTCCTTAGAACCCACGATACACAGGACAGTTCCCAGACCCAAGGTGGCACCAGTGCCAAGTTGGGCTGGTTTGATACTACCAAGTGGCTCCTGCAATCTGCCATCCAGAAGCGGGGCAGCTTACTTTTTTTTGCCAGGGAAACGTGCCGAGGTTTGAGGATGGGGGCCTATGGCTGGGAGTGACCGGCTGGCTCCTGAAAAGCTACGATAGGCAGGATGGTGACCAGACCCATGGTGGCACCAGTGCCAAGTTGGGCTGGTTTGATAGTACCAAGTGGCTCCTGTAATCTGCCATCAAAAAATTGGCAGGCGAGATTTGTTTTCCAGGGAAAAGCGCCGTTGTTTGTGTTTGGGGGCGTGTGGCTGGGAGTGGCCGGCTGGCTAATTAGAATCCACGATACGCAGGATGGTTCCCAGACCAGAGGTGGAACCAGTGCCAAGTCGGGCTGCTTTGATGGTGCAAAGTGGTTCCTGCAATCTGCCATCCAGAAGCGCGGTAGCTTACTTTTGTTTGCCAGGGAAACGGGCCGAGGTTTGTGGCTGGGGGCCTATGGCTGGGAGTGACCGGCTGGCTCATGAAAAGCTACGATAGGCAGGATGGTGACCAGACCCATGGTGGCACCAGTGCCAAGTTGGGCTGGTTTGATAGTACCAAGTGGCTCCTGCAATCTGCCATCAAAAAGTTGGCAGTCGAGTTTTGTTTTCCAGGGAAAAGCGCCATTGATTGTGTTTGGGGGCTGTGGCTGGGAGTGGCCGGCTGCCTCCTTAGAATCCACGATACGCAGCATGGTTCCCAGACTCAAGGTGGCACCAGTGCCAAGTTGGGCTGGTTTGATAGTACCAAGTGGCTCCTGCAATCTGCCATCCAGAAGCGGGGCAGCTTACTTTTGTTTGCCAGGGAAACGGGCCGAGGTTTGTGTCTGGGGGCTATGGCCCGGAGTGACCGGCTGGCTCCTGAAAACCTACGATAGGCCGGATGGTTACCAGACCCATGGAGGCACCAGTGCCAAGTTGGGCTGGTTTGATAGTACCAAGTGGTTCCTGCAATCTGCCATCAAAATTTGGCAGGCGAGTTTTGTTTTCCAGGGAAAAGCGCCGTTGTTTGTGTTTGGCGGCCTGTGGCTGGGAGTGGCCGGCTGGCTCCTTAGAATCCACGATACGCAGGACAGTTCCCAGACCAGAGGTGGCACCAGTGCCAAGTCGGGCTGGTTTGATAGTACCAAGTGGCTCCTGCAATCTGCCATCAAAAAGTTGGCAGTCGAGTTTTGTTTTCCAGGGAAAAGCACCATTGATTGTGTTTGGGGGCTGTGGCTGGGAGTGGCCGGCTGCCTCCTTAGAATCCACGATACGCAGCATGGTTCCCAGACCCAAGGTGGCACCAGTGCCAAGTTGGGCTGGTTTGATAGTACCAAGTGGCTCCTGAAATCTGCCATCCAGAAGCGGGGCAGCTTACTTTTGTTTGCCAGGGAAACGGGCCGAGGTTTGTGTCTGGGGGCTATGGCCCGGAGTGACCGGGTGGCTCCTGAAAACCTACGATAGGCCGGATGGTTACCAGACCCATGGTGGCACCAGTGCCAAGTTGGGCTGGTTTGATAGTACCAAGTGGTTCCTGCAATCTGCCATCAAAATGTTGGCAGGCGAGTTTTGTTTTCCAGGGAAAAGCGCCGTTGTTTGTGTTTGGCAGCCTGTGGCTGGGAGTGGCCGGCTGGCTCCTTAGAATCCACGATACGCAGGACAGTTCCCAGACCAGAGGTGGCACCAGTGCCAAGTCGGGCTGGTTTGATAGTACCAAGTGGCTCCTGCAATCTGCCGTCAAAAAGTTGGCAGGCGCATTTTGTTTTCCAGGGAAAAGCGCCGTTGTTTGTGTTTGGGGCCCTGTGGCTGGGAGTGGCCGGCTGCCTCCTTAGAATCCACGATACGCAGGATGGTTTCCAGGCCCAAGGTGGCACCAGTTCCAAGTCTGGCTGGTTTGATAGTACCAAGTGGTTCCTGCAATCTGCCATCCAGAAGCGGGGCAGCTTACTTTTGTTTGCCAGGGAAACGGGTCGAGGTTTTGTGTCTGGGGGCCTATGGCTGGGAGTGACCGGCTGGCTACTGAAAAGCTACGATAGGCAGGATGGTGACCAGACCCATGGTGGCAGCAGTGCCAAGTTGGGCTGGTTTGATAGTACCAAGTGGCTCCTGCAATCTGCCATCAAAAAGTTGGCAGGGGAGTTTTGTTTTCCAGGGAAAAGCGCCAGTGTTCGTGTTTGGGAGCTGTGGTTGGGAAAGGCCGGATGGCTAATTAGAATCCACGATACGCAGGATGGTTCCAAGACCCAAGGAGGCACCAGTGCCAAGTCGGGCTGGTTTGATAGTACCAAGTGGCTCCTGCAATCTGCCATCCAGAAGCGGGGCAGCTTACTTTTGTTTGCCAGGGAAACGTGCCGAGGTTTGTGTCTCGGGGCCTATGGCTGGGAGTGACCGGCTGGCTCCTGAAAAGCTACGATAGGCAGGATGGTGACCAGACCCATGGTGGCACCAGTGCCAAGTTGGGCTGGTTTGATAGTACCAAGTGGCGCCTGTAATCTGCCATCAAAAAATTGGCAGGCGAGATTTGTTTTCCAGGGAAAAGCGCCGTTGTTTGTATTTGGGGGCGTGTGGCTGGGAGTGGCCGGCTGGCTAATTAGAATCCACGATACGCAGGATGGTTCCCAGACCAGAGGTGGAACCAGTGCCAAGTCGGGCCAGTTTGATGGTGCAAAGTGGTTCCTGCAATCTGCCATCCAGAAGCGCGGTAGCTTACTTTTGTTTGCCAGGGAAACGGGCCGAGGTTTGTGGCTGGGGTCCTATGGCTGGGAGTGACCGGCTGGTTTATGAAAAGCTACGATAGGCAGGATGTTTACCAGACCCATGGTGGCACCAGTGCCAAGTTGGGCTGGTTTGATAGTACCAAGTGGCTCCTGCAATCTGCCATCAAAAAGTTGGCAGGCGAGTTTTGTTTTCCAGGGAAAAGCGCCCTTGATTGTGTTTGGGGGCCTGTGGCTGGGAGTGGCCAGCTGGCTCCTTAGAATCCACGATACGCAGCATGGTTCCCAGACCCAAGGTGGCACCAGTGCCAAGTTGGGCTGGTTTGATAGTACCAAGTGGCTCCTGCAATCTGCCATCCAGAAGCGGGGCAGCTTACTTTTGTTTGCCAGGGAAACGGGCCGAGGTTTGTGTCTGGGGGCTATGGCCCGGAGTGACCGGCTGGCTCCTGAAAACCTAAGATAGGCAGGATGGTTACCAGACCCATGGTGGCACCAGTGCCAAGTTGGGCTGGTTTGATAGTACCAAGTGGCTCCTGCAATCTGCCATCAAAATTTGGCAGGCGAGTTTTGTTTTCCAGGGAAAAGCGCCATTGTTTGTGTTTGGGGGCCTGTGGCTGGGAGTGGCCGGCTGGCTCCTTAGAATCCACGATACGCAGGACAGTTCCCAGACCAGAGGTGGCACCAGTGCCAAGTCGGGCTGGTTTGATAGTACCAAGTGGCTCCTGCAATGTGTCGTCAAAAAGTTGGCAGGCGCATTTTTTTTCCAGGGAAAAGCGCCGTTGTTTGTGTTTGGGGCCCTGTGGCTAGGAGTGGCCGGCTGCCTCCTTAGAATCCACGATACGCAGGATGGTTTCCAGGCCCAAGGTGGCACCAGTTCCAAGTCTGGCTGGTTTGATAGTACCAAGTGGTTCCTGCAATCTGCCATCCAGAAGCGGGGCAGCTTACTTTTGTTTGCCAGGGAAACGGGTCGAGGTTTTGTGTCTGGGGGCCTATGGCTGGGAGTGACCGGCTGGCTACTGAAAAGCTACGATAGGCAGGATGGTGACCAGACCCATGGTGGCACCAGTGCCAAGTTGGGCTGGTTTGATAGTACCAAGTGGCTCCTGCAATCTGCCATCAAAAAGTTGGCAGGCGAGTTTTGTTTTCCAGGGAAAAGCGCCAGTGTTCGTGTTTGGGAGCTGTGGTTGGGAAAGGCCGGATGGCTAATTAGAATCCACGATACGCAGGATGGTTCCAAGACCCAAGGAGGCACCAGTGCCAAGTCGGGCTGGTTTGATAGTACCAAGTGGTTCCTGCAATCTGCCATCCAGAAGCAGGGCAGCTTACTTTTGTTTACCATGGAAACGGGCCGACATTTGTGTCTGGGCGCCTATGGCTGGGAGTGACCGGCTGGCTCCGGAAAAGCTACGATAGGCAGTATGGTGACAAGACCCATGGTGGCACCAGTGCCAAGTTGGGTGGTTTGATAGTACCAAGTGGCTCCTGCAATCTGCCATCAAAAAGTTGGCAGGCCAGTTTTGTTTTCCAGGGAAAAGCGCCGTTTTTTGTGTTTGTGGGCCTGTGGCTGGGAGTGGCCGGCTGGCGCCTTAGAATTTACGTTACGCAGCATGGTTCCCAGACCCACGGTGGCACCAGTGCCAAGTTGGGCTGGTTTGATGGTGCAAAGTGGCTCCTGCAATCTGCCATCCAGAAGCGCGGCAGCTTACATTTGTTTGCCAGGGAAACGGGCCGAGGTTTGTGGCTGGGGGCCTGTGGCTGGGAGTGGCCAGCTGGCTCCTTAAAATGCACGATATGCTGAATGGTGACTAGACCCAAGGTGGAACCAGTGCCAAGTTGGGCTGGTTTTGTAGTAGCAAGTGGCTCCTTCAATTTGCCATCCAGAAGAGGGGCAGTTGAGTTTTGTTGGCCAGAGGAAAAGGCCGTGGTTGTTGTTTCGGGGTACATGACTGAGAGTGGCCGGCTGGCCCGTGAAAATCCACAATAGGCAGGATGGTTCCGAGATCCAAGGTGGCACCAGTGCCAAGTCGGGCTGGTTTGATGGTTCAAAATGGCTCCTACAATCTGCCATCCAGAAGCGGGGTAGCTTACTTTTGTTTGCCGGGGAAACGGGCAGAGCTTTGTGTTTGGGGCCTATGGCTGGGACTGACCGGCTGGCTCCTGAAAAGCTACGATATGCAGGATGGTGACCAGACCCATGGAGGCTCCAGTGCCAAGTTGGGCTGGTTTGATAGTACCAAGTGGCTCCTGCAATCTGCCATCGAGAAGCAAGGCAGCGTGCTTTTGTTTGCCAGGGAAACGGGCCGAGGTTTGTGTCTGGCGGCCTATGGCTGGGAGTGACCGGCTGACTCCTGAAAAGCTCCGATAGGCAGGATGCTGACAAGACCCATGGTGGCACCAGTGCCAAGTTGGGCTGGTTTGATAGCACCAAGTGGCTCCTGCAATCTGCCATCAAAAAGTTGGCAGGCGAGTTTTGTTTTCCAGGGAAAAGCGCCGTTGTTTGTGTTTGGGGGCCTGTGGATGGGAGTGGCCGGCTGGCTCCTAAGAATCTACGTTACGCAGCATGGTTCCCAGACCAGACGTGGCACCAGTGCCAAGTCGGGCTGGATTGATAGTACCAAGTGGCTCCCGCAATCTGCCATCCAGAAGCGGGGTAGCTTACTTTTGTTTGCCAGGGAAACGTGCCGAGGTTTGTGGCTGGGGGCCTATGGCTGGGAGTGACCGGCTGGCTCCTGAAAAGCTACGATAGGCAGGATGGTGACCAGACCCATGGTGGCACCAGTGCCAAGTTGGGCTGGTTTGATAGTACCAAGTGGCTCCTGTAATCTGCCATCAAAAAATTGGCAGGCGAGATTTGTTTTCCAGGGAAAAGCGCCGTTGTTTGTGTCTGGGGGCGTTTGGCTGGGAGTGGCCGGCTGGCTAATTAGAATCCACGATACGCAGGATGGTTCCCAGACCAGAGGTGGAACCAGTGCCAAGTCGGGCTGCTTTGATGGTGCAAAGTGGTTCCTGCAATCTGCCATCCAGAAGCGCGGTAGCTTACTTTTGTTTGCCAGGGAAACGGGCCGAGGTTTGTGGCTGGGGGCCTATGGCTGGGAGTGACCGGCTGGCTCATGAAAAGCTACGATGGGCAGGATGGTGACCAGACACATGGTGGCACCAGTGCCAAGTTGGGCTGGTTTGATAGTACCAAGTGGCTCCTGCAATCTGCCATCAAAAAGTTGGCAGGCGAGTTTTGTTTTCCAGGGAAAAGCGCCATTGATTGTGTTTGGGGGCCTGTGGCTGGGAGTGGCCGGCTGCCTCCTTAGAATCCACGATACGCAGCATGGTTCCCAGACCCAAGGTGGCACCAGTGCCAAGTTGGGCTGGTTTGATAGTACCAAGTGGCTCCTGCAATCTGCCATCCAGAAGCGGGGCAGCTTACTTTTGTTTGCCAGGGAAACGGGCCGAGGTTTGTGTCTGGGGGCTATGGCCCGGAGTGACCGGCTGGCTCCTGAAAACCTACGATAGGCAGGATGGTTACCAGACCCATGGTGGCAGCAGTGCCAAGTTGGGCTGGTTTGATAGTACCAAGTGGCTCCTGCAATCTGCCATCCAAAAGCAGGGCAACTGAGTTTTGTTTGCCAGAGAAAAGCGCTGTTGTTTGTGTTTGGGGT
The DNA here is from genome assembly GCF_028018845.1 of Melospiza georgiana. Taxonomy (NCBI): domain Eukaryota; kingdom Metazoa; phylum Chordata; class Aves; order Passeriformes; family Passerellidae; genus Melospiza; species Melospiza georgiana. The sequence continues at coordinate 88,574,019 of NC_080431.1, read as the reverse complement.
CCTGTGGCTGGGAGAGGCCGGCTGGCTAATTAGAATCCACGATACGCAGGATGGTTCCCAGACCAGAGGTGGAACCAGTGACAAGTCGGGCTTCTTTGATGGTGCAAAGTGGTTCCTGCAATCTGCCATCCAGAAGCGCGGTAGCTTACTTTTGTTTGCCAGGGAAACGGGCCGAGGTTTGTGTCTGGAGGCCTATGGCTGGGAGTGACCGGCTGGCTCCTGAAAAGCTACGATAGGCAGGATGGTGACCAGACCCATGGTGGCACCAGTGCCAAGTTGGGCTGGTTTGAAAGTACCAAGTGGCTCCTGCAATCTGCCATCAAATTTGGCAGGCGAGTTTTGTTTTCCAGGGAAAAGCGCCATTGATTGTGTTTGGGGGCCTGTGGCTGGGAGTGGCCGGCAGGCTCCTTAGAATCCACGATACGCAGCATGGTTCCCAGACCCAAGGTGGCACCAGTGCCAAGTTGGGCTGGTTTGATAGTACCAAGTGGCTCCTGCAATCTGCCATCCAGAAGCGGGGCAGCTTACTTTTGTTTGCCAGGGAAAAGGGCTGAGGTTTGTGTCTGGGGGCTATGGCCCGGAGTGACCGGCTGGCTCCTGAGAAGCTACGATAGGCAGGATGGTGACCAGACCCATGGTGGCACCAGTGCCAAGTTGGGCTGGTTTGATAGTACCAAGTGGCTCCTGCAATCTGCCATCAAAATTTGGCAGGCGAGTTTTGTTTTCCAGGGAAAAGCGCCGTTGTTTGTGTTTGGGGGCCTGTGGCTGGGAGTGGCCGGCTGGCTCCTTAGAATCCACGATACGCAGGACAGTTCCCAGACCAGAGGTTGCACCAGTGCCAAGTCGGGCTGGTTTGATAGTACCAAGTGGCCCCTGCAATCTGCCGTCAAAAAGTTGGCAGGCGCATTTTGTTTTCCAGGGAAAAGCGTCGTTGTTTGTGTTTGGGGCCCTGTGGTTGGGAGTGGCCGGCTGCCTCCTTAGAATCCACGATACGCAGGATGGTTTCCAGGCCCAAGGTGGCACCATTTCCAAGTTGGGCTGGTTTGATAGTACCAAGTGGTTCCTGCAATCTGCCATCCAGAAGCGGGGCAGCTTACTTTTGTTTGCCAGGGAAACGGGCCGAGGTTTTGTGTCTGGGGTCCTGTGGCTGGGAGTGACCGGCTGGCTCCTGAAAAGCTACGATAGGCAGGATGGTGACCAGACCCATGGTGGCACCAGTGCCAAGTTGGGCTGGTTTGATAGTACCAAGTGGCTCCTGCAATCTGCCATCAAAAAGTTGGCAGTCGAGTTTTGTTTTCCAGGGAAAAGCGCCATTGTTTGTTTTTGGGGGCCTGTGGCTGGGAGTGGCAAACCGGCTACTTAGAACCCACGATAAGCAGGATGGTCCCCAGACCAGAGGTGGCACCAGTGCCAAGTCGGGCTGGTTTGATAGTACCAAGTGGCTCCTGCAATCTGCCATCCAGAGGCGGGGTAGCTTACTTTTGTTTGCCAGGGAAACGGGCCGAGGTTTGTGTCTCGGGGCCTATGGCTGGGAGTGACCGGCTGGCTCCTGAAAAGCTACGATAGGCAGGATGGTGACCAGACCCATGGTGGCACCAGTGCCAAGTTGGGCTGGTTTGATAGTACCAAGTGGCTCCTGCAATCTGCCATCAAAAAGCTAGCAGGCGAGTTTTGTTTTCCAGGGAAAATCGCCGTTGTTTATGTTTGTGGGCCTGTGGCTGGGAGTGGCCAGCTGGCTCCTTAGAATCCACGATACGCAGGATGGTTCCCAGACCAGAGGTGGCACCAGTGCCAAGTCGGGCTGGTTTGATGGTTCAAAGTGGCTCCTGCAATCTGCCATCCAGAAGCGGGGTAGCTTACTTTTGTTTGCCAGGGAAACGGGCAGAGCTTTGTGTCTGGGGCCTATGGCTGGGAGTGACTGGCTGGCTCCTGAAAAGCTACGATAGGCAGGATGGTTACCAGACCCATGGTGGCACCAGTGCCAAGTTGGGCTGGTTTGATAGTACCAAGTGGCTCCTGCAATCTGCCATCCAAAAGCAGGGCAACTGAGTTTTTTTTGCCAGAGAAAAGCGCTGTTGTTTGTGTTTGGGGTCCTGTGGCTGGGAGTGGCCGGCTGGCTCCTTAGAATCCACGATACGCAGCATGGTTCCCAGACCCAAGCTGGCACCATTGCCAAGTCGGGCTGGTTTGATAGTACCAAGTGGTTCCTGCAATCTGCCATCCAGAAGCGGGGCAGCTTACTTTTGTTTACCATGGAAATGGGCCGAGCTTTGTGTCTGGGCGCCTATGGCTGGGAGTGACCGGCTGGCTCCTGAAAAGCTACGAGAGGCAGGATTGTGACCAGACCCATGGTGGCACCAGTGCCAAGTTGGCTGGTTTGATAGCACCAAGTGGCTCCTGCAATCTGCCATCAAAAAGTTGGCAGTCGAGTTTTGTTTTCCAGGGAAAAGCGCCGTTGTTTGTGTTTGGGGGCCTGTGGCTGGGAGTGGCCGGCTGGCCCCTGAAAATCCACGATAGGCAGAATGGTTCCCAGACCCAAGGTGGCACCAGTGCCAAGTTGGGCTGTTTTTGTAGTACCAAGTGCGTCCTGCAATTTGCCTTCCAGGAGTGGGGCAGTTGAGTTTTGTTTGCCAGAGAAAAGGGCCGTGGTTTGTGTTTGAGGGCATATGGCTGAGAGTGGCCGGCTGACCCCACAAAATCCACAATAGGCAGGATGGTTCCCAGAGCCAAGGTGGCACCAGTGCCAAGTCGGGCTGGTTTGATAGTACTAAATAGCTCCTGCAATCTGCCATCCAGAAGCGGGGTAGCTTAATTTTGTTTTTCAGGGAAACGGGCAGAGCTTTGTGTCTGGGGTCCTGTGGCTGGGCGTGGCCGGCTGGCTCCTTAGAATCCACGATACGCAGGATGGTTCCCAGACCAGTGGTGGCACCAGTGCCAAGTTGGGCTGGTTTGATAGTACCAAGTGGCTCCTGCAATCTGCCATCAAAAAGTTGGCAGGCGAGTTTTGTTTTCCAGGGAAAAGCGCCGTTGTTTGTGTTTGGAGGCCTGTGGCTGGGAGGGGCCGGCTGGCTAATTAGAATCCACGATACGCAGGATGGTTCCCAGACCCGAGGTGGCACCAGTGCCAAGTCGGGATAGTTTGATGGTGCAAAGTGGCTCCTGCAATCTGCCATCCAGAAGCGGTGTAGCTTACTTTTGTTTACCAGGGAAACGGGCCGAGGTTTGTGGCTGGGGGCCTATGGCTGGGAGTGACCGGCTGGCTCCTGAAAAGCTACGATAGGCAGGATGATTACCAGACCCATGGTAGCAGCAGTGCCAAGTTGGGCTGATTTGATAGTACCAAGTGGCTCCTGCAATCTGCCATCAAAAGGTTGGCAGGCGAGTTTTGTTTTCCAGGTAAAAGCGCCGCTGTTTGTGTTTGGGGCCCTGTGGCTAGGAGTGGCCGCCTGTCGTTTTAGAATCCACGTTACGCAGCATGGTTCCCAGATCCAAGGTGGCACCAGTGCCAAGTCGGGCTGGTTTGATAGTACCAAGTGGCTCCTGCAATCTGCCATCCAGAAGCGGGGCAGCTTACTTTTGTTTGCCAGGGAAACGGGCCGAGGTATTTGTCTGGGGCCCTATGGCAGGGAGTGACTGGCTGGCTCCTGAAAAGCTACGATAGGCAGGATGGTGACCAGACCCATGGTGGCACCAGTGCCAAGTTGGGCTGGTTTGATAGTACCAAGTGGCTCCTGCAATCTGCCATCCAGAAGCGGGGCAGCTTACTTGTGTTTTCCATGGAAACTTGCCGAGGTTCCTGTCTGGGGGTCTATGGCTGGGAGTGACCTCCTGGCTCCTGAAAAGCTATGCTAGGCAGGATGGTGACCAGACCCATGGTGGCACCAGTGCCAAGTTGGGCTGGTTTGATAGTACCAAGTGGCTCCTGCAATCTGCCATCAAAATGTTGGCAGGCGAGTTTCGTTTTCCGGGGAAAAGCGCCGTTGTTTGTGTTTGGGGGCCTGTGGCTGGGAGTGGCTGCCTGGCGCCTTAGAATCTACGTTACGCAGCATGGTTCCCAGAGCCAAGGTGGCACCAGTGCCAAGTTGGGCTGGTTTGATAGTACCAAGTGCGTCCTACAATCTGCCATCCAGAAGCGGGGCAGCTTACTTTTGTTTGCCAGGGAAACGGGCCGAGGTTTGTGTCTGGGGGCTATGGCTCGGAGTGACCGGCTGGCTCCTGAAAAGCTACGATAGGCAGGATGGTGACCAGACCCATGGTGGCACCAGTGCCAAGTTGGGCTGGTTTGATAGTACCAAGTGGCTCCTGCACTCTGCCATCAAAAATTTGGCAGGCGAATTTTCTTTTCCAGGGAAAAGCGCCGTTGTTTGTGTTTGGGGGCCTGTGGCTGGGAGTGGCCGGCTGGCTCCTTAGAATCCACGATACGCAGGATGGTTCCCAGACCAGAGGTAGCACCAGTGCCAAGTCGGGCCAGTTTGATGGTGCAAAGTGGCTCCTGCAATCTGCCATCCAGAAGCGCGGTAGCTTACTTTTGTTTGCCAGGGAAACGGGCCGAGGTTTGTGTCTGGGGGCCTATGGCTGAGAGTGACCGGCTGGCTCCTGAAAAGCTACGATAGGCAGGATGGTGACCAGACCCATGGTGGCACCAGTGCCAAGTTGGGCTGGTTTGATAGCACCAAGTGGCTCCTGCAATCTGCCATCAAAAAGTTGGCAGGCCAGTTTTGTTTTCCAGGGAAAAGCGCCGTTGTTTGTGTTTGGGGGCCTGTGGCTGGGAGTGGCCGGCTGACTCCTTAGAACCCACGATACGCAGCATCGTTCCCAGACCCAAGGTGGCACCAGTGCCAAGTTGGGCTGGTTTGATAGTACCAAGTGGCTCCTGCAATCTGCCATCCAGAAGCGGGGCAGCTTACTTTTGTTTGCCAGGGAAACGTGCCGAGGTTTGTGTCTGGGGGCCTATGGCTGGGAGTGACCGGCTGGCTCCTGAAAAGCTACGATAGGCAGGATGGTGACCAGACCCATGGTGGCAGCAGTGCCAAGTTGGGCTGGTTTGATAGTACCAAGTGGCTCCTGTAATCTGCCATCAAAAAATTGGCAGGCGAGATTTGTTTTCCAGGAAAAAGCGCCGTTGTTTGTATTTGGGGGCGTGTGGCTGGGAGTGGCCGGCTGGCTAATTAGAATCCACGATACGCAGGATGGTTCCCAGACCAGAGGTGGAACCAGTGCCAAGTCGGGCTGCTTTGATGGTGCAAAGTGGTTCCTGCAATCTGCCATCCAGAAGCGCGGTAGTTACTTTTGCTTGCCAGGGAAACGGGCCGAGGTTTGTGGCTGGGGGCCTATGGGTGGGAGTGACCGGCTGGCTCATGAAAAGCTACGATAGGCAGGATGGTTACCAGACCCATGGTGGCACCAGTGCCAAGTTGGGCTGGTTAGATGGTGCAAAGTGGTTCCTGCAATCTGCCATCCAGAAGCGCGGTACTTACTTTTGTTTGCCAGGGAAACGGGCCGAGGTTTTGTGTCTGGGGGCCTACGGCTGGGAGTGACCTCCTGGCTCCTGAAAAGCTACGATAGGCAGGATGGTGACCATACCCATGGTGGCACCAGTGCCAAGTTGGGCTGGTTTGATAGTACCAAGTGGCTCCTGCAATCTGCCATCAAAAAGTTGGCAGTCGAGTTTTGTTTTCCAGGGAAAAGCGCCATTGTTTGTTTTTGGGGGCCTGTGGCTGGGAGTGGCAAACCGGCTCCTTAGAACCCACGATAAGCAGGATGGTTCCCAGACCCGAGGTGGCACCAGTGCCAAGTCGGGATAGTTTGATGGTGCAAAGTGGCTCCTGCAATCTGCCATCCAAAAGCGGGGCAGCTTACTTTTGTTTTCCATGTAAACTGGCCGAGGTTCCTGTCTGGGGGTCTATGGCTGGGAGTGACCTCCTGGCTCCTGAAAAGCTATGCTAGGCAGGATGGTGACCAGACCCATGGTGGCACCAGTGCCAAGTTGGGCTGGTTTGATAGTACCAAGTGGCTCCTGCAATCTGCCATCAAAATGTTGGCAGGCGAGTTTTGTTTTCCGGGGAAAAGCGCCGTTGTTTGTGTTTGGGGGCCTGTGGCTGGGAGTGGCTGCCTGGCGCCTTAGAATCTACGTTACGCAGGATGGTTCCCGGACCAGTGGTGGCACCAGTGCCAAGTTGGGCTGGTTTGATAGTACCAAGTGGCTCCTGCAATCTGCCATCAAAAAGTTGCCAGGCGAGTTTTGTTTTCCAGGGAAAAGCACCGTTGTTTGTGTTTGGGGGCCTGTGGCTGGGAGTGGCCGGCTGGCTAATTAGAATCCACGATACGCAGGATGGTTCCCAGACCCGAGGTGGCACCAGTGCCAAGTCGGGATAGTTTGATGGTGCAAAGTGGCTCCTGCAATCTGCCATCCAGAAGCGGGGCCGCTTACTTTTGTTTTCCATGGAAACTGGCCGAGGTTCCTGTCTGGGGGTCTATGGCTGGGAGTGACCTCCTGGCTCCTGAAAAGCTATGCTAGGCAGGATGGTGACCAGACCCATGGTGGCACCAGTGCCAAGTTGGGCTGGTTTGATAGTACCAAGTCGCTCCTGCAATCTGCCATCAAAAAGTTTGCAGGCCAGATTTGTTTTCCAGGGAAAAGCGCCGTTGTTTGTGTTTGGGGGCCTGTGGCTGGGAGTGGCCGGCTGGCTCCTTAGAATCCACGATACGCAGGATGGTTCCCAGACCCAAGGTGGCACCAGTGCTAAGTCTGGCTGGTTTGATAGTACCAAGTGGCTCCTGCAATCTGCCATCCAGAAGCGGGAGAGCTTACTTTTGTTTACCATGGAAATTGGCCGAGCTTTGTGTCTGGGCGCCTATGGCTGGGAGTGACCGGCTGGCTCCTGAAAAGCTACGATAGGCAGGATTGTGACCAGACCCATGGTGGCACCAGTGCCAAGTTGGCTGGTTTGATAGCACCAAGTGGCTCCTGCAATCTGCCATCAAAAAGTTGGCAGTCGAGTTTTGTTTTCCAGGGAAAAGCGCCGTTGTTTGTATTTGGGGGTGTGTAGCTGGGAGTGGCCGGCTGGCTATTTAGAATCCACGATACGCAGGATGGTTCCCAGACCAGAGGTGGAACCAGTGACAAGTCGGGCTTCTTTGATGGTGCAAAGTGGTTCCTGCAATCTGCCATCCAGAAGCGCGGTAGCTTACTTTTGTTTGCCAGGGAAACGGGCCGAGGTTTGTGGCTGGGGGCCTATGGCTGGGAGTGACCGGCTGGCTCCTGAAAAGCTACGATAGGCAGGATGGTTACCAGACCCATGGTGGCACCAGTGCCAAGTTGGGCCGGTTTGATAGTACCAAGTGGCTCCTGCAATCTGCCATCAAACTTTTGGCAGGCGAGTTTTTTTTTCCAGGGAAAAGCGCCATTGATTTTGTTTGGGGGCCTGTGGCTGGGAGTGGCCGGCTGGCTCCTTAGAATCCACGATACGCAGCATGGTTCCCAGACCCAAGGTGGCACCAGTGCCAAGTTGGGCTGGTTTGATAGTACCAAGTGGCTCCTGCAATCTGCCATCCAGAAGCGGGGCAGCTTACTTTTGTTTGCCAGGGAAACGGGCCGAGGTTTGTGTCTGGGGGCTATGGCCCAGAGTGACCGGCTGGCTCCTGAGAAGCTACGATAGGCAGGATGGTGACCAGACCCATGGTGGCACCAGTGCCAAGTTGGGCTGGTTTGATAGTACCAAGTGGCTCCTGCAATCTGCCATCAAAATTTGGCAGGCGAGTTTTGTTTTCCAGGGAAAAGCGCCGTTGTTTGTGTTTGGGGGCCTGTGGCTGGGAGTGGCCGGCTGGCTCCTTAGAATCCACGATACGCAGGACAGTTCCCAGACCAGAGGTGGCACCAGTGCCAAGTCGGGCTGGTTTGATAGTACCAAGTGGCTCCTGCAATCTGCCGTCAAAAAGTTGGCAGGCGCATTTTGTTTTCCAGGGAAAAGCGCCGTTGTTTGTGTTTGGGGCCCTGTGGTTGGGAGTGGCCGGCTGCCTCCTTAGAATCCACGATACGCAGGATGGTTTCCAGGCCCAAGGTGGCACCAGTTCCAAGTCCGGCTGGTTTGATAGTACCAAGTGGTTCCTGCAATCTGCCATCCAGAAGCGGGGCAGCTTACTTTTGTTTGCCAGGGAAACGGGCCGAGGTTTTGTGTCTGGGGGCCTATGGCTGGGAGTGACCGGCTGGCTCCTGAAAAGCTACGATAGGCAGGATGGTGACCAGACCCATGGTGGCACCAGTGCCAAGTTGGGCTGGTTTGATAGTACCAAGTGGCTCCTGCAATCTGCCATCAAAAAGTTGGCAGTCGAGTTTTGTTTTCCAGGGAAAAGCGCCATTGTTTGTTTTTGGGGGCCTGTGGCTGGGAGTGGCAAACCGGCTCCTTAGAACCCACGATAAGCAGGATGGTCCCCAGACCAGAGGTGGCACCAGTGCCAAGTCGGGCTAGTTTGATGGTGCAAAGTGGCTCCTGCAATCTTCCATCCAGAAGCGGGTTAACTTACTTTTGTTTGCCAGGGAAACGGGCCGAGGATTTTGTCTCGGGGCCTACGGCTGGGAGTGACCTGCTGGCTCCGGAAAAGCTACGATAGGCAGTATGGTGACCAGACCCATGGTGGCACCAGTGCCAAGTTGGGCTGGTTTGATAGTACCAAGTGGCTCCTGCAATCTGCCATCAAAATTTGGCAGGCGAGTTTCGTTTTCCAGGGAAAAGCGCCGTTGTTTGTATTTGGGGGTGTGTGGCTGGGAGTGGCCGCCTGGCGCCTTAGAATCTACGTTACGCAGCATGGTTCCCAGAGCCAAGGTGGCACCAGTGCCAAGTCGGGCTGGTTTGATAGTACCAAGTGGCTCCTGCAATCTGCCATCCAGAGGCGGGGTAGCTTACTTTTGTTTGCCAGGGAAACGGGCCGAGGTTTCTGTCTGGGGGCCTATGGCTGGGAGTGACCGGCTGGCTCCTGAAAAGCTACGATAGGCAGGATGGTGACCAGACCCATGGTGGCACCAGTGCCAAGTTGGGCTGGTTTGATAGTACCAAGTGGCTCCTGCAATCTGCCATCAAAAAGTTGGCAGGCGAGTTTTGTTTTCCAGGGAAAAGCGCTGTAGTTTATGTTTGTGGGCCTGTGGCTGGGAGTGGCCAGCTGGCTCCTTAGAAACCACGATACGCAGGATGGTTCCCAGACCAGAGGTGGCACCAGTGCCAAGTCGGGCTGGTTTGATGGTTCAAAGTGGCTCCTGCAATCTGCCATCCAGAGGCGGGGTAGCTTACTTTTGTTTGCCAGGGAAACGGGCAGAGATTTGTGTCTGGGGCCTATGGCTGGGAGTGACTGGCTGGCTCCTGAAAAGCTACGATAGGCAGGATGGTTACCAGACCCATGGAGGCACCAGTGCCAAGTTGGGCTGGTTTGATAGTACCAAGTGGCTCCTGCAATCTGCCATCCAAAAGCAGGGCAACTGAGTTTTGTTTGCCAGAGAAAAGCGCTGTTGTTTGTGTTTGGGGGCCTGTGGCTGGGAGTGGCCGGCTGTCTCCTTAGAATCCACGATACGCAGGATGGTTCCCATACCCAAGGTGGCACCAGTGCCAAGTCGGGCTGGTTTGATAGTACCAAGTGGTTCCTGCAATCTGACATCCAGAAGCGGGGCAGCTTACTTTTGTTTACCATGGAAATGGGCCCAGCTTTGTGTCTGGGCGCCTATGGCTGGGAGTGACCGGCTGGCTCCTGAAAAGCTACGAGAGGCAGGATGGTGACCAGACACATGGTGGCACCAGTGCCAAGTTGGGCTGGTTTGATAGTACCAAGTGGCTCCTGCAATCTGCCATCAAACTTTTGGCAGGCGAGTTTTTTTTTCCAGGGAAAAGCGCCATTGATTTTGTTTGGGGGCCTGTGGCTGGGAGTGGCCGGCTGGCTCCTTAGAATCCACGATACGCAGCATGGTTCCCAGACCCAAGGTGGCACCAGTGTCAAGTTGGGCTGGTTTGATAGTACCAAGTGGCTCCTGCAATCTGCCATCCAGAAGCGGGGCAGCTTACTTTTGTTTGCCAGGGAAAACGGGCCGAGGTTTGTGTCTGGCGGCTATGGCTGGGACTGACCGGCTGGCTCCTGAGAAGCTACGATAGGCAGGATGGTGACCAGACCCATGGTGGCACCAGTGCCAAGTTGGGCTGGTTTGATAGTACCAAGTGGCTCCTGCAATCTGCCATCAAAATTTGGCAGGCCAGTTTTGTTTTCCAGGGAAAAGCGCCGTTGTTTGTGTTTGGGGGCCTGTGGCTGGGAGTGGCCGGCTGGCTCCTTAGAATCCACGATACGCAGGACAGTTCCCAGACCAGAGGTGGCACCAGTGCCAAGTCGGGCTGGTTTGATAGTACCAAGTGGCTCCTGCAATCTGCCGTCAAAAAGTTGGCAGGCGCATTTTGTTTTCCAGGGAAAAGCGCCGTTGTTTGTGTTTGGGGCCCTGTGGTTGGGAGTGGCCGGCTGCCTCCTTAGAATCCACGATACGCAGGATGGTTTCCAGGCCCAAGGTGGCACCAGTTCCAAGTCCGGCTGGTTTGATAGTACCAAGTGGTTCCTGCAATCTGCCATCCAGAAGCGGGGCAGCTTACTTTTGTTTGCCAGGGAAACGGGCCGAGGTTTTGTGTCTGGGGGCCTATGGCTGGGAGTGACCGGCTGGCTCCTGAAAAGCTACGATAGGCAGGATGGTGACCAGACCCATGGTGGCACCAGTGCCAAGTTGGGCTGGTTTGATAGTACCAAGTGGCTCCTGCAATCTGCCATCAAAAAGTTGGCAGTCGAGTTTTGTTTTCCAGGGAAAAGCGCCATTGTTTGTTTTTGGGGGCCTGTGGCTGGGAGTGGCAAACCGGCTCCTTAGAACCCACGATAAGCAGGATGGTCCCCAGACCAGAGGTGGCACCAGTGCCAAGTCGGGCTAGTTTGATGGTGCAAAGTGGCTCCTGCAAGCTTCCATCCAGAAGCGGGTTAACTTACTTTTGTTTGCCAGGGAAACGGGCCGAGGATTTTTTCTCGGGGCCTATGGCTGGGAGTGACCTGCTGGCTCCGGAAAAGCTACGATAGGCAGTATGGTGACCAGACCCATGGTGGCACCAGTGCCAAGTTGGGCTGGTTTGATAGTACCAAGTGGCTCCTGCAATCTGCCATCAAAATTTGGCAGGCGAGTTTCGTTTTCCAGGGAAAAGCGCCGTTGTTTGTATTTGGGGGTGTGTGGCTGGGAGTGGCCACCTGGCGCCTTAGAATCTACGTTACGCAGCATGGTTCCCAGAGCCAAGGTGGCACCAGTGCCAAGTCGGGCTGGTTTGATAGTACCAAGTGGCTCCTGCAATCTGCCATCCAGAGGCGGGGTAGCTTACTTTTGTTTGCCAGGGAAACGGGCCGAGGTTTCTGTCTGGGGGCCTATGGCTGGGAGTGACCTCCTGGCTCCTGAAAAGCTATGCTAGGCAGGATGGTGACCAGACCCATGGTGACACCAGTGCCAAGTTGGGCTGGTTTGATAGTACCAAGTGGCTCCTGCAATCTGCCATCAAAATGTTGGCAGGCGAGTTTTGTTTTCCGGGGAAAAGCGCCGTTGTTTGTGTTTGGGGGCCTGTGGCTGGGAGTGGCTGCCTGGCGCCTTAGAATCTACGTTACGCAGGATGGTTCCCGGACCAGTGGTGGCACCAGTGCCAAGTTGGGCTGGTTTGATAGTACCAAGTGGCTCCTGCAATCTGCCATCAAAAAGTTGCCAGGCGAGTTTTGTGTTCCAGGGAAAAGCACCGTTGTTAGTGTTTGGGGGCCTGTGGCTGGGAGTGGCCGGCTGGCTAATTAGAATCCACGATACGCAGGATGGTTCCCAGACCCGAGGTGGCACCAGTGCCAAGTCGGGATAGTTTGATGGTGCAAAGTGGCTCCTGCAATCTGCCATCCAGAAGCGGGGCCGCTTACTTTTGTTTTCCATGGAAACTGGCCGAGGTTCCTGTCTGGGGGTCTATGGCTGGGAGTGACCTCCTGGCTCCTGAAAAGCTATGCTAGGCAGGATGGTGACCAGACCCATGGTGGCACCAGTGCCAAGTTGGGCTGGTTTGATAGTACCAAGTGGCTCCTGCAATCTGCCATCAAAATATTGGCAGGCGAGTTTTGTTTTCCGGGGAAAAGCGCCGTTGTTTGTGTTTGTGGGCCTGTGGCTGGGAGTGGCTGCCTGGCGCCTTAGAATCTACGTTACGCAGCATGGTTCCCAGAGCCAAGGTGGCACCAGTGCCAAGTCGGGCTGGTTTGATAGTACCAAGTGGCTCCTGCAATCTGCCATCCAGAAGCGGGGTAGCTTAATTTTGTTTGCCAGGGAAACGGGCCGAGGTTTGTGTCTGGCGGCCTATGGCTGAGAGTGACCGGCTAGGTCCTGAAAAGCTACGATAGGCAGGATGGTGACCATACCCATGGTGGCACCAGTGCCAAGTTGGGCTGGTTTGATAGTACCAAGTCGCTCCTGCAATCTGCCATCAAAAAGTTTGCAGGCCAGATTTGTTTTCCAGGGAAAAGCGCCGTTGTTTGTGTTTGGGGGCCTGTGGCTGGGAGTGGCCGGCTGGCTCCTTAGAATCCACGATACGCAGGATGGTTCCCAGACCCCAGGTGGCACCAGTGCTAAGTCTGGCTGGTTTGATAGTACCAAGTGGCTCCTGCAATCTGCCATCCAGAAGCGGGGCAGCTTACTTTTGTTTACCATGGAAATGGGCCGAGCTTTGTGTCTGGGCGCCTATGGCTGGGAGTGACCGGCTGGCTCCTGAAAAGCTACGATAGGCAGGATTGTGACCAGACCCATGGTGGCAGCAGTGCCAAGTTGGCTGGTTTGATAGCACCAAGTGGCTCCTGCAATCTGCCATCAAAAAGTTGGCAGTCGAGTTTTGTTTTCCAGGGAAAAGCGCCGTTGTTTGTATTTGGGGATGTGTAGCTGGGAGTGGCCGGCTGGCTATTTAGAATCCACGATACGCAGGATGGTTCCCAGACCAGAGGTGGAACCAGTGACAAGTCGGGCTTCTTTGATGGTGCAAAGTGGTTCCTGCAATCTGCCATCCAGAAGCGCGGTAGCTTACTTTTGTTGGCAGGGAAACGGGCCGAGGATTGTGGCTGGGGGCCTATGGCTGGGAGTGACCGGCTGGTTCCTGAAAAGCTACGATAGGCAGGATGGTTACCAGACCCATGGTGGCACCAGTGCCAAGTTGGGCTGGTTTGATAGTACCAAGTGGCTCCTGCAATCTGCCATCAAAAAGTTGGCAGGCGAGTTTTTTTTTCCAGGGAAAAGCGCCATTGATTTTGTTTGGGGGCCTGTGGCTGGGAGTGGCCGGCTGGCTCCTTAGAATCCACGATACGCAGCATGGTTCCCAGAGCCAAGGTGGCACCAGTGCCAAGTTGGGCTGGTTTGATAGTACCAAGTGGCTCCTGCAATCTGCCATCCAGAAGCGGGGCAGCTTACTTTTGTTTGCCAGGGAAACGGGCCGAGGTTTGTGTCTGGGGGCTATGGCCCGGAGTGACCGGCTGGCTCCTGAGAAGCTACGATAGGCAGGATGGTGACCAGACCCATGGTGGCACCAGTGCCAAGTTGGGCTGGTTTGATAGTACCAAGTGGCTCCTGCAATCTGCCATCAAAATTTGGCAGGCGAGTTTTGTTTTCCAGGGAAAAGCGCCGTTGTTTGTGTTTGGGGGCCTGTGGCTGGGAGTGGCCGGCTGGCTCCTTAGAATCCACGATACGCAGGACAGTTCCCAGACCAGAGGTGGCACCAGTGCCAAGTCGGGCTGGTTTGATAGTACCAAGTGGCTCCTGCAATCTGCCGTCAAAAAGTTGGCAGGCGCATTTTGTTTTCCAGGGAAAAGCGCCGTTGTTTGTGTTTGGGGCCCTGTGGTTGGGAGTGGCCGGCTGCCTCCTTAGAATCCACGATACGCAGGATGGTTTCCAGGCCCAAGGTGGCACCAGTTCCAAGTCCGGCTGGTTTGATAGTACCAAGTGGTTCCTGCAATCTGCCATCCAGAAGCGGGGCAGCTTACTTTTGTTTGCCAGGGAAACGGGCCGAGGTTTTGTGTCTGGGGGCCTATGGCTGGGAGTGACCGGCTGGCTCCTGAAAAGCTACGATAGGCAGGATGGTGACCAGACCCATGGTGGCACCAGTGCCAAGTTGGGCTGGTTTGATAGTACCAAGTGGCTCCTGCAATCTGCCATCAAAAAGTTGGCAGTCGAGTTTTGTTTTCCAGGGAAAAGCGCCATTGTTTGTTTTTGGGGGCCTGTGGCTGGGAGTGGCAAACCGGCTCCTTAGAACCCACAATAAGCAGGATGGTCCCCAGACCAGAGGTGGCACCAGTGCCAAGTCGGGCTAGTTTGATGGTGCAAAGAGGCTCCTGCAATCTTCCATCCAGAAGCGGGTTAACTTACTTTTGTTTGCCAGGGAAACGGGCCGAGGATTTTGTCTCGGGGCCTATGGCTGGGAGTGACCTGCTGGCTCCGGAAAAGCTACGATAGGCAGTATGGTGACCAGACCCATGGTGGCACCAGTGCCAAGTTGGGCTGGTTTGATAGTACCAAGTGGCTCCTGCAATCTGCCATCAAAATTTGGCAGGCGAGTTTCGTTTTCCAGGGAAAAGCGCCGTTGTTTGTATTTGGGGGTGTGTGGCTGGGAGTGGCCGCCTGGCGCCTTAGAATCTACGTTACGCAGCATGGTTCCCAGAGCCAAGGTGGCACCAGTGCCAAGTCGGGCTGGTTTGATAGTACCAAGTGGCTCCTGCAATCTGCCATCCAGAGGCGGGGTAGCTTACTTTTGTTTGCCAGGGAAACGGGCCGAGGTTTCTGTCTGGGGGCCTATGGCTGGGAGTGACCGGCTGGCTCCTGAAAAGCTATGCTAGGCAGGATGGTGACCAGACCCATGGTGGCACCAGTGCCAAGTTGGGCTGGTTTGATAGTACCAAGTGGTTCCTGCAATCTGCCATCAAAAAGTTGGCAGGCGAGTTTTGTTTTCCAGGGAAAAGCGCTGTAGTTTATGTTTGTGGGCCTGTGGCTGGGAGTGGCCAGCTGGCTCCTTAGAATCCACGATACGCAGGATGGTTCCCAGACCAGAGGTGGCACCAGTGCCAAGTTGGGCTGGTTTGATGGTTCAAAGTGGCTCCTGCAATCTGCCATCCAGAAGCGGGGTAGCTTACTTTTGTTTGCCAGGGAAACGGGCAGAGCTTTGTGTCTGGGGCCTATGGCTGGGAGTGACTGGCTGGCTCCTGAAAAGCTACGATAGGCAGGATGGTTACCAGACCCATGGAGGCACCAGTGCCAAGTTGGGCTGGTTTGATAGTACCAAGTCGCTCCTGCAATCTGCCATCCAAAAGCAGGGCAACTGAGTTTTGTTTGCCAGAGAAAAGCGCTGTTGTTTGTGTTTGGGGTCCTGTGGCTGGGAGTGGCCGGCTGTCTCCTTAGAATCCACGATACGCAGGATGGTCCCCAGACTAGAGGTGGCACCAGTGCCAAGTCGGGCTGGTTTGATAGTACCAAGTGGTTCCTGCAATCTGCCATCCAGAAGCGGGGCAGCTAACTTTTGTTTACCATGGAAATGGGCCGAGCATTGTGTCTGGGCGCCTATGGCTGGGAGTGACCGGCTGGCTCCTGAAAAGCTACGAGAGGCAGGATGGTGACCAGACCCATGGTGGCACCAGTGCCAAGTTGGCTGGTTTGATAGCACCAAGTGGCTCCTGCAATCTGCCATCAAAATGTTGGCAGGCGAGTTTTGTTTTCCAGGGAAAAGCGCCGTTGTTTGTGTTTGGGGCCCTGTGGCTGGGAGTGGCCGGCTGGCTCCTGAAAAGCTACAGTAGGCAGGATGATTACCAGACCCATGGTAGCAGCAGTGCCAAGTTGGGCTGATTTGATAGTACCAAGTGGCTCCTGCAATCTGCCATCAAAAGGTTGGCAGGCGAGTTTTGTTTTCCAGGGAAAAGCGCCGTTGTTTGTGTTTGGGGCCCTGTGGCTGGGAGTGGCCGCCTGTCGACTTAGAATCCACGTTACGCAGCATGGTTCCCAGATCCAAGGTGGCACCAGTGCCAAGTCGGGCTGGTTTGATAGTACCAAGTGGCTCCTGCAATCTGCCATCCAGAAGCGGGGCAGCTTACTTTTGTTTGCCAGGGAAACGGGCCGAGGTATTTGTCTGGGGCCCTATGGCAGGGAGTGACTGGCTGGCTCCTGAAAAGCTACGATAGGCAGGATGGTGACCAGACCCATGGTGGCACCAGTGCCAAGTTGGGCTGGTTTGATAGTACCAAGTGGCTCCTGCAATCTGCCATCCAGAAGCGGGGCAGCTTACTTTTGTTTTCCATGGAAACTGGCCGAGGTTCCTGTCTGGGGGTCTATGGCTGGGAGTGACCTCCTGGCTCCTGAAAAGCTATGCTAGGCAGGATGGTGACCAGACCCATGGTGGCACCAGTGCCAAGTTGGGCTGGTTTGATAGTACCAAGTGGCTCCTGCAATCTGCCATCAAAATGTTGGCAGGCGAGTTTTGTTTTCCGGGGGAAAGCGCCGTTGTTTGTGTTTGGGGGCCTGTGGCTGGGAGTGGCTGCCTGGCGCCTTAGAATCTACGTTACGCAGCATGGTTCCCAGAGCCAAGGTGGCACCAGTGCCAAGTCGGGCTGGTTTGATAGTACCAAGTGGCTCCTGCAATCTGCCTTCCAGAAGCGGGGTAGCCTAATTTTGTTTGCCAGGGTAACGGGCCGAGGTTTGTGTCTGGCGGCCTATGGCTGAGAGTGACCGGCTGGCTCCTGAAAAGCTACAGTAGGCTGGATGATTACCAGACCCATGGTAGCAGCAGTGCCAAGTTGGGCTGATTTGATAGTACCAAGTGGCTCCTGCAATCTGCCATCAAAAGATTGGCAGGCGAGTTTTGTTTTCCAGGGAAAAGCGCCGTTGTTTGTGTTTGGGGCCCTGTGGCTGGGAGTGGCCGCCTGTCGTCTTAGAATCCACGTTACGCAGCATGGTTCCCAGATCCAAGGTGGCACCAGTGCCAAGTCGGGCTGGTTTGATGGTACCAAGTGGCTCCTGCAATCTGCCATCCAGAAGCGGGACAGCCTACTTTTGTTCGCCAGGGAAACTGGCCGAGGTATTTGTCTGGGGCCCTATGGCAGGGAGTGACTGGCTGGCTCCTGAAAAGCTATGATAGGCAGGATGGTGACCAGACCCATGGTGGCACCAGTGCCAAGTTGGGCTGGTTTGATAGTACCAAGTGGCTCCTGCAATCTGCCATCCAGAAGCGGGACAGCTTACTTTTGTTTTCCATGGAAACTGGCCGAGGTTCCTGTCTGGGGGTCTATGGCTGGGAGTGACCTCCTGGCTCCTGAAAATCTATGCTAGGCAGGATGGTGATCAGACCCATGGTGGCACCAGTGCCAAGTTGGGCTGGTTTGATAGTACCAAGTGGCTCCTGCAATCTGCCATCAAAATTTGGCAGGCGAGTTTCGTTTTCCAGGGAAAAGCGCCGTTGTTTGTATTTGGGGGTGTGTGGCTGGGAGTGGCCACCTGGCGCCTTAGAATCTACGTTACGCAGCATGGTTCCCAGAGCCAAGGTGGCACCAGTGCCAAGTCGGGCTGGTTTGATAGTACCAAGTGGCTCCTGCAATCTGCCATCCAGAGGCGGGGTAGCTTACTTTTGTTTGCCAGGGAAACGGGCCGAGGTTTCTGTCTGGGGGCCTATGGCTGGGAGTGACCTCCTGGCTCCTGAAAAGCTATGCTAGGCAGGATGGTGACCAGACCCATGGTGACACCAGTGCCAAGTTGGGCTGGTTTGATAGTACCAAGTGGCTCCTGCAATCTGCCATCAAAATGTTGGCAGGCGAGTTTTGTTTTCCGGGGAAAAGCGCCGTTGTTTGTGTTTGGGGGCCTGTGGCTGGGAGTGGCTGCCTGGCGCCTTAGAATCTACGTTACGCAGGATGGTTCCCGGACCAGTGGTGGCACCAGTGCCAAGTTGGGCTGGTTTGATAGTACCAAGTGGCTCCTGCAATCTGCCATCAAAAAGTTGCCAGGCGAGTTTTGTGTTCCAGGGAAAAGCACCGTTGTTAGTGTTTGGGGGCCTGTGGCTGGGAGTGGCCGGCTGGCTAATTAGAATCCACGATACGCAGGATGGTTCCCAGACCCGAGGTGGCACCAGTGCCAAGTCGGGATAGTTTGATGGTGCAAAGTGGCTCCTGCAATCTGCCATCCAGAAGCGGGGCCGCTTACTTTTGTTTTCCATGGAAACTGGCCGAGGTTCCTGTCTGGGGGTCTATGGCTGGGAGTGACCTCCTGGCTCCTGAAAAGCTATGCTAGGCAGGATGGTGACCAGACCCATGGTGGCACCAGTGCCAAGTTGGGCTGGTTTGATAGTACCAAGTGGCTCCTGCAATCTGCCATCAAAATATTGGCAGGCGAGTTTTGTTTTCCGGGGAAAAGCGCCGTTGTTTGTGTTTGGGGGCCTGTGGCTGGGAGTGGCTGCCTGGCGCCTTAGAATCTACGTTACGCAGCATGGTTCCCAGAGCCAAGGTGGCACCAGTGCCAAGTCGGGCTGGTTTGATAGTACCAAGTGGCTCCTGCAATCTGCCATCCAGAAGCGGGGTAGCTTAATTTTGTTTGCCAGGGAAACGGGCCGAGGTTTGTGTCTGGCGGCCTATGGCTGAGAGTGACCGGCTAGGTCCTGAAAAGCTACGATAGGCAGGATGGTGACCATACCCATGGTGGCACCAGTGCCAAGTTGGGCTGGTTTGATAGTACCAAGTCGCTCCTCCAATCTGCCATCAAAAAGTTTGCAGGCCAGATTTGTTTTCCAGGGAAAAGCGCCGTTGTTTGTGTTTGGGGGCCTGTGGCTGGGAGTGGCCGGCTGGCTCCTTAGAATCCACGATACGCAGGATGGTTCCCAGACCCCAGGTGGCACCAGTGCTAAGTCTGGCTGGTTTGATAGTACCAAGTGGCTCCTGCAATCTGCCATCCAGAAGCGGGGCAGCTTACTTTTGTTTACCATGGAAATGGGCCGAGCTTTGTGTCTGGGCGCCTATGGCTGGGAGTGACCGGCTGGCTCCTGAAAAGCTACGATAGGCAGGATTGTGACCAGACCCATGGTGGCAGCAGTGCCAAGTTGGCTGGTTTGATAGCACCAAGTGGCTCCTGCAATCTGCCATCAAAAAGTTGGCAGGCGAGTTTTGTTTTCCAGGGAAAAGCGCCGTTGTTTGTATTTGGGGATGTGTAGCTGGGAGTGGCCGGCTGGCTATTTAGAATCCACGATACGCAGGATGGTTCCCAGACCAGAGGTGGAACCAGTGACAAGTCGGGCTTCTTTGATGGTGCAAAGTGGTTCCTGCAATCTGCCATCCAGAAGCGCGGTAGCTTACTTTTGTTGGCAGGGAAACGGGCCGAGGATTGTGGCTGGGGGCCTATGGCTGGGAGTGACCGGCTGGTTCCTGAAAAGCTACGATAGGCAGGATGGTTACCAGACCCATGGTGGCACCAGTGCCAAGTTGGGCTGGTTTGATAGTACCAAGTGGCTCCTGCAATCTGCCATCAAAAAGTTGGCAGGCGAGTTTTTTTTTCCAGGGAAAAGCGCCATTGATTTTGTTTGGGGGCCTGTGGCTGGGAGTGGCCGGCT
The DNA here is from genome assembly GCF_028018845.1 of Melospiza georgiana. Classification (NCBI taxonomy): domain Eukaryota; kingdom Metazoa; phylum Chordata; class Aves; order Passeriformes; family Passerellidae; genus Melospiza; species Melospiza georgiana. The sequence continues at coordinate 88,554,394 of NC_080431.1, read as the reverse complement.
GGCTCCTTAGAATCCACGATACGCAGCATGGTTCCCAGACCCAAGGTGGCACCAGTGCCAAGTTGGGCTGGTTTGATAGTACCAAGTGGCTCCTGCAATCTGCCATCCAGAAGCGGGGCAGCTTACTTTTGTTTGCCAGGGAAACGGGCCGAGGTTTGTGTCTGGGGGCTATGGCCCGGAGTGACCGGCTGGCTCCTGAGAAGCTACGATAGGCAGGATGGTGACCAGACCCATGGTGGCACCAGTGCCAAGTTGGGCTGGTTTGATAGTACCAAGTGGCTCCTGCAATCTGCCATCAAAATTTGGCAGGCCAGTTTTGTTTTCCAGGGAAAAGCGCCGTTGTTTGTGTTTGGGGGCCTGTGGCTGGGAGTGGCCGGCTGGCTCCTTAGAATCCACGATACGCAGGACAGTTCCCAGACCAGAGGTGGCACCAGTGCCAAGTCGGGCTGGTTTGATAGTACCAAGTGGCTCCTGCAATCTGCCGTCAAAAAGTTGGCAGGCGCATTTTGTTTTCCAGGGAAAAGCGCCGTTGTTTGTGTTTGGGGCCCTGTGGTTGGGAGTGGCCGGCTGCCTCCTTAGAATCCACGATACGCAGGATGGTTTCCAGGCCCAAGGTGGCACCAGTTCCAAGTCCGGCTGGTTTGATAGTACCAAGTGGTTCCTGCAATCTGCCATCCAGAAGCGGGGCAGCTTACTTTTGTTTGCCAGGGAAACGGGCCGAGGTTTTGTGTCTGGGGGCCTATGGCTGGGAGTGACCGGCTGGCTCCTGAAAAGCTACGATAGGCAGGATGGTGACCAGACCCATGGTGGCACCAGTGCCAAGTTGGGCTGGTTTGATAGTACCAAGTGGCTCCTGCAATCTGCCATCAAAAAGTTGGCAGTCTAGTTTTGTTTTCCAGGGAAAAGCGCCATTGTTTGTTTTTGGGGGCCTGTGGCTGGGAGTGGCAAACCGGCTCCTTAGAACCCACAATAAGCAGGATGGTCCCCAGACCAGAGGTGGCACCAGTGCCAAGTCGGGCTAGTTTGATGGTGCAAAGAGGCTCCTGCAATCTTCCATCCAGAAGCGGGTTAACTTACTTTTGTTTGCCAGGGAAACGGGCCGAGGATTTTGTCTCGGGGCCTATGGCTGGGAGTGACCTGCTGGCTCCGGAAAAGCTACGATAGGCAGTATGGTGACCAGACCCATGGTGGCACCAGTGCCAAGTTGGGCTGGTTTGATAGTACCAAGTGGCTCCTGCAATCTGCCATCAAAATTTGGCAGGCGAGTTTCGTTTTCCAGGGAAAAGCGCCGTTTTTGTATTTGGGGGTGTGTGGCTGGGAGTGGCCGCCTGGCGCCTTAGAATCTACGTTACGCAGCATGGTTCCCAGAGCCAAGGTGGCACCAGTGCCAAGTCGGGCTGGTTTGATAGTACCAAGTGGCTCCTGCAATCTGCCATCCAGAGGCGGGGTAGCTTACTTTTGTTTGCCAGGGAAACGGGCCGAGGTTTCTGTCTGGGGGCCTATGGCTGGGAGTGACCGGCTGGCTCCTGAAAAGCTATGCTAGGCAGGATGGTGACCAGACCCATGGTGGCACCAGTGCCAAGTTGGGCTGGTTTGATAGTACCAAGTGGTTCCTGCAATCTGCCATCAAAAAGTTGGCAGGCGAGTTTTGTTTTCCAGGGAAAAGCGCTGTAGTTTATGTTTGTGGGCCTGTGGCTGGGAGTGGCCAGCTGGCTCCTTAGAATCCACGATACGCAGGATGGTTCCCAGACCAGAGGTGGCACCAGTGCCAAGTTGGGCTGGTTTGATGGTTCAAAGTGGCTCCTGCAATCTGCCATCCAGAAGCGGGGTAGCTTACTTTTGTTTGCCAGGGAAACGGGCAGAGCTTTGTATCTGGGGCCTATGGCTGGGAGTGACTGGCTGGCTCCTGAAAAGCTACGATAGGCAGGATGGTTACCAGACCCATGGAGGCACCAGTGCCAAGTTGGGCTGGTTTGATAGTACCAAGTCGCTCCTGCAATCTGCCATCCAAAAGCAGGGCAACTGAGTTTTGTTTGCCAGAGAAAAGCGCTGTTGTTTGTGTTTGGGGTCCTGTGGCTGGGAGTGGCCGGCTGTCTCCTTAGAATCCACGATACGCAGGATGGTCCCCAGACTAGAGGTGGCACCAGTGCCAAGTCGGGCTGGTTTGATAGTACCAAGTGGTTCCTGCAATCTGCCATCCAGAAGCGGGGCAGCTAACTTTTGTTTACCATGGAAATGGGCCGAGCATTGTGTCTGGGCGCCTATGGCTGGGAGTGACCGGCTGGCTCCTGAAAAGCTACGAGAGGCAGGATGGTGACCAGACCCATGGTGGCACCAGTGCCAAGTCGGGCTGGTTTGATAGTACCAAGTGGCTCCTGCAATCTGCCTTCCAGAAGCGGGGTAGCCTAATTTTGTTTGCCAGGGAAACGGGCCGAGGTTTGTGTCTGGCGGCCTATGGCTGAGAGTGACCGGCTGGCTCCTGAAAAGCTACAGTAGGCTGGATGATTACCAGACCCATGGTAGCAGCAGTGCCAAGTTGGGCTGATTTGATAGTACCAAGTGGCTCCTGCAATCTGCCATCAAAAGATTGGCAGGCGAGTTTTGTTTTCCAGGGAAAAGCGCCGTTGTTTGTGTTTGGGGCCCTGTGGCTGGGAGTGGCCGCCTGTCGTCTTAGAATCCACGTTACGCAGCATGGTTCCCAGATCCAAGGTGGCACCAGTGCCAAGTCGGGCTGGTTTGATGGTACCAAGTGGCTCCTGCAATCTGCCATCCAGAAGCGGGGCAGCCTACTTTTGTTCGCCAGGGAAACTGGCCGAGGTATTTGTCTGGGGCCCTATGGCAGGGAGTGACTGGCTGGCTCCTGAAAAGCTATGATAGGCAGGATGGTGACCAGACCCATGGAGGCACCAGTGCCAAGTTGGGCTGGTTTGATAGTACCAAGTCGCTCCTGCAATCTGCCATCCAAAAGCAGGGCAACTGAGTTTTGTTTGCCAGAGAAAAGCGCTGTTGTTTGTGTTTGGGGTCCTGTGGCTGGGAGTGGCCGGCTGGCTCCTTAGAATCCACGATACGCAGGATGGTTCCCAGACCCAAAGTGGCACCAGTGCCAAGTCGGGCTGGTTTGATAGTACCAAGTGGTTCCTGCAATCTGCCATCCAGAAGCGGGGCAGCTTACTTTTGTTTGCCAGGGAAACGGGCCGAGGTTTTGTGTCTGGGGGCCTATGGCTGGGAGTGACCGGCTGGCTCCTGAAAAGCTACGATAGGCAGGATGGTGACCAGACCCATGGTGGCACCAGTGCCAAGTTGGGCTGGTTTGATAGTACCAAGTGGCTCCTGCAATCTGCCATCAAAACGTTGGCAGTCGAATTTTGTTTTCCAGGGAAAAGCGCCATTGTTTGTGTTTGGGGGCCTGTGGCTGGGAGTGGCAAACCGGCTCCTTAGAACCCACGATAAGCAGGATGGTCCCCAGACTAGAGGTGGCACCAGTGCCAAGTCGGGCTAGTTTGATTGTGCAAAGTGGCTCCTGCAATCTGCCATGCGGAAGCGGGTTAACTTACTTTTGTTTGCCAGGGAAACGGGCTGAGGATTTTGTCTGGGGGCCTATGGCTGGGAGTGACCGGCTGGCTCCTGAAAAGCTACGATAGGCAGTATGGTGACCAGACCCATGGTGGCACCAGTGCCAAGTTGGGCTGGTTTGATAGTACCAAGTGGCTCCTGCAATCTGCCATCAAAATTTGGCAGGCGAGTTTCGTTTTCCAGGGAAAAGCGCCGTTGTTTGTATTTCGGGGCCTAGGGCTGGGAGTAGCCGCCTGGCGCCTTAGAATCTGCGTTACGCAGCATGGTACCCAGAGCCAAGGTGGCACCAGTGCCAAGTCGGGCTGGTTTGATAGTACCAAGTGGCTCCTGCAATCTGCCATCCAGAGGCGGGGCAGCTTACTTTTGTTTGCCAGGGAAACGGGCCGAGGTTTGTGTCTCGGGGCCTATGGCTGGGAGTGACCGGCTGGCTCCTGAAAAGCTACCATAGGCAGGATAGTGACCAGACCCATGGTGGCACCAGTGCCAAGCTGGGCTGGTTTGATAGTACCAAGTGGCTCCTGCAATCTGCCATCAAAAATTTGGCAGGCGAGTTTTGTTTTCCAGGGAAAAGCGCCGTTGTTTATGTTTGTGGGCCTGTGGCTGGGAGTGGCCAGCTGGCTCCTTAGAATCCACGTTACGCAGCATGGTTCCCAGACCAGAGGTGGCACCAGTGCCAAGTTGGGCTGGTTTGATGGTTCAAAGTGGCTCCTGCAATCTGCCATCCAGAAGCGGGGCAGCTTACTTTTGTTTGCCAGGGAAACCGGCAGAGCTTTGTGTCTGGGCCCTATGGCTGGGAGTGACCGGCTGGCTCCTGAAAAGCTACGATAGGCAGGATGGTTACCAGACCCATGGAGGCACCAGTGCCAAGTTGGGCTGGTTTGATAGTACCAAGTCGCTCCTGCAATCTGCCATCCAAAAGCAGGGCAACTGAGTTTTGTTTGCCAGAGAAAAGCGCTGTTGTTTGTGTTTGGGGTCCTGTGGCTGGGAGTGGCCGGCTGTCTCCTTAGAATCCACGATACGCAGGATGGTTCCCAGACCCAAGGTGGCACCAGTGCCAAGTCGGGCTGGTTTGATAGTACCAAGTGGTTCCTGCAATCTGCCATCCAGAAGCGGGGCAGCTTACTTTTGTTTACCATGGAAATGGGCCCAGCTTTCTGTCTGGGCGCCTATGGCTGGGAGTGACCGGCTGGCTCCTGAAAAGCTACGATAGGCAGGATTGTGACCAGACCCATGGTGGCACCAGTGCCAAGTTGGCTGGTTTGATAGCACAAAGTGGCTCCTGCAATCTGCCATCAAAAAGTTGGCAGTCGAGTTTTGTTTTCCAGGGAAAAGCGCCGTTGTTTGTGTTTGGGGCCCTGTGGCTGGGAGTGGCCGGCTGGCCCCTGAAAATCCACGATAGGCAGAATGGTTCCCAGACCCAAGGTGGCACCAGTGCCAAGTTGGGCTGTTTTTGTAGTACCAAGTGCGTCCTGCAATTTGCCTTCCAGAAGTGGGGCAGTTGAGTTTTGTTTGCCAGAGAAAAGGGCCGTGGTTTGTGTTTGAGGGCATATGGCTGAGAGTGGCCGGCTGACCCCACAAAATCCACAATAGGCAGGATGGTTCCCAGAGCCAAGGTGGCACCAGTGCCAAGTCGGGCTGGTTTGATAGTACTAAATAGCTCCTGCAATCTGCCATCCAGAAGCGGGGTAGCTTACTTTTGTTTGTCAGGGAAACGGGCAGAGCTTTGTGTCTGGGGTCCTGTGGCTGGGAGTGGCCGGCTGGCGCCTTAGAATCCACGATACGCAGGATGGTTCCCAGACCAGTGGTGGCACCAGTGCCAAGTTGGGCTGGTTTGATAGTACCAAGTGGCTCCTGCAATCTGCCATCAAAAAGTTGCCAGGCGAGTTTTGTTTTCCAGGGAAAAGCACCGTTGTTTGTGTTTGGGGGCCTGTGGCTGGGAGTGGCCGGCTGGCTAATTAGAATCCACGATACGCAGGATGGTTCCCAGACCCGAGGTGGCACCAGTGCCAAGTCGGGATAG